>NC_141042.1:30260909-30572500 GCF_052040795.2 Danio rerio
TCACTTTCTGAATTGGACGTTGAAAATGAGCTTATCTCAGCCAGCAGAGAGGTCATATCACAGTAATGCAAACTCAGTCAGAGACATAGATTTTCACTTGCAACTTGCTTTAACATGTTTAACAGTGCATGAAATGTTGTCTAAAACAAAAAAGAATGATGCATCTTATAGCTGGATCTGGTTTTATTACATTCTGAATTGGACGTTGAAAATGAGCTTATCTCAGCCAGCAGAGAGGTCACATCACAGTAATGCAAACTCAGTCAGAGACATAGATTTTCACTTGCAACTTGCTTTAACATGTTTAACAGTGCATGAAATGTTGTCTAAAACAAAAAAAGAATGATGCATTTTATGGCTGGATCTGGTTTTATTACATTCTGAATTGGACGTTGAAAATGAGCTTATCTCAGCCAGCAGAGAGGTCAAATCACAGTAATGCAAACTCAGTCAGAGACATAGATTTTCACTTGCAACTTGCTTTAACATGTTTAACAGTGCATGAAATGTTGTCTAAAACAAAAAAGAATGATGCATTTTATGGCTGGATCTGTTTTTATCACTTTCTGATTTGGACTTTGAAAATGAGCTTATCTCAGCCAGCAGAGAGGTCAAATCACAGTAATGCAAACTCAGTCAGAGACATAGATTTTCACTTGCAACTTGCTTTAACATGTTTAACAGTGCATGAAATGTTGTCTAAAACAAAAAAGAATGATGCATTTTATGGCTGGATCTGTTTTTATCACTTTCTGAATTGGACGTTGAAAATGAGCTTATCTCAGCCAGCAGAGAGGTCAAATCACAGTAATGCAAACTCAGTCAGAGACATAGATTTTCACTTGCAACTTGCTTTAACATGTTTAACAGTGCATGAAATGTTGTCTAAAACAAAAAAGAATGATGCATTTTATGGCTGCATCTGTTTTTATCACTTTCTAAATTGGACGTTGAAAATGAGCTTATCTCAGCCAGCAGAGAGGTCAAATCACAGTAATGCAAACTCAGTCAGAGACATAGATTTTCACTTGCAACTTGTTTTAACATGTTTAACAGTGCATGAAATGTTGTCTAAAACAAAAAAGAATGATGCATTTTATGGCTGGATCTGTTTTTATCACTTTCTGAATTGGACGTTGAAAATGAGCTTATCTCAGCCAGCAGAGAGGTCAAATCACAGTAATGCAAACTCAGTCAGAGACACTGATTTTCACTTGCAACTTGCTTTAACATGTTTAACAGTGCATGAAATGTTGTCTAAAACAAAAAAGAATGATGCATTTTATGGCTGGATCTGTTTTTATCACTTTCTGAATTGGACGTTAAAAATGAGCTTATCTCAGCCAGCAGAGAGGTCAAATCACAGTAATGCAAACTCAGTCAGAGACATAGATTTTCACTTGCAACTTGCTTTAACATGTTTAACAGTGCATGAAATGTTGTCTAAAACAAAAAAGAATGATGCATTTTATGGCTGGATCTGGTTTTATTACATTCTGAATTGGACGTTGAAAATGAGCTTATCTCAGCCAGCAGAGAGGTCAAATCACAGTAATGCAAACTCAGTCAGAGACATAGATTTTCACTTGCAACTTGCTTTAACATGTTTAACAGTGCATGAAATGTTGTCTAAAACAAAAAAGAATGATGCAATTTATAGCTGGATCTGGTTTTATAACATTCTGAATTGGACGTTGAAAATGAGCTTATCTCAGCCAGCAGAGAGGTCACATCACAGTAATGCAAACTCAGTCAGAGACATAGATTTTCACTTGCAACTTGCTTTAACATGTTTAACAGTGCATGAAATGTTGTCTAAAACAAAAAAGAATGATGCATTTTATGGCTGGATCTGTTTTTATCACTTTCCGAATTGGACGTTGAAAATGAGCTTATCTCAGCCAGCAGAGAGGTCAAATCACACTAATGCAAACTCAGTCAGAGACAGATTTTCACTTGCAACTTGCTTTAACATGTTTAACAGTGCATGAAATGTTGTCTAAAACAAAAAAGAATGATGCATCTTATAGCTGGATCTGGTTTTATTACATTCTGAATTGGACGTTGAAAATGAGCTTATCTCAGCCAGCAGAGAGGTCACATCACAGTAATGCAAGCTCAGTCAGAGACATAGATTTTCACTTGCAACTTGCTTTAACATGTTTAACAGTGCATGAAATGTTGTCTAAAACAAAAAAAGAATGATGCAATTTATAGCTGGATCTGGTTTTATAACATTCTGAATTGGACGTTGAAAATGAGCTTATCTCAGCCAGCAGAGAGGTCACATCACAGTAATGCAAACTCAGTCAGAGACATAGATTTTCACTTGCAACTTGCTTTAACATGTTTAACAGTGCATGAAATGTTGTCTAAAACAAAAAAGAATGATGCATTTTATGGCTGGATCTGTTTTTATCACTTTCCGAATTGGACGTTGAAAATGAGCTTATCTCAGCCAGCAGAGAGGTCAAATCACACTAATGCAAACTCAGTCAGAGACAGATTTTCACTTGCAACTTGCTTTAACATGTTTAACAGTGCATGAAATGTTGTCTAAAACAAAAAAGAATGATGCATCTTATAGCTGGATCTGGTTTTATTACATTCTGAATTGGACGTTGAAAATGAGCTTATCTCAGCCAGCAGAGAGGTCACATCACAGTAATGCAAGCTCAGTCAGAGACATAGATTTTCACTTGCAACTTGCTTTAACATGTTTAACAGTGCATGAAATGTTGTCTAAAACAAAAAAGAATGATGCAATTTATAGCTGGATCTGGTTTTATTACATTCTGAATTGGACGTTGAAAATGAGCTTATCTCAGCCAGCAGAGAGGTCAAATCACAGTAATGCAAACTCAGTCAGAGACATAGATTTTCACTTGCAACTTGCTTTAACATGTTTAACAGTGCATGAAATGTTGTCTAAAACAAAAAAGAATGATGCATTTTATAGCTGGATCTGGTTTTATTACATTCTGAATTGGACGTTGAAAATGAGCTTATCTCAGCCAGCAGAGAGGTCACATCACAGTAATGCAAACTCAGTCAGAGACATTGATTTTCACTTGCAACTTGCTTTAACATGTTTAACAGAGCATGAAATGTTGTCTAAAACAAAAAAGAATGATGCATTTTATGGCTGGATCTGTTTTTATCACTTTCTGAATTGGACGTTGAAAATGAGCTTATCTCAGCCAGCAGAGAGGTCATATCACAGTAATGCAAACTCAGTCAGAGACATAGATTTTCACTTGCAACTTGCTTTAACATGTTTAACAGTGCATGAA
Source organism: Danio rerio (assembly GCF_052040795.2). Taxonomy (NCBI): domain Eukaryota; kingdom Metazoa; phylum Chordata; class Actinopteri; order Cypriniformes; family Danionidae; genus Danio; species Danio rerio. Next base: position 30,264,203 of record NC_141042.1, read on the forward strand.
ATGTTGTCTAAAACAAAAAAGAATGATGCATCTTATAGCTGGATCTGGTTTTATTACATTCTGAATTGGACGTTGAAAATGAGCTTATCTCAGCCAGCAGAGAGGTCACATCACAGTAATGCAAACTCAGTCAGAGACATAGATTTTCACTTGCAACTTGCTTTAACATGTTTAACAGTGCATGAAATGTTGTCTAAAACAAAAAAAGAATGATGCATTTTATGGCTGGATCTGGTTTTATTACATTCTGAATTGGACGTTGAAAATGAGCTTATCTCAGCCAGCAGAGAGGTCAAATCACAGTAATGCAAACTCAGTCAGAGACATAGATTTTCACTTGCAACTTGCTTTAACATGTTTAACAGTGCATGAAATGTTGTCTAAAACAAAAAAGAATGATGCATTTTATGGCTGGATCTGTTTTTATCACTTTCTGATTTGGACTTTGAAAATGAGCTTATCTCAGCCAGCAGAGAGGTCAAATCACAGTAATGCAAACTCAGTCAGAGACATAGATTTTCACTTGCAACTTGCTTTAACATGTTTAGCAGTGCATGAAATGTTGTCTAAAACAAAAAAGAATGATGCATCTTATAGCTGGATCTGGTTTTATTACATTCTGTATTGGACGTTGAAAATGAGCTTATCTCAGCCAGCAGAGAGGTCACATCACAGTAATGCAAACTCAGTCAGAGACATAGATTTTCACTTGCAACTTGCTTTAACATGTTTAACAGTGCATGAAATGTTGTCTAAAACAAAAAAGAATGATGCATTTTATAGCTGGATCAGGTTTTATTACATTCTGAATTGGACGTTAAAAATGAGCTTATCTCAGCCAGCAGAGAGGTCAAATCACAGTAATGCAAACTCAGTCAGAGACATAGATTTTCACTTGCAACTTGCTTTAACATGTTTAACAGTGCATGAAATGTTGTCTAAAACAAAAAAGAATGATGCATTTTATGGCTGGATCTGTTTTTATCACTTTCTGAATTGGACGTTGAAAATGAGCTTATCTCAGCCAGCAGAGAGGTCAAATCACAGTAATGCAAACTCAGTCAGAGACATAGATTTTCACTTGCAACTTGCTTTAACATGTTTAACAGTGCATGAAATGTTGTCTAAAACAAAAAAGAATGATGCATTTTATGGCTGCATCTGTTTTTATCACTTTCTAAATTGGACGTTGAAAATGAGCTTATCTCAGCCAGCAGAGAGGTCAAATCACAGTAATGCAAACTCAGTCAGAGACATAGATTTTCACTTGCAACTTGTTTTAACATGTTTAACAGTGCATGAAATGTTGTCTAAAACAAAAAAGAATGATGCATTTTATGGCTGGATCTGTTTTTATCACTTTCTGAATTGGACGTTGAAAATGAGCTTATCTCAGCCAGCAGAGAGGTCAAATCACAGTAATGCAAACTCAGTCAGAGACACTGATTTTCACTTGCAACTTGCTTTAACATGTTTAACAGTGCATGAAATGTTGTCTAAAACAAAAAAGAATGATGCATTTTATGGCTGGATCTGTTTTTATCACTTTCTGAATTGGACGTTAAAAATGAGCTTATCTCAGCCAGCAGAGAGGTCAAATCACAGTAATGCAAACTCAGTCAGAGACATAGATTTTCACTTGCAACTTGCTTTAACATGTTTAACAGTGCATGAAATGTTGTCTAAAACAAAAAAGAATGATGCATTTTATGGCTGGATCTGGTTTTATTACATTCTGAATTGGACGTTGAAAATGAGCTTATCTCAGCCAGCAGAGAGGTCAAATCACAGTAATGCAAACTCAGTCAGAGACATAGATTTTCACTTGCAACTTGCTTTAACATGTTTAACAGTGCATGAAATGTTGTCTAAAACAAAAAAGAATGATGCAATTTATAGCTGGATCTGGTTTTATAACATTCTGAATTGGACGTTGAAAATGAGCTTATCTCAGCCAGCAGAGAGGTCACATCACAGTAATGCAAACTCAGTCAGAGACATAGATTTTCACTTGCAACTTGCTTTAACATGTTTAACAGTGCATGAAATGTTGTCTAAAACAAAAAAGAATGATGCATTTTATGGCTGGATCTGTTTTTATCACTTTCCGAATTGGACGTTGAAAATGAGCTTATCTCAGCCAGCAGAGAGGTCAAATCACACTAATGCAAACTCAGTCAGAGACAGATTTTCACTTGCAACTTGCTTTAACATGTTTAACAGTGCATGAAATGTTGTCTAAAACAAAAAAGAATGATGCATCTTATAGCTGGATCTGGTTTTATTACATTCTGAATTGGACGTTGAAAATGAGCTTATCTCAGCCAGCAGAGAGGTCACATCACAGTAATGCAAGCTCAGTCAGAGACATAGATTTTCACTTGCAACTTGCTTTAACATGTTTAACAGTGCATGAAATGTTGTCTAAAACAAAAAAAGAATGATGCATTTTATAGCTGGATCTGGTTTTATTACATTCTGAATTGGACGTTGAAAATGAGCTTATCTCAGCCAGCAGAGAGGTCAAATCACACTAATGCAAACTCAGTCAGATACATAGATTTTCACTTGCAACTTGCTTTAACATGTTTAACAGTGCATGAAATGTTGTCTAAAACAAAAAAGAATGATGCATTTTATAGCTGGATCTGGTTTTATTACATTCTGAATTGGACGTTGAAAATGAGCTTATCTCAGCCAGCAGAGAGGTCAAATCACAGTAATGCAAACTCAGTCAGAGACATAGATTTTCACTTGCAACTTGCTTTAACATGTTTAACAGTGCATGAAATGTTGTCTAAAACAAAAAAGAATGATGCATTTTATAGCTGGATCAGGTTTTATTACATTCTGAAGTGGACGTTGAAAATGAGCTTATCTCAGCCAGCAGAGAGGTCAAATCACAGTAATGCAAACTCAGTCAGAGACATAGATTTTCACTTGCAACTTGCTTTAACATGTTTAACAGAGCATGAAATGTTGTCTAAAACAAAAAAGAATGATGCATTTTATGGCTGGATCTGGTTTTATTACATTCTAAATTGGACGTTGAAAATGAGCTTATCTCAGCCAGCAGAGAGGTCAAATCACAGTAATGCAAACTCAGTCAGAGACATAGATTTTCACTTGCAACTTGCTTTAACATGTTTAACAGTGCATGAAATGTTGTCTAAAACAAAAAAGAATGATGCATTTTATGGCTGGATCTGGTTTTATTACATTCTGAATTGGACGTTGAAAATGAGCTTATCTCAGCCAGCAGAGAGGTCAAATCACAGTAATGCAAACTCAGTCAGAGACATAGATTTTCACTTGCAACTTGCTTTAACATGTTTAACAGTGCATGAAATGTTGTCTAAAACAAAAAAGAATGATGCATTTTATGGCTGGATCTGTTTTTATCACTTTCTGAATTGGACGTTGAAAATGAGCTTATCTCAGCCAGCAGAGAGGTCAAATCACAGTAATGCAAACTCAGTCAGAGACATAGATTTTCACTTGCAACTTGCTTTAACATGTTTAACAGTGCATGAAATGTTGTCTAAAACAAAAAAGAATGATGCATTTTATGGCTGGATCTGTTTTTATCACTTTCTAAATTGGACGTTGAAAATGAGCTTATCTCAGCCAGCAGAGAGGTCAAATCACAGTAATGCAAACTCAGTCACAGACATAGATTTTCACTTGCAACTTGCTTTAACATGTTTAACAGTGCATGAAATGTTGTCTAAAACAAAAAAGAATGATGCATTTTATGGCTGGATCTGTTTTTATCACTTTCTGAATTGGACGTTGAAAATGAGCTTATCTCAGCCAGCAGAGAGGTCAAATCACAGTAATGCAAACTCAGTCAGAGACATAGATTTTCACTTGCAACTTGCTTTAACATGTTTAACAGTGCATGAAATGTTGTCTAAAACAAAAAAGAATGATGCATTTTATTGCTGGATCTGGTTTTATTACATTCTGAATTGGACGTTGAAAATGAGCTTATCTCAGCCAGCAGAGAGGTCAAATCACAGTAATGCAAACTCAGTCAGAGACATAGATTTTCACTTGCAACTTGCTTTAACACGTTTAACAGTGCATGAAATGTTGTCTAAAACAAAAAAGAATGATGCATTTTATAGCTGGATCTGTTTTTATCACTTTCTGAATTGGACGTTGAAAATGAGCTTATCTCAGCCAGCAGAGAGGTCAAATCACAGTAATGCAAACTCAGTCAGAGACATAGCTTTTCACTTGCAACTTGCTTTAACATGTTTAACAGTGCATGAAATGTTGTCTAAAACAAAAAAGAATGATGCATTTTATAGCTGGATCAGGTTTTATTACGTTCTGAATTGGACGTTGAAAATGAGCTTAGCCAGCAGAGAGGTCAAATCACAGTAATGCAAACTCAGTCAGAGACATAGATTTTCACTTGCAACTTGCTTTAACATGTTTAACAGTGCATGAAATGTTGTCTAAAACAAAAAAGAATGATGCATTTTATGGCTGGATCTGTTTTTATCACTTTCTAAATTGGACGTTGAAAATGAGCTTATCTCAGCCAGCAGAGAGGTCAAATCACAGTAATGCAAACTCAGTCAGAGACATAGATTTTCACTTGCAACTTGCTTTAACATGTTTAACAGTGCATGAAATGTTGTCTAAAACAAAAAAGAATGATGCATTTTATGGCTGGATCTGTTTTTATCACTTTCTGATTTGGACTTTGAAAATGAGCTTATCTCAGCCAGCAGAGAGGTCAAATCACAGTAATGCAAACTCAGTCAGAGACATAGATTTTCACTTGCAACTTGCTTCAACATGTTTAGCAGTGCATGAAATGTTGTCTAAAACAAAAAAGAATGATGCATCTTATAGCTGGATCTGGTTTTATTACATTCTGTATTGGACGTTGAAAATGAGCTTATCTCAGCCAGCAGAGAGGTCACATCACAGTAATGCAAACTCAGTCAGAGACATAGATTTTCACTTGCAACTTGCTTTAACATGTTTAACAGTGCATGAAATGTTGTCTAAAACAAAAAAGAATGATGCATTTTATAGCTGGATCAGGTTTTATTACATTCTGAATTGGACGTTGAAAATGAGCTTATCTCAGCCAGCAGAGAGGTCAAATCACAGTAATGCAAACTCAGTCAGAGACATAGATTTTCACTTGCAACTTGCTTTAACATGTTTAACAGTGCATGAAATGTTGTCTAAAACAAAAAAGAATGATGCATTTTATAGCTGGATCAGGTTTTATTACATTCTGAATTGGACGTTGAAAATGAGCTTATCTCAGCCAGCAGAGAGGTCAAATCACAGTAATGCAAACTCAGTCAGAGACATAGATTTTCACTTGCAACTTGCTTTAACATGTTTAACAGTGCATGAAATGTTGTCTAAAACAAAAAAGAATGATGCATTTTATGGCTGGATCTGTTTTTATCACTTTCTAAATTGGACGTTGAAAATGAGCTTATCTCAGCCAGCAGAAAGGTCAAATCACAGTAATGCAAACTCAGTCAGAGACATAGATTTTCACTTGCAACTTGCTTTAACATGTTTAACAGTGCATAAAATGTTGTCTAAAACAAAAAAAGAATGATGCATTTTATGGCTGGATCTGTTTTTATCACTTTCTGAATTGGACGTTGAAAATGAGCTTATCTCAGCCAGCAGAGAGGTCAAATCACAGTAATGCAAACTCAGTCAGAGACACTGATTTTCACTTGCAACTTGCTTTAACATGTTTAACAGTGCATGAAATGTTGTCTAAAACAAAAAAGAATGATGCATTTTATAGCTGGATCAGGTTTTATTACATTCTGAATTGGACGTTGAAAATGAGCTTATCTCAATCAGCAGAGAGGTCAAATCACAGTAATGCAAACTCAGTCAGAGACATAGATTTTCACTTGCAACTTGCTTTAACATGTTTAACAGTGCATGAATTGTTGTCTAAAACAAAAAAGAATGATGCATTTTATGGCTGGATCTGTTTTTATCACTTTCTGAATTGGACGTTGAAAATGAGTTTTGCTCAGCCAGCAGAGAGGTCAAATCACAGTAATGCAAACTCAGTCAGAGACATAGATTTTCACTTGCAACTTGCTTTAACATGTTTAACAGTGCATGAAATGTTGTCTAAAACAAAAAAAGAATGATGCATTTAATGGCTGGATCTGTTTTTATCACTTTCTGAATTGGACTTGGAAAATGAGCTTTTCTCAGCCAGCAGAGAGGTCAAATCACAGTAATGCAAACTCAGTCAGAGACATAGATTTTCACTTGCAACTTGCTTTAACATGTTTAACAGTGCATGAAATGTTGTCTAAAACAAAAAAGAATGATGCATTTTATGGCTGGATCTGTTTTTATCACTTTCTGAATTGGACGTTGAAAATGAGCTTTGCTCAGCCAGCAGAGAGGTCAAATCACAGTAATGCAAACTCAGTCAGAGACATAGATTTTCACTTGCAACTTGCTTTAACATGTTTAACAGTGCATGAAATGTTGTCTAAAACAAAAAAGAATGATGCATTTTATAGATGGATCAGGTTTTATTACATTCTGAATTGGACGTTGAAAATGAGCTTATCTCAGCCAGCAGAGAGGTCAAATCACAGTAATGCAAACTCAGTCAGAGACATAGATTTTCACTTGCAACTTGCTTTAACATGTTTAACAGTGCATGAAATGTTGTCTAAAACAAAAAAGAATGATGCATTTTATGGCTGGATCTGTTAATATCACTTTCTAAATTGGACGTTGAAAATGAGCTTATCTCAGCCAGCAGAAAGGTCAAATCACAGTAATGCAAACTCAGTCAGAGACATAGATTTTCACTTGCAACTTGCTTTAACATGTTTAACAGTGCATGAAATGTTGTCTAAAACAAAAAAAGAATGATGCATTTTATGGCTGGATCTGTTTTTATCACTTTCTGAATTGGACGTTGAAAATGAGCTTATCTCAGCCAGCAGAGAGGTCAAATCACAGTAATGCAAACTCAGTCAGAGACATAGATTTTCACTTGCAACTTGCTTTAACATGTTTAACAGTGCATGAAATGTTGTCTAAAACAAAAAAGAATTATGTATTTTATGGCTGGATCTGTTTTTATCACTTTCTGAATTGGACGTTGAAAATGAGCTTTGCTCAGCCAGCAGAGAGGTCAAATCACAGTAATGCAAACTCAGTCAGAGACATAGATTTTCACTTGCAACTTGCTTTAACATGTTTAACAGTGCATGAATTGTTGTCTAAAACAAAAAAAGAATGATGCATTTTATGGCTGGATCTGTTTTTATCACTTTCTGAATTGGACGTTGAAAATGAGCTTATCTCAGCCAGCAGAGAGGTCAAATCACAGTAATGCAAACTCAGTCAGAGACATAGATTTTCACCAGCAACTTGCTTTAACATGTTTAACAGTGCATGAATTGTTGTCTAAAACAAAAAAGAATGATGCATTTTATGGCTCGATCTGTTTTTATCACTTTCTGAATTGGACGTTGAAAATGAGCTTATCTCAGCCAGCAGAGAGGTCAAATCACAGTAATGCAAACTCTGTCAGAGACATAGATTTTCACTTGCAACTTGCTTTAACATGTTTAACAGTGCATGAAATGTTGTCTAAAACAAAAAAGAATGATGCATTTTATGGCTGGATCTGTTTTTATCACTTTCTGAATTGGACGTTGAAAATGAGCTTTGCTCAGCCAGCAGAGAGGTCAAATCACAGTAATGCAAACTCAGTCAGAGACATAGATTTTCACCAGCAACTTGCTTTAACATGTTTAACAGTGCATGAATTGTTGTCTAAAACAAAAAAGAATGATGCATTTTATGGCTGGATCTGTTTTTATCACTTTCTGAATTGGACGTTGAAAATGAGCTTATCTCAGCCAGCAGAGAGGTCAAATCACAGTAATGCAAACACTGTCAGAGACATAGATCTTCACTTGCAACTTGCTTTAACATGTTTAACAGTGCATGAATTGCTGTCTAAAACAAAAAAGAATGATGCATTTTATGGCTGGATCTGTTTTTTTCACTTTCTGAATTGGACGTTGAAAATGAGCTTATCTCAGCCAGCAGAGAGGTCAAATCACAGTAATGCAAACTCAGTCAGAGACATAGATTTTAACTTGCAACTTGCTTTAACATGTTTAACAGTGCATGAATTGTTGTCTAAAACAAAAAAGAATGATGCATTTTATGGCTGGATCTGTTTTTATCACTTTCTGAATTGGACGTGGAAAATGAGCTTTTCTCAGCCAGCAGAGAGGTCAAATCACAGTAATGCAATCTCAGTCAGAGACATAGATTTTCACTTGCAACTTGCTTTAACATGTTTAACAGTGCATGAAATGTTGCCTAAAACAAAAAAGAATGATGCATTTTATGGCTGGATCTTTTTTTATCACTTTCTGAATTGGACGTTGAAAATGAGCTTATCTCAGCCAACAGAGAGGTCAAATCACAGTAATGCAAACTCAGTCAGAGACATAGATTTTCACTTGCAACTTGCTTTAACATGTTTAACAGTGCATGAATTGTTGTCTAAAACAAAAAAGAATGATGCATTTTATGGCTGGATCTGTTTTTATCACTTTCTGAATTGGATGTTGAAAATGAGCTTATCTCAGCCAGCAGAGAGGTCAAATCACAGTAATGCAAACTCAGTCAGAGACATAGATTTTCACTTGCAACTTGCTTTAACATGTTTAACAGTGCATGAATTGTTGTCTAAAACAAAAAAGAATAATGCATTTTATGGCTGGATCTGTTTTTATCACTTTCTGAATTGGACGTTGAAAATGAGCTTATCTCAGCCAGCAGAGAGGTCAAATCACAGTAATGCAAACTCAGTCAGAGACATAGATTTTCACTTGCAACTTGCTTTAACATGTTTAACAGTGCATGAATTGTTGTCTAAAACAAAAAAGAATGATGCATTTTATGGCTGGATCTGTTTTTATCACTTTCTGAATTGGACGTTGAAAATGAGCTTATCTCAGCCAGCAGAGAGGTCAAATCACAGTAATGCAAACTCAGTCAGAGACATAGATTTTCACTTGCAACTTGCTTTAACATGTTTAACAGTGCATGAATTGTTGTCTAAAACAAAAAAGAATGATGCATTTTATGGCTGGATCTGTTTTTATCACTTTCTGAATTGGATGTTGAAAATGAGCTTATCTCAGCCAGCAGAGAGGTCAAATCACAGTAATGCAAACTCAGTCAGAGACATAGATTTTCACTTGCAACTTGCTTTAACATGTTTAACAGTGCATGAATTGTTGTCTAAAACAAAAAAGAATGATGCATTTTATGGCTGGATCTGTTTTTATCACTTTCTGAATTGGACGTTGAAAATGAGCTTTGATCAGCCAGCAGAGAGGTCAAATCACAGTAATGCAAACTCAGTCAGAGACATAGATTTTCACTTGCAACTTGCTTTAACATGTTTAACCGTGCATGAATTGTTGTCTAAAACAAAAAAGAATGATGCATTTTATGGCTGGATCTGTTTTTATCACTTTCTGAATTGGACGTTGAAAATGAGCTTATCTCAGCCAGCAGAGAGGTCAAATCACAGTAATGCAAACTCTGTCAGAGACATAGATTTTCACTTGCAACTTGCTTTAACATGTTTAACAGTGCATGAATTGTTGTCTAAAACAAAAAAGAATGATGCATTTTATGGCTGGATCTGTTTTTATCACTTTCTGAATTGGACGTTGAAAATGAGCTTATCTCAGCCAGCAGAGAGGTCAAATCACAGTAATGCAAACTCAGTCAGAGACATAGATTTTCACTTGCAACTTGCTTTAACATGTTTAACAGTGCATGAAATGTTGTCTAAAACAAAAAGAATGATGCATTTTATGGCTGGATCTGTTTTTATCACTTTCTGAATTGGACGTTGAAAATGAGCTTTGCTCAGCCAGCAGAGAGGTCAAATCACAGTAATGCAAACTCAAACAGAGACATAGATTTTCACTTGCAACTTGCTTTAACATGTTTAACAGTGCATGAAATGTTGTCTAAAACAAAAAAGAATGATGCATTTTATGGCTGGATCTGTTTTTATCACTTTCTGATTTGGACGTTGAAAATGAGCTTTGCTCAGCCAGCAGAGAGGTCAAATCACAGTAATGCAAACTCAGTCAGAGACATAGATTTTCACTTGCAACTTGCTTTAACATGTTTAACAGAGCATGAATTGTTGTCTAAAACAAAAAAGAATGATGCATTTTACGGCTGGATCTGTTTTTATCACTTTCTAAAGTGGACGTTGAAAATGAGCTCATCTCAGCCAGCAGAGAGGTCAAATCACAGTAATGCAAACTCAGTCAGAGACATAGATTTTCACTTGCAACTTGCTTTAACATGTTTAACAGTGCATAAATTGTTGTCTAAAACAAAAAAGAATAATGCATTTTATGGCTGGATCTGTTTTTATCACTTTCTGAATTGGACGTTGAAAATGAGCTTATCTCAGCCAGCAGAGAGGTCAAATCACAGTAATGCAAACTCAGTCAGAGACATAGATTTTCACTTGCAACTTGCTTTAACATGTTTAACAGTGGATGAATTGTTGTCTAAAACAAAAAAGAATGATGCATTTTATGGCTGGATCTGTTTTTATCACTTTCTGAATTGGACGTTGAAAATGAGCTTATCTCAGCCAGTAGAGAGGTCAAATCACAGTAATGCAAACTCAGTCAGAGACATAGATTTTCACTTGCAACTTGCTTTAACATGTTTAACAGTGCATGAAATGTTGTCTAAAACAAAAAAGAATGATGCATTTTATGGCTGGATCTGTTTTTATCACTTTCTGAATTGGACGTTGAAAATGAGCTTTGCTCAGCCAGCAGAGAGGTCAAATCACAGTAATGCAAACTCAGTCAGAGACATAGATTTTCACCAGCAACTTGCTTTAACATGTTTAACAGTGCATGAAATGTTGTCTAAAACAAAAAAGAATGATGCATTTTATGGCTGGATCTGTTTTTATCACTTTCTGAATTGGACGTTGAAAATGAGCTTTGCTCAGCCAGCAGAGAGGTCAAATCACAGTAATGCAAACTCAGTCAGAGACATAGATTTTCACTTGCAACTTGCTTTAACATGTTTAACAGTGCATGAAATGTTGTCTAAAACAAAAAAAGAATGATGCATTTTATGGCTGGATCTGTTTTTATCACTTTCTGAATTGGACGTTGAAAATGAGCTTATCTCAGCCAGCAGAGAGGTCAAATCACAGTAATGCAAACTCAGTCAGAGACATAGATTTTCACTTACAACTTGCTTTAACATGTTTAACAGTGCATGAATTGTTGTCTAAAACAAAAAAGAATGATGCATTTTATGGCTGGATCTGTTTTTATCACTTTCTGAATTGGACGTTGAAAATGAGCTCATCTCAGCCAGCAGAGAGGTCAAATCACAGTAATGCAAACTTAGTCAGAGACATAGATTTTCACTTGCAACTTGCTTTAACATGTTTAACAGTGCATGAAATGTTGTCTAAAACAAAAAAGAATGATGCATTTTATGGCTGGATCTGTTTTTATCACTTTCTGATTTGGACGTTGAAAATGAGCTTTGCTCAGCCAGCAGAGAGGTCAAATCACAGTAATGCAAACTCAGTCAGAGACATAGATTTTTACTTGCAACTTGCTTTAACATGTTTAACAGTGCATGAATTGTTGTCTAAAACAAAAAAGAATGATGCATTTTATGGCTGGATCTGTTTTTATCATTTTCTGAATTGGACGTTGAAAATGAGCTTATCTCAGCCAGCAGAGAGATCAAATCACAGTAATGCAAACTCAGTCAGAGACATAGATTTTCACTTGCAACTTGCTTTAACATGTTTAACAGTGCATGAAATGTTGTCTAAAACAAAAAAAGAATGATGCATTTTATGGCTGGATCTGTTTTTATCACTTTCTGAATTGGACGTTGAAAATGAGCTTATCTCAGCCAGCAGAGAGGTCAAATCACAGTAATGCAAACTCAGTCAGAGACATAGATTTTCACCTGCAACTTGCTTTAACATGTTTAACAGTGCATGAAATGTTGTCTAAAACAAAAAAAGAATGATGCATTTTATGGCTGGATCTGTTTTTATCACTTTCTGATTTGGACGTTGAAAATGAGCTTTGCTCAGCCAGCAGAGAGGTCAAATCACAGTAATGCAAACTCAGTCAGAGACATAGATTTTTACTTGCAACTTGCTTTAACATGTTTAACAGTGCATGAATTGTTGTCTAAAACAAAAAAGAATGATGCATTTTATGGCTGGATCTGTTTTTATCATTTTCTGAATTGGACGTTGAAAATGAGCTTATCTCAGCCAGCAGAGAGATCAAATCACAGTAATGCAAACTCAGTCAGAGACATAGATTTTCACTTGCAACTTGCTTTAACATGTTTAACAGTGCATGAAATGTTGTCTAAAACAAAAAAAGAATGATGCATTTTATGGCTGGATCTGTTTTTATCACTTTCTGAATTGGACGTTGAAAATGAGCTTATCTCAGCCAGCAGAGAGGTCAAATCACAGTAATGCAAACTCAGTCAGAGACATAGATTTTCACCTGCAACTTGCTTTAACATGTTTAACAGTGCATGAAATGTTGTCTAAAACAAAAAAAGAATGATGCATTTTATGGCTGGATGTGTTTTATCACTTTCTGAATTGGACGTTGAAAATGAGCTTATCTCAGCCAGCAGAGAGGTCAAATCACAGTAATGCAAACTCAGTCAGAGACATAGATTTTCACTTGCAACTTGCTTTAACATGTTTAACAGAGCATGAATTGTTGTCTAAAACAAAAACGAATGATGCATTTTATGGCTGGATCTGTTTTTATCACTTTCTAAAGTGGACGTTGAAAATGAGCTTATCTCAGCCAGCAGAGAGGTCAAATCACAGTAATGCAAACTCAGTCAGAGACATAGATTTTCACTTGCAACTTGCTTTAACATGTTTAACAGTGCATGAATTGTTGTCTAAAACAAAAAAGAATGATGCATTTTATGGCTGGATCTGTTTTTATTACTTTCTGAATTGGACGTTGAAAATGAGCTTATCTCAGCCAGCAGAGAGGTCAAATCACAGTAATGCAAACTCAGTCAGAGACATAGATTTTCACCAGCAACTTGCTTTAACATGTTTAACAGTGCATGAAATGTTGTCTAAAACAAAAAAGAATGATGCATTTTATGGCTGGATCTGTTTTTATCACTTTCTGAATTGGACGTTGAAAATGAGCTTTGCTCAGCCAGCAGAGAGGTCAAATCACAGTAATGCAAACTCAGTCAGAGACATAGATTTTCACTTGCAACTTGCTTTAACATGTTTAACAGTGCATAAAATGTTGTCTAAAACAAAAAAGAATGATGCATTTTATGGCTGGATCTGTTTTTATCACTTTCTGAATTGGACGTTGAAAATGAGCTTATCTCAGCCAGCAGAGAGGTCAAATCACAGTAATGCAAACTCAGTCAGAGACATAGATTTTCACTTACAACTTGCTTTAACATGTTTAACAGTGCATGAATTGTTGTCTAAAACAAAAAAGAATGATGCATTTTATGGCTGGATCTGTTTTTATCACTTTCTGAATTGGACGTTGAAAATGAGCTCATCTCAGCCAGCAGAGAGGTCAAATCACAGTAATGCAAACTCAGTCAGAGACATAGATTTTCACCTGCAACTTGCTTTAACATGTTTAAAAGTGCATTAAATGTTGTCTAAAACAAAAAAGAATGATGCATTTTATGGCTGGATGTGTTTTATCACTTTCTGAATTGGACGTTGAAATTGAGCTTATCTCAGCCAGCAGAGAGGTCAAATCACAGTAATGCAAACTCAGTCAGAGACATAGATTTTCATCTGCAACTTGCTTTAACATGTTTAACAGTGCATGAAATGTTGTCTAAAACAAAAAAGAATGATGCATTTTATGGCTGGATCTGTTTTTATCACTTTCTGAATTGGACGTTGAAAATGAGCTTTGCTCAGCCAGCAGAGAGGTCAAATCACAGTAATGCAAACTCAGTCAGAGACATAGATTTTCACCAGCAACTTGCTTTAACATGTTTAACAGTGCATGAAATGTTGTCTAAAACAAAAAAGAATGATGCATTTTATGGCTGGATCTGTTTTTATCACTTTCTGAATTGGACGTTGAAAATGAGCTTTGCTCAGCCAGCAGAGAGGTCAAATCACAGTAATGCAAACTCAGTCAGAGACATAGATTTTCACTTGCAACTTGCTTTAACATGTTTAACAGTGCATGAAATGTTGTCTAAAACAAAAAAAGAATGATGCATTTTATGGCTGGATCTGTTTTTATCACTTTCTGAATTGGACGTTGAAAATGAGCTTATCTCAGCCAGCAGAGAGGTCAAATCACAGTAATGCAAACTCAGTCAGAGACATAGATTTTCACTTACAACTTGCTTTAACATGTTTAACAGTGCATGAATTGTTGTCTAAAACAAAAAAGAATGATGCATTTTATGGCTGGATCTGTTTTTATCACTTTCTGAATTGGACGTTGAAAATGAGCTCATCTCAGCCAGCAGAGAGGTCAAATCACAGTAATGCAAACTTAGTCAGAGACATAGATTTTCACTTGCAACTTGCTTTAACATGTTTAACAGTGCATGAAATGTTGTCTAAAACAAAAAAGAATGATGCATTTTATGGCTGGATCTGTTTTTATCACTTTCTGATTTGGACGTTGAAAATGAGCTTTGCTCAGCCAGCAGAGAGGTCAAATCACAGTAATGCAAACTCAGTCAGAGACATAGATTTTTACTTGCAACTTGCTTTAACATGTTTAAAAGTGCATGAAATGTTGTCTAAAACAAAAAAGAATGATGCATTTTATGGCTGGATCTGTTTTTATCATTTTCTGAATTGGACGTTGAAAATGAGCTTATCTCAGCCAGCAGAGAGATCAAATCACAGTAATGCAAACTCAGTCAGAGACATAGATTTTCACTTGCAACTTGCTTTAACATGTTTAACAGTGCATGAAATGTTGTCTAAAACAAAAAAAGAATGATGCATTTTATGGCTGGATCTGTTTTTATCACTTTCTGAATTGGACGTTGAAAATGAGCTTATCTCAGCCAGCAGAGAGGTCAAATCACAGTAATGCAAACTCAGTCAGAGACATAGATTTTCACTTGCAACTTGCTTTAACATGTTTAACAGTGCATGAAATGTTGTCTAAAACAAAAAAGAATGATGCATTTTATGGCTGGATCTGTTTTTATCACTTTCTAAATTGGACGTTGAAAATGAGCTTATCTCAGCCAGCAGAAAGGTCAAATCACAGTAATGCAAACTCAGTCAGAGACATAGATTTTCACTTGCAACTTGCTTTAACATGTTTAACAGTGCATGAAATGTTGTCTAAAACAAAAAAAGAATGATGCATTTTATGGCTGGATCTGTTTTTATCACTTTCTGAATTGGACGTTGAAAATGAGCTTATCTCAGCCAGCAGAGAGGTCAAATCACAGTAATGCAAACTCAGTCAGAGACACTGATTTTCACTTGCAACTTGCTTTAACATGTTTAACAGTGCATGAAATGTTGTCTAAAACAAAAAAGAATGATGCATTTTATAGCTGGATCAGGTTTTATTACATTCTGAATTGGACGTTGAAAATGAGCTTATCTCAATCAGCAGAGAGGTCAAATCACAGTAATGCAAACTCAGTCAGAGACATAGATTTTCACTTGCAACTTGCTTTAACATGTTTAACAGTACATGAATTGTTGTCTAAAACAAAAAAGAATGATGCATTTTATGGCTGGATCTGTTTTTATCACTTTCTGAATTGGACGTTGAAAATGAGTTTTGCTCAGCCAGCAGAGAGGTCAAATCACAGTAATGCAAACTCAGTCAGAGACATAGATTTTCACTTGCAACTTGCTTTAACATGTTTAACAGTGCATGAAATGTTGTCTAAAACAAAAAAAGAATGATGCATTTAATGGCTGGATCTGTTTTTATCACTTTCTGAATTGGACTTGGAAAATGAGCTTTTCTCAGCCAGCAGAGAGGTCAAATCACAGTAATGCAAACTCAGTCAGAGACATAGATTTTCACTTGCAACTTGCTTTAACATGTTTAACAGTGCATGAAATGTTGTCTAAAACAAAAAAGAATGATGCATTTTATAGCTGGATCAGGTTTTATTACATTCTGAATTGGACGTTGAAAATGAGCTTATCTCAATCAGCAGAGAGGTCAAATCACAGTAATGCAAACTCAGTCAGAGACATAGATTTTCACTTGCAACTTGCTTTAACATGTTTAACAGTGCATGAATTGTTGTCTAAAACAAAAAAGAATGATGCATTTTATGGCTGGATCTGTTTTTATCACTTTCTGAATTGGACGTTGAAAATGAGTTTTGCTCAGCCAGCAGAGAGGTCAAATCACAGTAATGCAAACTCAGTCAGAGACATAGATTTTCACTTGCAACTTGCTTTAACATGTTTAACAGTGCATGAAATGTTGTCTAAAACAAAAAAGAATGATGCATTTAATGGCTGGATCTGTTTTTATCACTTTCTGAATTGGACTTGGAAAATGAGCTTTTCTCAGCCAGCAGAGAGGTCAAATCACAGTAATGCAAACTCAGTCAGAGACATAGATTTTCACTTGCAACTTGCTTTAACATGTTTAACAGTGCATGAAATGTTGTCTAAAACAAAAAAGAATGATGCATTTTATGGCTGGATCTGTTTTTATCACTTTCTGAATTGGACGTTGAAAATGAGCTTTGCTCAGCCAGCAGAGAGGTCAAATCACAGTAATGCAAACTCAGTCAGAGACATAGATTTTCACTTGCAACTTGCTTTAACATGTTTAACAGTGCATGAAATGTTGTCTAAAACAAAAAAGAATGATGCATTTTATAGATGGATCAGGTTTTATTACATTCTGAATTGGACGTTGAAAATGAGCTTATCTCAGCCAGCAGAGAGGTCAAATCACAGTAATGCAAACTCAGTCAGAGACATAGATTTTAACTTGCAACTTGCTTTAACATGTTTAACAGTGCATGAAATGTTGTCTAAAACAAAAAAGAATGATGCATTTTATGGCTGGATCTGTTTTTATCACTTTCTAAATTGGACGTTGAAAATGAGCTTATCTCAGCCAGCAGAAAGGTCAAATCACAGTAATGCAAACTCAGTCAGAGACATAGATTTTCACTTGCAACTTGCTTTAACATGTTTAACAGTGCATGAAATGTTGTCTAAAACAAAAAAAGAATGATGCATTTTATGGCTGGATCTGTTTTTATCACTTTCTGAATTGGACGTTGAAAATGAGCTTATCTCAGCCAGCAGAGAGGTCAAATCACAGTAATGCAAACTCAGTCAGAGACATAGATTTTCACTTGCAACTTGCTTTAACATGTTTAACAGTGCATGAAATGTTGTCTAAAACAAAAAAGAATTATGTATTTTATGGCTGGATCTGTTTTTATCACTTTCTGAATTGGACGTTGAAAATGAGCTTTGCTCAGCCAGCAGAGAGGTCAAATCACAGTAATGCAAACTCAGTCAGAGACATAGATTTTCACTTGCAACTTGCTTTAACATGTTTAACAGTGCATGAATTGTTGTCTAAAACAAAAAAAGAATGATGCATTTTATGGCTGGATCTGTTTTTATCACTTTCTGAATTGGACGTTGAAAATGAGCTTATCTCAGCCAGCAGAGAGGTCAAATCACAGTAATGCAAACTCAGTCAGAGACATAGATTTTCACCAGCAACTTGCTTTAACATGTTTAACAGTGCATGAATTGTTGTCTAAAACAAAAAAGAATGATGCATTTTATGGCTGGATCTGTTTTTATCACTTTCTGAATTGGACGTTGAAAATGAGCTTATCTCAGCCAGCAGAGAGGTCAAATCACAGTAATGCAAACTCTGTCAGAGACATAGATTTTCACTTGCAACTTGCTTTAACATGTTTAACAGTGCATGAAATGTTGTCTAAAACAAAAAAGAATGATGCATTTTATGGCTGGATCTGTTTTTATCACTTTCTGAATTGGACGTTGAAAATGAGCTTTGCTCAGCCAGCAGAGAGGTCAAATCACAGTAATGCAAACTCAGTCAGAGACATAGATTTTCACCAGCAACTTGCTTTAACATGTTTAACAGTGCATGAATTGTTGTCTAAAACAAAAAAGAATGATGCATTTTATGGCTGGATCTGTTTTTATCACTTTCTGAATTGGACGTTGAAAATGAGCTTATCTCAGCCAGCAGAGAGGTCAAATCACAGTAATGCAAACACTGTCAGAGACATAGATCTTCACTTGCAACTTGCTTTAACATGTTTAACAGTGCATGAATTGCTGTCTAAAACAAAAAAGAATGATGCATTTTATGGCTGGATCTGTTTTTTTCACTTTCTGAATTGGACGTTGAAAATGAGCTTATCTCAGCCAGCAGAGAGGTCAAATCACAGTAATGCAAACTCAGTCAGAGACATAGATTTTCACTTACAACTTGCTTTAACATGTTTAACAGTGCATGAATTGTTGTCTAAAACAAAAAAGAATGATGCATTTTATGGCTGGATCTGTTTTTATCACTTTCTGAATTGGACGTTGAAAATGAGCTCATCTCAGCCAGCAGAGAGGTCAAATCACAGTAATGCAAACTCAGTCAGAGACATAGATTTTCACCTGCAACTTGCTTTAACATGTTTAAAAGTGCATGAAATGTTGTCTAAAACAAAAAAGAATGATGCATTTTATGGCTGGATGTGTTTTATCACTTTCTGAATTGGACGTTGAAATTGAGCTTATCTCAGCCAGCAGAGAGGTCAAATCACAGTAATGCAAACTCAGTCAGAGACATAGATTTTCATCTGCAACTTGCTTTAACATGTTTAACAGTGCATGAAATGTTGTCTAAAACAAAAAAGAATGATGCATTTTATGGCTGGATCTGTTTTTATCACTTTCTGAATTGGACGTTGAAAATGAGCTTTGCTCAGCCAGCAGAGAGGTCAAATCACAGTAATGCAAACTCAGTCAGAGACATAGATTTTCACCAGCAACTTGCTTTAACATGTTTAACAGTGCATGAAATGTTGTCTAAAACAAAAAAGAATGATGCATTTTATGGCTGGATCTGTTTTTATCACTTTCTGAATTGGACGTTGAAAATGAGCTTTGCTCAGCCAGCAGAGAGGTCAAATCACAGTAATGCAAACTCAGTCAGAGACATAGATTTTCACTTGCAACTTGCTTTAACATGTTTAACAGTGCATGAAATGTTGTCTAAAACAAAAAAAGAATGATGCATTTTATGGCTGGATCTGTTTTTATCACTTTCTGAATTGGACGTTGAAAATGAGCTTATCTCAGCCAGCAGAGAGGTCAAATCACAGTAATGCAAACTCAGTCAGAGACATAGATTTTCACTTACAACTTGCTTTAACATGTTTAACAGTGCATGAATTGTTGTCTAAAACAAAAAAGAATGATGCATTTTATGGCTGGATCTGTTTTTATCACTTTCTGAATTGGACGTTGAAAATGAGCTCATCTCAGCCAGCAGAGAGGTCAAATCACAGTAATGCAAACTTAGTCAGAGACATAGATTTTCACTTGCAACTTGCTTTAACATGTTTAACAGTGCATGAAATGTTGTCTAAAACAAAAAAGAATGATGCATTTTATGGCTGGATCTGTTTTTATCACTTTCTGATTTGGACGTTGAAAATGAGCTTTGCTCAGCCAGCAGAGAGGTCAAATCACAGTAATGCAAACTCAGTCAGAGACATAGATTTTTACTTGCAACTTGCTTTAACATGTTTAAAAGTGCATGAAATGTTGTCTAAAACAAAAAAGAATGATGCATTTTATGGCTGGATCTGTTTTTATCATTTTCTGAATTGGACGTTGAAAATGAGCTTATCTCAGCCAGCAGAGAGATCAAATCACAGTAATGCAAACTCAGTCAGAGACATAGATTTTCACTTGCAACTTGCTTTAACATGTTTAACAGTGCATGAAATGTTGTCTAAAACAAAAAAAGAATGATGCATTTTATGGCTGGATCTGTTTTTATCACTTTCTGAATTGGACGTTGAAAATGAGCTTATCTCAGCCAGCAGAGAGGTCAAATCACAGTAATGCAAACTCAGTCAGAGACATAGATTTTCACTTGCAACTTGCTTTAACATGTTTAACAGTGCATGAAATGTTGTCTAAAACAAAAAAGAATGATGCATTTTATGGCTGGATCTGTTTTTATCACTTTCTAAATTGGACGTTGAAAATGAGCTTATCTCAGCCAGCAGAAAGGTCAAATCACAGTAATGCAAACTCAGTCAGAGACATAGATTTTCACTTGCAACTTGCTTTAACATGTTTAACAGTGCATGAAATGTTGTCTAAAACAAAAAAAGAATGATGCATTTTATGGCTGGATCTGTTTTTATCACTTTCTGAATTGGACGTTGAAAATGAGCTTATCTCAGCCAGCAGAGAGGTCAAATCACAGTAATGCAAACTCAGTCAGAGACACTGATTTTCACTTGCAACTTGCTTTAACATGTTTAACAGTGCATGAAATGTTGTCTAAAACAAAAAAGAATGATGCATTTTATAGCTGGATCAGGTTTTATTACATTCTGAATTGGACGTTGAAAATGAGCTTATCTCAATCAGCAGAGAGGTCAAATCACAGTAATGCAAACTCAGTCAGAGACATAGATTTTCACTTGCAACTTGCTTTAACATGTTTAACAGTACATGAATTGTTGTCTAAAACAAAAAAGAATGATGCATTTTATGGCTGGATCTGTTTTTATCACTTTCTGAATTGGACGTTGAAAATGAGTTTTGCTCAGCCAGCAGAGAGGTCAAATCACAGTAATGCAAACTCAGTCAGAGACATAGATTTTCACTTGCAACTTGCTTTAACATGTTTAACAGTGCATGAAATGTTGTCTAAAACAAAAAAAGAATGATGCATTTAATGGCTGGATCTGTTTTTATCACTTTCTGAATTGGACTTGGAAAATGAGCTTTTCTCAGCCAGCAGAGAGGTCAAATCACAGTAATGCAAACTCAGTCAGAGACATAGATTTTCACTTGCAACTTGCTTTAACATGTTTAACAGTGCATGAAATGTTGTCTAAAACAAAAAAGAATGATGCATTTTATAGCTGGATCAGGTTTTATTACATTCTGAATTGGACGTTGAAAATGAGCTTATCTCAATCAGCAGAGAGGTCAAATCACAGTAATGCAAACTCAGTCAGAGACATAGATTTTCACTTGCAACTTGCTTTAACATGTTTAACAGTGCATGAATTGTTGTCTAAAACAAAAAAGAATGATGCATTTTATGGCTGGATCTGTTTTTATCACTTTCTGAATTGGACGTTGAAAATGAGTTTTGCTCAGCCAGCAGAGAGGTCAAATCACAGTAATGCAAACTCAGTCAGAGACATAGATTTTCACTTGCAACTTGCTTTAACATGTTTAACAGTGCATGAAATGTTGTCTAAAACAAAAAAGAATGATGCATTTAATGGCTGGATCTGTTTTTATCACTTTCTGAATTGGACTTGGAAAATGAGCTTTTCTCAGCCAGCAGAGAGGTCAAATCACAGTAATGCAAACTCAGTCAGAGACATAGATTTTCACTTGCAACTTGCTTTAACATGTTTAACAGTGCATGAAATGTTGTCTAAAACAAAAAAGAATGATGCATTTTATGGCTGGATCTGTTTTTATCACTTTCTGAATTGGACGTTGAAAATGAGCTTTGCTCAGCCAGCAGAGAGGTCAAATCACAGTAATGCAAACTCAGTCAGAGACATAGATTTTCACTTGCAACTTGCTTTAACATGTTTAACAGTGCATGAAATGTTGTCTAAAACAAAAAAGAATGATGCATTTTATAGATGGATCAGGTTTTATTACATTCTGAATTGGACGTTGAAAATGAGCTTATCTCAGCCAGCAGAGAGGTCAAATCACAGTAATGCAAACTCAGTCAGAGACATAGATTTTCACTTGCAACTTGCTTTAACATGTTTAACAGTGCATGAAATGTTGTCTAAAACAAAAAAGAATGATGCATTTTATGGCTGGATCTGTTTTTATCACTTTCTAAATTGGACGTTGAAAATGAGCTTATCTCAGCCAGCAGAAAGGTCAAATCACAGTAATGCAAACTCAGTCAGAGACATAGATTTTCACTTGCAACTTGCTTTAACATGTTTAACAGTGCATGAAATGTTGTCTAAAACAAAAAAAGAATGATGCATTTTATGGCTGGATCTGTTTTTATCACTTTCTGAATTGGACGTTGAAAATGAGCTTATCTCAGCCAGCAGAGAGGTCAAATCACAGTAATGCAAACTCAGTCAGAGACATAGATTTTCACTTGCAACTTGCTTTAACATGTTTAACAGTGCATGAAATGTTGTCTAAAACAAAAAAGAATTATGTATTTTATGGCTGGATCTGTTTTTATCACTTTCTGAATTGGACGTTGAAAATGAGCTTTGCTCAGCCAGCAGAGAGGTCAAATCACAGTAATGCAAACTCAGTCAGAGACATAGATTTTCACTTGCAACTTGCTTTAACATGTTTAACAGTGCATGAATTGTTGTCTAAAACAAAAAAAGAATGATGCATTTTATGGCTGGATCTGTTTTTATCACTTTCTGAATTGGACGTTGAAAATGAGCTTATCTCAGCCAGCAGAGAGGTCAAATCACAGTAATGCAAACTCAGTCAGAGACATAGATTTTCACCAGCAACTTGCTTTAACATGTTTAACAGTGCATGAATTGTTGTCTAAAACAAAAAAGAATGATGCATTTTATGGCTGGATCTGTTTTTATCACTTTCTGAATTGGACGTTGAAAATGAGCTTATCTCAGCCAGCAGAGAGGTCAAATCACAGTAATGCAAACTCTGTCAGAGACATAGATTTTCACTTGCAACTTGCTTTAACATGTTTAACAGTGCATGAAATGTTGTCTAAAACAAAAAAGAATGATGCATTTTATGGCTGGATCTGTTTTTATCACTTTCTGAATTGGACGTTGAAAATGAGCTTTGCTCAGCCAGCAGAGAGGTCAAATCACAGTAATGCAAACTCAGTCAGAGACATAGATTTTCACCAGCAACTTGCTTTAACATGTTTAACAGTGCATGAATTGTTGTCTAAAACAAAAAAGAATGATGCATTTTATGGCTGGATCTGTTTTTATCACTTTCTGAATTGGACGTTGAAAATGAGCTTATCTCAGCCAGCAGAGAGGTCAAATCACAGTGATGCAAACACTGTCAGAGACATAGATCTTCACTTGCAACTTGCTTTAACATGTTTAACAGTGCATGAATTGCTGTCTAAAACAAAAAAGAATGATGCATTTTATGGCTGGATCTGTTTTTTTCACTTTCTGAATTGGACGTTGAAAATGAGCTTATCTCAGCCAGCAGAGAGGTCAAATCACAGTAATGCAAACTCAGTCAGAGACATAGATTTTAACTTGCAACTTGCTTTAACATGTTTAACAGTGCATGAATTGTTGTCTAAAACAAAAAAGAATGATGCATTTTATGGCTGGATCTGTTTTTATCACTTTCTGAATTGGACGTGGAAAATGAGCTTTTCTCAGCCAGCAGAGAGGTCAAATCACAGTAATGCAATCTCAGTCAGAGACATAGATTTTCACTTGCAACTTGCTTTAACATGTTTAACAGTGCATGAAATGTTGTCTAAAACAAAAAAGAATGATGCATTTTATGGCTGGATCTGTTTTTATCACTTTCTGATTTGGACGTTGAAAATGAGCTTTGCTCAGCCAGCAGAGAGGTCAAATCACAGTAATGCAAACTCAGTCAGAGACATAGATTTTCACTTGCAACTTGCTTTAACATGTTTAACAGTGCATGAATTGTTGTCTAAAACAAAAAAGAATGATGCATTTTATGGCTGGATCTGTTTTTATCACTTTCTGAATTGGACGTTGAAAATGAGCTTATCTCAGCCAGCAGAGAGATCAAATCACAGTAATGCAAACTCAGTCAGAGACATAGATTTTCATTTGCAACTTGCTTTAACATATTTAACAGTGCATGAATTGTTGTCTAAAACAAAAAAGAATGATGCATTTTATGGCTGGATCTGTTTTTATCACTTTCTGAATTGGACGTTGAAAATGAGCTTATCTCAGCCAGCAGAGAGGTCAAATCACAGTAATGCAAACTCAGTCAGAGACATAGATTTTCACCTGCAACTTGCTTTAACATGTTTAACAGTGCATGAAATGTTGCCTAAAACAAAAAAGAATGATGCATTTTATGGCTGGATCTTTTTTTATCACTTTCTGAATTGGACGTTGAAAATGAGCTCATCTCAGCCAACAGAGAGGTCAAATCACAGTAATGCAAACTCAGTCAGAGACATAGATTTTCACTTGCAACTTGCTTTAACATGTTTAACAGTGCATGAATTGTTGTCTAAAACAAAAAAGAATGATGCATTTTATGGCTGGATCTGTTTTTATCACTTTCTGAATTGGATGTTGAAAATGAGCTTATCTCAGCCAGCAGAGAGGTCAAATCACAGTAATGCAAACTCAGTCAGAGACATAGATTTTCACTTGCAACTTGCTTTAACATGTTTAACAGTGCATGAATTGTTGTCTAAAACAAAAAAGAATAATGCATTTTATGGCTGGATCTGTTTTTATCACTTTCTGAATTGGACGTTGAAAATGAGCTTATCTCAGCCAGCAGAGAGGTCAAATCACAGTAATGCAAACTCAGTCAGAGACATAGATTTTCACTTGCAACTTGCTTTAACATGTTTAACAGTGCATGAATTGTTGTCTAAAACAAAAAAGAATGATGCATTTTATGGCTGGATCTGTTTTTATCACTTTCTGAATTGGACGTTGAAAATGAGCTTATCTCAGCCAGCAGAGAGGTCAAATCACAGTAATGCAAACTCAGTCAGAGACATAGATTTTCACTTGCAACTTGCTTTAACATGTTTAACAGTGCATGAATTGTTGTCTAAAACAAAAAAGAATGATGCATTTTATGGCTGGATCTGTTTTTATCACTTTCTGAATTGGATGTTGAAAATGAGCTTATCTCAGCCAGCAGAGAGGTCAAATCACAGTAATGCAAACTCAGTCAGAGACATAGATTTTCACTTGCAACTTGCTTTAACATGTTTAACAGTGCATGAATTGTTGTCTAAAACAAAAAAGAATGATGCATTTTATGGCTGGATCTGTTTTTATCACTTTCTGAATTGGACGTTGAAAATGAGCTTTGCTCAGCCAGCAGAGAGGTCAAATCACAGTAATGCAAACTCAGTCAGAGACATAGATTTTCACTTGCAACTTGCTTTAACATGTTTAACCGTGCATGAATTGTTGTCTAAAACAAAAAAGAATGATGCATTTTATGGCTGGATCTGTTTTTATCACTTTCTGAATTGGACGTTGAAAATGAGCTTATCTCAGCCAGCAGAGAGGTCAAATCACAGTAATGCAAACTCTGTCAGAGACATAGATTTTCACTTGCAACTTGCTTTAACATGTTTAACAGTGCATGAATTGTTGTCTAAAACAAAAAAGAATGATGCATTTTATGGCTGGATCTGTTTTTATCACTTTCTGAATTGGACGTTGAAAATGAGCTTATCTCAGCCAGCAGAGAGGTCAAATCACAGTAATGCAAACTCAGTCAGAGACATAGATTTTCACTTGCAACTTGCTTTAACATGTTTAACAGTGCATGAAATGTTGTCTAAAACAAAAAGAATGATGCATTTTATGGCTGGATCTGTTTTTATCACTTTCTGAATTGGACGTTGAAAATGAGCTTTGCTCAGCCAGCAGAGAGGTCAAATCACAGTAATGCAAACTCAAACAGAGACATAGATTTTCACTTGCAACTTGCTTTAACATGTTTAACAGTGCATGAAATGTTGTCTAAAACAAAAAAGAATGATGCATTTTATGGCTGGATCTGTTTTTATCACTTTCTGATTTGGACGTTGAAAATGAGCTTTGCTCAGCCAGCAGAGAGGTCAAATCACAGTAATGCAAACTCAGTCAGAGACATAGATTTTCACTTGCAACTTGCTTTAACATGTTTAACAGAGCATGAATTGTTGTCTAAAACAAAAAAGAATGATGCATTTTATGGCTGGATCTGTTTTTATCACTTTCTAAAGTGGACGTTGAAAATGAGCTTATCTCAGCCAGCAGAGAGGTCAAATCACAGTAATGCAAACTCAGTCAGAGACATAGATTTTCACTTGCAACTTGCTTTAACATGTTTAACAGTGCATAAATTGTTGTCTAAAACAAAAAAGAATAATGCATTTTATGGCTGGATCTGTTTTTATCACTTTCTGAATTGGACGTTGAAAATGAGCTTATCTCAGCCAGCAGAGAGGTCAAATCACAGTAATGCAAACTCAGTCAGAGACATAGATTTTCACTTGCAACTTGCTTTAACATGTTTAACAGTGGATGAATTGTTGTCTAAAACAAAAAAGAATGATGCATTTTATGGCTGGATCTGTTTTTATCACTTTCTGAATTGGACGTTGAAAATGAGCTTATCTCAGCCAGTAGAGAGGTCAAATCACAGTAATGTAAACTCAGTCAGAGACATAGATTTTCACTTGCAACTTGCTTTAACATGTTTAACAGTGCATGAAATGTTGTCTAAAACAAAAAAGAATGATGCATTTTATGGCTGGATCTGTTTTTATCACTTTCTGAATTGGACTTTGAAAATGAGCTTATCTCAGCCAGCAGAGAGGTCAAATCACAGTAATGCAAACTCAGTCAGAGACATAGATTTTCATCTGCAACTTGCTTTAACATGTTTAACAGTGCATGAAATGTTGTCTAAAACAAAAAAGAATGATGCATTTTATGGCTGGATCTGTTTTTATCACTTTCTGAATTGGACGTTGAAAATGAGCTTTGCTCAGCCAGCAGAGAGGTCAAATCACAGTAATGCAAACTCAGTCAGAGACATAGATTTTCACCAGCAACTTGCTTTAACATGTTTAACAGTGCATGAAATGTTGTCTAAAACAAAAAAGAATGATGCATTTTATGGCTGGATCTGTTTTTATCACTTTCTGAATTGGACGTTGAAAATGAGCTTTGCTCAGCCAGCAGAGAGGTCAAATCACAGTAATGCAAACTCAGTCAGAGACATAGATTTTCACTTGCAACTTGCTTTAACATGTTTAACAGTGCATGAAATGTTGTCTAAAACAAAAAAAGAATGATGCATTTTATGGCTGGATCTGTTTTTATCACTTTCTGAATTGGACGTTGAAAATGAGCTTATCTCAGCCAGCAGAGAGGTCAAATCACAGTAATGCAAACTCAGTCAGAGACATAGATTTTCACTTACAACTTGCTTTAACATGTTTAACAGTGCATGAATTGTTGTCTAAAACAAAAAAGAATGATGCATTTTATGGCTGGATCTGTTTTTATCACTTTCTGAATTGGACGTTGAAAATGAGCTCATCTCAGCCAGCAGAGAGGTCAAATCACAGTAATGCAAACTTAGTCAGAGACATAGATTTTCACTTGCAACTTGCTTTAACATGTTTAACAGTGCATGAAATGTTGTCTAAAACAAAAAAGAATGATGCATTTTATGGCTGGATCTGTTTTTATCACTTTCTGATTTGGACGTTGAAAATGAGCTTTGCTCAGCCAGCAGAGAGGTCAAATCACAGTAATGCAAACTCAGTCAGAGACATAGATTTTTACTTGCAACTTGCTTTAACATGTTTAACAGTGCATGAATTGTTGTCTAAAACAAAAAAGAATGATGCATTTTATGGCTGGATCTGTTTTTATCATTTTCTGAATTGGACGTTGAAAATGAGCTTATCTCAGCCAGCAGAGAGATCAAATCACAGTAATGCAAACTCAGTCAGAGACATAGATTTTCACTTGCAACTTGCTTTAACATGTTTAACAGTGCATGAAATGTTGTCTAAAACAAAAAAAGAATGATGCATTTTATGGCTGGATCTGTTTTTATCACTTTCTGAATTGGACGTTGAAAATGAGCTTATCTCAGCCAGCAGAGAGGTCAAATCACAGTAATGCAAACTCAGTCAGAGACATAGATTTTCACCTGCAACTTGCTTTAACATGTTTAACAGTGCATGAAATGTTGTCTAAAACAAAAAAGAATGATGCATTTTATGGCTGGATGTGTTTTATCACTTTCTGAATTGGACGTTGAAAATGAGCTTATCTCAGCCAGCAGAGAGGTCAAATCACAGTAATGCAAACTCAGTCAGAGACATAGATTTTCACTTGCAACTTGCTTTAACATGTTTAACAGAGCATGAATTGTTGTCTAAAACAAAAACGAATGATGCATTTTATGGCTGGATCTGTTTTTATCACTTTCTAAAGTGGACGTTGAAAATGAGCTTATCTCAGCCAGCAGAGAGGTCAAATCACAGTAATGCAAACTCAGTCAGAGACATAGATTTTCACTTGCAACTTGCTTTAACATGTTTAACAGTGCATGAATTGTTGTCTAAAACAAAAAAGAATGATGCATTTTATGGCTGGATCTGTTTTTATTACTTTCTGAATTGGACGTTGAAAATGAGCTTATCTCAGCCAGCAGAGAGGTCAAATCACAGTAATGCAAACTCAGTCAGAGACATAGATTTTCACCAGCAACTTGCTTTAACATGTTTAACAGTGCATGAAATGTTGTCTAAAACAAAAAAGAATGATGCATTTTATGGCTGGATCTGTTTTTATCACTTTCTGAATTGGACGTTGAAAATGAGCTTTGCTCAGCCAGCAGAGAGGTCAAATCACAGTAATGCAAACTCAGTCAGAGACATAGATTTTCACTTGCAACTTGCTTTAACATGTTTAACAGTGCATAAAATGTTGTCTAAAACAAAAAAGAATGATGCATTTTATGGCTGGATCTGTTTTTATCACTTTCTGAATTGGACGTTGAAAATGAGCTTATCTCAGCCAGCAGAGAGGTCAAATCACAGTAATGCAAACTCAGTCAGAGACATAGATTTTCACTTACAACTTGCTTTAACATGTTTAACAGTGCATGAATTGTTGTCTAAAACAAAAAAGAATGATGCATTTTATGGCTGGATCTGTTTTTATCACTTTCTGAATTGGACGTTGAAAATGAGCTCATCTCAGCCAGCAGAGAGGTCAAATCACAGTAATGCAAACTCAGTCAGAGACATAGATTTTCACCTGCAACTTGCTTTAACATGTTTAAAAGTGCATGAAATGTTGTCTAAAACAAAAAAGAATGATGCATTTTATGGCTGGATGTGTTTTATCACTTTCTGAATTGGACGTTGAAAATGAGCTTTGCTCAGCCAGCAGAGAGGTCAAATCACAGTAATGCAAACTCAGTCAGAGACATAGATTTTCACTTGCAACTTGCTTTAACATGTTTAACAGTGCATGAATTGTTGTCTAAAACAAAAAAGAATAATGCATTTTATGGCTGGATCTGTTTTTATCACTTTCTGAATTGGACGTTGAAAATGAGCTTATCTCAGCCAGCAGAGAGGTCAAATCACAGTAATGCAAACTCAGTCAGAGACATAGATTTTCACTTGCAACTTGCTTTAACATGTTTAACAGTGCATGAATTGTTGTCTAAAACAAAAAAGAATGATGCATTTTATGGCTGGATCTGTTTTTATCACTTTCTGAATTGGACGTTGAAAATGAGCTTATCTCAGCCAGCAGAGAGGTCAAATCACAGTAATGCAAACTCAGTCAGAGACATAGATTTTCACTTGCAACTTGCTTTAACATGTTTAACAGTGCATGAATTGTTGTCTAAAACAAAAAAGAATGATGCATTTTATGGCTGGATCTGTTTTTATCACTTTCTGAATTGGATGTTGAAAATGAGCTTATCTCAGCCAGCAGAGAGGTCAAATCACAGTAATGCAAACTCAGTCAGAGACATAGATTTTCACTTGCAACTTGCTTTAACATGTTTAACAGTGCATGAATTGTTGTCTAAAACAAAAAAGAATGATGCATTTTATGGCTGGATCTGTTTTTATCACTTTCTGAATTGGACGTTGAAAATGAGCTTTGCTCAGCCAGCAGAGAGGTCAAATCACAGTAATGCAAACTCAGTCAGAGACATAGATTTTCACTTGCAACTTGCTTTAACATGTTTAACCGTGCATGAATTGTTGTCTAAAACAAAAAAGAATGATGCATTTTATGGCTGGATCTGTTTTTATCACTTTCTGAATTGGACGTTGAAAATGAGCTTATCTCAGCCAGCAGAGAGGTCAAATCACAGTAATGCAAACTCTGTCAGAGACATAGATTTTCACTTGCAACTTGCTTTAACATGTTTAACAGTGCATGAATTGTTGTCTAAAACAAAAAAGAATGATGCATTTTATGGCTGGATCTGTTTTTATCACTTTCTGAATTGGACGTTGAAAATGAGCTTATCTCAGCCAGCAGAGAGGTCAAATCACAGTAATGCAAACTCAGTCAGAGACATAGATTTTCACTTGCAACTTGCTTTAACATGTTTAACAGTGCATGAAATGTTGTCTAAAACAAAAAGAATGATGCATTTTATGGCTGGATCTGTTTTTATCACTTTCTGAATTGGACGTTGAAAATGAGCTTTGCTCAGCCAGCAGAGAGGTCAAATCACAGTAATGCAAACTCAAACAGAGACATAGATTTTCACTTGCAACTTGCTTTAACATGTTTAACAGTGCATGAAATGTTGTCTAAAACAAAAAAGAATGATGCATTTTATGGCTGGATCTGTTTTTATCACTTTCTGATTTGGACGTTGAAAATGAGCTTTGCTCAGCCAGCAGAGAGGTCAAATCACAGTAATGCAAACTCAGTCAGAGACATAGATTTTCACTTGCAACTTGCTTTAACATGTTTAACAGATTATGAATTGTTGTCTAAAACAAAAAAGAATGATGCATTTTATGGCTGGATCTGTTTTTATCACTTTCTAAAGTGGACGTTGAAAATGAGCTTATCTCAGCCAGCAGAGAGGTCAAATCACAGTAATGCAAACTCAGTCAGAGACATAGATTTTCACTTGCAACTTGCTTTAACATGTTTAACAGTGCATAAATTGTTGTCTAAAACAAAAAAGAATAATGCATTTTATGGCTGGATCTGTTTTTATCACTTTCTGAATTGGACGTTGAAAATGAGCTTATCTCAGCCAGCAGAGAGGTCAAATCACAGTAATGCAAACTCAGTCAGAGACATAGATTTTCACTTGCAACTTGCTTTAACATGTTTAACAGTGGATGAATTGTTGTCTAAAACAAAAAAGAATGATGCATTTTATGGCTGGATCTGTTTTTATCACTTTCTGAATTGGACGTTGAAAATGAGCTTATCTCAGCCAGTAGAGAGGTCAAATCACAGTAATGCAAACTCAGTCAGAGACATAGATTTTCACTTGCAACTTGCTTTAACATGTTTAACAGTGCATGAAATGTTGTCTAAAACAAAAAAGAATGATGCATTTTATGGCTGGATCTGTTTTTATCACTTTCTGAATTGGACTTTGAAAATGAGCTTATCTCAGCCAGCAGAGAGGTCAAATCACAGTAATGCAAACTCAGTCAGAGACATAGATTTTCATCTGCAACTTGCTTTAACATGTTTAACAGTGCATGAAATGTTGTCTAAAACAAAAAAGAATGATGCATTTTATGGCTGGATCTGTTTTTATCACTTTCTGAATTGGACGTTGAAAATGAGCTTTGCTCAGCCAGCAGAGAGGTCAAATCACAGTAATGCAAACTCAGTCAGAGACATAGATTTTCACCAGCAACTTGCTTTAACATGTTTAACAGTGCATGAAATGTTGTCTAAAACAAAAAAGAATGATGCATTTTATGGCTGGATCTGTTTTTATCACTTTCTGAATTGGACGTTGAAAATGAGCTTTGCTCAGCCAGCAGAGAGGTCAAATCACAGTAATGCAAACTCAGTCAGAGACATAGATTTTCACTTGCAACTTGCTTTAACATGTTTAACAGTGCATGAAATGTTGTCTAAAACAAAAAAAGAATGATGCATTTTATGGCTGGATCTGTTTTTATCACTTTCTGAATTGGACGTTGAAAATGAGCTTATCTCAGCCAGCAGAGAGGTCAAATCACAGTAATGCAAACTCAGTCAGAGACATAGATTTTCACTTACAACTTGCTTTAACATGTTTAACAGTGCATGAATTGTTGTCTAAAACAAAAAAGAATGATGCATTTTATGGCTGGATCTGTTTTTATCACTTTCTGAATTGGACGTTGAAAATGAGCTCATCTCAGCCAGCAGAGAGGTCAAATCACAGTAATGCAAACTTAGTCAGAGACATAGATTTTCACTTGCAACTTGCTTTAACATGTTTAACAGTGCATGAAATGTTGTCTAAAACAAAAAAGAATGATGCATTTTATGGCTGGATCTGTTTTTATCACTTTCTGATTTGGACGTTGAAAATGAGCTTTGCTCAGCCAGCAGAGAGGTCAAATCACAGTAATGCAAACTCAGTCAGAGACATAGATTTTTACTTGCAACTTGCTTTAACATGTTTAACAGTGCATGAATTGTTGTCTAAAACAAAAAAGAATGATGCATTTTATGGCTGGATCTGTTTTTATCATTTTCTGAATTGGACGTTGAAAATGAGCTTATCTCAGCCAGCAGAGAGATCAAATCACAGTAATGCAAACTCAGTCAGAGACATAGATTTTCACTTGCAACTTGCTTTAACATGTTTAACAGTGCATGAAATGTTGTCTAAAACAAAAAAAGAATGATGCATTTTATGGCTGGATCTGTTTTTATCACTTTCTGAATTGGACGTTGAAAATGAGCTTATCTCAGCCAGCAGAGAGGTCAAATCACAGTAATGCAAACTCAGTCAGAGACATAGATTTTCACCTGCAACTTGCTTTAACATGTTTAACAGTGCATGAAATGTTGTCTAAAACAAAAAAGAATGATGCATTTTATGGCTGGATGTGTTTTATCACTTTCTGAATTGGACGTTGAAAATGAGCTTATCTCAGCCAGCAGAGAGGTCAAATCACAGTAATGCAAACTCAGTCAGAGACATAGATTTTCACTTGCAACTTGCTTTAACATGTTTAACAGAGCATGAATTGTTGTCTAAAACAAAAACGAATGATGCATTTTATGGCTGGATCTGTTTTTATCACTTTCTAAAGTGGACGTTGAAAATGAGCTTATCTCAGCCAGCAGAGAGGTCAAATCACAGTAATGCAAACTCAGTCAGAGACATAGATTTTCACTTGCAACTTGCTTTAACATGTTTAACAGTGCATGAATTGTTGTCTAAAACAAAAAAGAATGATGCATTTTATGGCTGGATCTGTTTTTATTACTTTCTGAATTGGACGTTGAAAATGAGCTTATCTCAGCCAGCAGAGAGGTCAAATCACAGTAATGCAAACTCAGTCAGAGACATAGATTTTCACCAGCAACTTGCTTTAACATGTTTAACAGTGCATGAAATGTTGTCTAAAACAAAAAAGAATGATGCATTTTATGGCTGGATCTGTTTTTATCACTTTCTGAATTGGACGTTGAAAATGAGCTTTGCTCAGCCAGCAGAGAGGTCAAATCACAGTAATGCAAACTCAGTCAGAGACATAGATTTTCACTTGCAACTTGCTTTAACATGTTTAACAGTGCATAAAATGTTGTCTAAAACAAAAAAGAATGATGCATTTTATGGCTGGATCTGTTTTTATCACTTTCTGAATTGGACGTTGAAAATGAGCTTATCTCAGCCAGCAGAGAGGTCAAATCACAGTAATGCAAACTCAGTCAGAGACATAGATTTTCACTTACAACTTGCTTTAACATGTTTAACAGTGCATGAATTGTTGTCTAAAACAAAAAAGAATGATGCATTTTATGGCTGGATCTGTTTTTATCACTTTCTGAATTGGACGTTGAAAATGAGCTCATCTCAGCCAGCAGAGAGGTCAAATCACAGTAATGCAAACTCAGTCAGAGACATAGATTTTCACCTGCAACTTGCTTTAACATGTTTAAAAGTGCATGAAATGTTGTCTAAAACAAAAAAGAATGATGCATTTTATGGCTGGATGTGTTTTATCACTTTCTGAATTGGACGTTGAAATTGAGCTTATCTCAGCCAGCAGAGAGGTCAAATCACAGTAATGCAAACTCAGTCAGAGACATAGATTTTCATCTGCAACTTGCTTTAACATGTTTAACAGAGCATGAATTGTTGTCTAAAACAAAAACGAATGATGCATTTTATGGCTGGATCTGTTTTTATCACTTTCTAAAGTGGACGTTGAAAATGAGCTTATCTCAGCCAGCAGAGAGGTCAAATCACAGTAATGCAAACTCAGTCAGAGACATAGATTTTCACTTGCAACTTGCTTTAACATGTTTAACAGTGCATGAATTGTTGTCTAAAACAAAAAAGAATGATGCATTTTATGGCTGGATCTGTTTTTATTACTTTCTGAATTGGACGTTGAAAATGAGCTTATCTCAGCCAGCAGAGAGGTCAAATCACAGTAATGCAAACTCAGTCAGAGACATAGATTTTCACCAGCAACTTGCTTTAACATGTTTAACAGTGCATGAAATGTTGTCTAAAACAAAAAAGAATGATGCATTTTATGGCTGGATCTGTTTTTATCACTTTCTGAATTGGACGTTGAAAATGAGCTTTGCTCAGCCAGCAGAGAGGTCAAATCACAGTAATGCAAACTCAGTCAGAGACATAGATTTTCACTTGCAACTTGCTTTAACATGTTTAACAGTGCATAAAATGTTGTCTAAAACAAAAAAGAATGATGCATTTTATGGCTGGATCTGTTTTTATCACTTTCTGAATTGGACGTTGAAAATGAGCTTATCTCAGCCAGCAGAGAGGTCAAATCACAGTAATGCAAACTCAGTCAGAGACATAGATTTTCACTTACAACTTGCTTTAACATGTTTAACAGTGCATGAATTGTTGTCTAAAACAAAAAAGAATGATGCATTTTATGGCTGGATCTGTTTTTATCACTTTCTGAATTGGACGTTGAAAATGAGCTCATCTCAGCCAGCAGAGAGGTCAAATCACAGTAATGCAAACTCAGTCAGAGACATAGATTTTCACCTGCAACTTGCTTTAACATGTTTAAAAGTGCATGAAATGTTGTCTAAAACAAAAAAGAATGATGCATTTTATGGCTGGATGTGTTTTATCACTTTCTGAATTGGACGTTGAAATTGAGCTTATCTCAGCCAGCAGAGAGGTCAAATCACAGTAATGCAAACTCAGTCAGAGACATAGATTTTCATCTGCAACTTGCTTTAACATGTTTAACAGTGCATGAAATGTTGTCTAAAACAAAAAAGAATGATGCATTTTATGGCTGGATCTGTTTTTATCACTTTCTGAATTGGACGTTGAAAATGAGCTTTGCTCAGCCAGCAGAGAGGTCAAATCACAGTAATGCAAACTCAGTCAGAGACATAGATTTTCACCAGCAACTTGCTTTAACATGTTTAACAGTGCATGAAATGTTGTCTAAAACAAAAAAGAATGATGCATTTTATGGCTGGATCTGTTTTTATCACTTTCTGAATTGGACGTTGAAAATGAGCTTTGCACAGCCAGCAGAGAGGTCAAATCACAGTAATGCAAACTCAGTCAGAGACATAGATTTTCACTTGCAACTTGCTTTAACATGTTTAACAGTGCATGAAATGTTGTCTAAAACAAAAAAAGAATGATGCATTTTATGGCTGGATCTGTTTTTATCACTTTCTGAATTGGACGTTGAAAATGAGCTTATCTCAGCCAGCAGAGAGGTCAAATCACAGTAATGCAAACTCAGTCAGAGACATAGATTTTCACTTACAACTTGCTTTAACATGTTTAACAGTGCATGAATTGTTGTCTAAAACAAAAAAGAATGATGCATTTTATGGCTGGATCTGTTTTTATCACTTTCTGAATTGGACGTTGAAAATGAGCTCATCTCAGCCAGCAGAGAGGTCAAATCACAGTAATGCAAACTTAGTCAGAGACATAGATTTTCACTTGCAACTTGCTTTAACATGTTTAACAGTGCATGAAATGTTGTCTAAAACAAAAAAGAATGATGCATTTTATGGCTGGATCTGTTTTTATCACTTTCTGATTTGGACGTTGAAAATGAGCTTTGCTCAGCCAGCAGAGAGGTCAAATCACAGTAATGCAAACTCAGTCAGAGACATAGATTTTTACTTGCAACTTGCTTTAACATGTTTAACAGTGCATGAATTGTTGTCTAAAACAAAAAAGAATGATGCATTTTATGGCTGGATCTGTTTTTATCATTTTCTGAATTGGACGTTGAAAATGAGCTTATCTCAGCCAGCAGAGAGATCAAATCACAGTAATGCAAACTCAGTCAGAGACATAGATTTTCACTTGCAACTTGCTTTAACATGTTTAACAGTGCATGAAATGTTGTCTAAAACAAAAAAAGAATGATGCATTTTATGGCTGGATCTGTTTTTATCACTTTCTGAATTGGACGTTGAAAATGAGCTTATCTCAGCCAGCAGAGAGGTCAAATCACAGTAATGCAAACTCAGTCAGAGACATAGATTTTCACCTGCAACTTGCTTTAACATGTTTAACAGTGCATGAAATGTTGTCTAAAACAAAAAAGAATGATGCATTTTATGGCTGGATGTGTTTTATCACTTTCTGAATTGGACGTTGAAAATGAGCTTATCTCAGCCAGCAGAGAGGTCAAATCACAGTAATGCAAACTCAGTCAG
This sequence comes from Danio rerio, assembly GCF_052040795.2. NCBI lineage: Eukaryota > Metazoa > Chordata > Actinopteri > Cypriniformes > Danionidae > Danio > Danio rerio. The sequence continues at coordinate 30,301,175 of NC_141042.1, forward strand.
AGACATAGATTTTCACTTGCAACTTGCTTTAACATGTTTAACAGAGCATGAATTGTTGTCTAAAACAAAAACGAATGATGCATTTTATGGCTGGATCTGTTTTTATCACTTTCTAAAGTGGACGTTGAAAATGAGCTTATCTCAGCCAGCAGAGAGGTCAAATCACAGTAATGCAAACTCAGTCAGAGACATAGATTTTCACTTGCAACTTGCTTTAACATGTTTAACAGTGCATGAATTGTTGTCTAAAACAAAAAAGAATGATGCATTTTATGGCTGGATCTGTTTTTATTACTTTCTGAATTGGACGTTGAAAATGAGCTTATCTCAGCCAGCAGAGAGGTCAAATCACAGTAATGCAAACTCAGTCAGAGACATAGATTTTCACCAGCAACTTGCTTTAACATGTTTAACAGTGCATGAAATGTTGTCTAAAACAAAAAAGAATGATGCATTTTATGGCTGGATCTGTTTTTATCACTTTCTGAATTGGACGTTGAAAATGAGCTTTGCTCAGCCAGCAGAGAGGTCAAATCACAGTAATGCAAACTCAGTCAGAGACATAGATTTTCACTTGCAACTTGCTTTAACATGTTTAACAGTGCATAAAATGTTGTCTAAAACAAAAAAGAATGATGCATTTTATGGCTGGATCTGTTTTTATCACTTTCTGAATTGGACGTTGAAAATGAGCTTATCTCAGCCAGCAGAGAGGTCAAATCACAGTAATGCAAACTCAGTCAGAGACATAGATTTTCACTTACAACTTGCTTTAACATGTTTAACAGTGCATGAATTGTTGTCTAAAACAAAAAAGAATGATGCATTTTATGGCTGGATCTGTTTTTATCACTTTCTGAATTGGACGTTGAAAATGAGCTCATCTCAGCCAGCAGAGAGGTCAAATCACAGTAATGCAAACTCAGTCAGAGACATAGATTTTCACCTGCAACTTGCTTTAACATGTTTAAAAGTGCATGAAATGTTGTCTAAAACAAAAAAGAATGATGCATTTTATGGCTGGATGTGTTTTATCACTTTCTGAATTGGACGTTGAAATTGAGCTTATCTCAGCCAGCAGAGAGGTCAAATCACAGTAATGCAAACTCAGTCAGAGACATAGATTTTCACTTGCAACTTGCTTTAACATGTTTAACAGAGCATGAATTGTTGTCTAAAACAAAAACGAATGATGCATTTTATGGCTGGATCTGTTTTTATCACTTTCTAAAGTGGACGTTGAAAATGAGCTTATCTCAGCCAGCAGAGAGGTCAAATCACAGTAATGCAAACTCAGTCAGAGACATAGATTTTCACTTGCAACTTGCTTTAACATGTTTAACAGAGCATGAATTGTTGTCTAAAACAAAAACGAATGATGCATTTTATGGCTGGATCTGTTTTTATCACTTTCTAAAGTGGACGTTGAAAATGAGCTTATCTCAGCCAGCAGAGAGGTCAAATCACAGTAATGCAAACTCAGTCAGAGACATAGATTTTCACTTGCAACTTGCTTTAACATGTTTAACAGTGCATGAATTGTTGTCTAAAACAAAAAAAGAATGATGCATTTTATGGCTGGATCTGTTTTTATTACTTTCTGAATTGGACGTTGAAAATGAGCTTATCTCAGCCAGCAGAGAGGTCAAATCACAGTAATGCAAACTCAGTCAGAGACATAGATTTTCACCAGCAACTTGCTTTAACATGTTTAACAGTGCATGAAATGTTGTCTAAAACAAAAAAGAATGATGCATTTTATGGCTGGATCTGTTTTTATCACTTTCTGAATTGGACGTTGAAAATGAGCTTTGCTCAGCCAGCAGAGAGGTCAAATCACAGTAATGCAAACTCAAACAGAGACATAGATTTTCACTTGCAACTTGATTTAACATGTTTAACAGTGCATGAAATGTTGTCTAAAACAAAAAAGAATGATGCATTTTATGGCTGGATCTGTTTTTATCACTTTCTGATTTGGACGTTGAAAATGAGCTTTGCTCAGCCAGCAGAGAGGTCAAATCACAGTAATGCAAACTCAGTCAGAGACATAAATTTTCACCTGCAACTTGCTTTAACATGTTTAACAGTGCATGAAATGTTGTCTAAAACAAAAAAGAATGATGCATTTTATGGCTGGATGTGTTTTATCACTTTCTGAATTGGATGTTGAAAATGAGCTTATCTCAGCCAGCAGAGAGGTCAAATCACAGTAATGCAAACTCAGTCAGAGACATAGATTTTCACTTGCAACTTGCTTTAACATGTTTAACAGTGCATGAATTGTTGTCTAAAACAAAAAAGAATGATGCATTTTATGGCTGGATCTGTTTTTATCACTTTCTGAATTGGACATTGAAAATGAGCTTATCTCAGCCAGCAGAGAGATGAAATCACAGTAATGCAAACTCAGTCAGAGACATAGATTTTCATTTGCAACTTGCTTTAACATGTTTAACAGTGCATGAATTGTTGCCTAAAACAAAAAAGAATGATACATTTTATGGCTGGATCTGTTTTTATCACTTTCTGAATTGGACGTTGAAAATGAGCTCATCTCAGCCAGCAGAGAGGTCAAATCACAGTAATGCAAACTCAGTCAGAGACATAGATTTTCACTTGCAACTTGCTTTAACATGTTTAACAGTGCATGAATTGTCTAAAACAAAAAAGAACTAGAACTTAAAGTTCGTTGACGAACTTTGATGTTGGCTTGAGAAAGCCAACGTGACTGCGCCGGGGACTCAAAGGCAGTTGGCAGGAAGCACAGCGGTTGATAAGTGGTTGCTAGGCGGTTGCTAAGGTGTAGCTAAGGCATTCCTAGGTAGTTGCTAGGGTGTTCTGAGTGGTTTCTAGGCTGTTGCTAGGGTCCACTGGACTGTTAATCGGAAGGCCTCATTTACATTTTTGATCAAATCGAGAGAGAGAGAGAGAGAGAGGACTGATTTGTTCAGGTTGTTTAATGCAGATCACTATAGTATAGTTAGTATTTATAGTATATATTATAATCTGAACAAAATTACATTATAATAAATATCATATAAAGAAAAATATTAAATTAAAATACTAATGAAACAATAGCACATGCATTTAGTTAATTTGTCTATTATTTAATCAGTCTTATCAGTTTTGCAGTTAATATAGAGTACAGTCAATTTACAGTAATTTGCAGCATTATATATATAGTTATAGTTATATAGTTATATACAGTTTACAGGAAGAAAATCGCATTAAATACAATATTATAGGACGTCTTCATCACGTGGTTAATTCTGACCAATGACGTTGTTCCACCCCACTGGCCACTAACACAATGTTATAATCGTAATATTTAGTTGTCATCACCTGGGTGATTTTATTTTTTATTTTTTGGTACAGCATAGGCCAAAAGCTTGGCTTTCATTGTCATTATCACAAGTGAGGAGAAGGCTTTTTTGCGGCACAGAATATTGTTTTGAAAGAAATATCTGAAGTAAACTTATGTTTTTGCCAACATAAAAGGGGGATTAAAAAATAATCCTTATAACCCTAACCATAAATGTGTGTATGTGTTATATATGTATATATGTATGTATATATATACATACATATATACAGTTGAAGTCAGAATTATTAACCCCCTTTTGATTTTTTTTTTCCCTTTTTTAAATATTTCCCAAATTATGTTTAACAGAGCAAGGAAATTTTCATTTTTCTGATAATATTTTTTCTTCTTGAGAAAGTCTTATTTGTTTTATTTCGGCTAGAATAAAAGCAGTTATTAATTATTTAAAAACTATTTTTGGGACACAATTATTTGCCCCTTTAAGCAATTTTTTTTTGACAGTCTACAGAACAAACCATCGTTATACAATAACTTGCCTAATTACCCTAACCTGCCTAGTTCACCTTATTAACCTAGTTAAGGCTTTAAATGTCACTTTAAGCTGTATAGAAGTGTCTTGAAAAATATCAAGTCAAATATTATTTACTGTCATCATGGCAAAGATAAAATAAAGAAGTTATTAGAAATGAGTTATTAAAACTATTATGCTTAGAAATGTGCTGAAACAATCTTCCCTCCATTAAACAGAAATTGGGGAAAAAATAAACAGGGGAGCTAATAATTCTGACTTCAACTGTATGTATATATATGTATATACGCACACTTTATTTTACCTGTTTGTAAATAATTGTTCTTAACATTTTTGCTTTAAAACATTATAATACTGTTTGGATTTTCCCCCCATAATAATAAATTGTGAACATTGCAGTGTAAATTGCAATCCAGATGTTACAGAGAGAAATTGATGCAGCAACAGCAGAGCAAATTAAGGGGATATAAAAAAATCTTCATACATTGTATGTATATATATATATATATATTCACTATTTTAAAATACATTTTCTTTGCTGTGTGTTTTTATTGGTTATGATGCTGTTTGGATGTTTTATTTTTGCACAATAAATAAAATGTGATTTAAAAAGTGCAAACATTGTCTTTGTTAGAATTTACATGTGATTACAACGGTATAAAGACGTTCAGGTCCGACCGGACCGAATGGAAAGAAATTGTAGGTTTTGAAGATGGATTATTAGTTTTGTGGCAAGGACATAGCTGTTTTAGAGGGTTAAAATACAGATTAAAAATAAAGTTAGAATGATTTTATATTAAATATGTTTATTGTATAATATACGTGAATGTTCGCATGGCTTTCATTTTCATTATCACAAGTAGAGGAGAAGGCTTTTCACGGCACAGAATATTCTGTTTTGAAAGAAATATCCGAAGTAAAGTTATGTTTCTGCCAACATCAGAGGAATGCATTTTAAAACTCACAGGGTAGCAGACAGAAATGCATGCGGGTCGATTCCGACGCGGATGATTCTGCATCCAGATCAGTTTTATTAGGCTTTATGGAGTTCACCACGAGCATAATATGAATGACTAATGACCAGAATTAAGTTCAATCTTACCTCGATTTTGACCACAGATCTCTCTGCCTCTTAAAGGAACACTAAATAGTGTTGTATGACTTGTATTTGTGTATTTTCGCTGAGAAATTTTAATGTAAACAGCTTCAAATGTTGTAACAAGCACGTCTGAAATGAGCCCGAATTTCTGTCTGTAGAGCAAAAACAGTCAGCCCGGATATCTCCGCCTCTTAAAGGGAAAGTGCCTCTTAAAGGGCCATTACTAAATTACAAAGGGCTCAAAAATGGTTCTCTGGCGCCATCTCGTGGACACTCTGACAAGCTTTAGGTTTGAAATTAACAAATTTAATATAAAAAAAATATTTATAGGAAAACTGTTATTTATAATTACACCAAATAAATATGATAATTATCTTCAATTTAAAGCACATCTTTTGGCCAAATTTGAGGGTTGTATACTTTTTTATATGCCCCAAATACTCGATTGTAATATTTACAATTTTTTAATTCAAAAAATTTTTAATTCAAAAACTACAAATCTTATCGGCATGAGGACATACAGCAACCATCTCATGGGCAATAGACAGCTTTTGACCAAATTTGGGGCTTGTAGCATCTAAGCCCTGGGAGGAGAAGCGATTGCTTTTTTTTGGTCAGAAGCCGGAATAATAATAATAATAAGAATAAGTTTAAGTAGCATTACAGTATGTTGGCTTTCTCAAGCCAACATAATGATGCATCTTATGGCTGGATCTGTTTTTATCACTTTCTGAATTGGACTTTGAAAATGAGCTTATCTCAGCCAGCAGAGAGGTCAAATCACAGTAATGCAAACTCAGTCAGAGACATAGATTTTCACTTGCAACTTGCTTTAACATGTTTAACAGTGCATGAATTGTTGTCTAAAACAAAAAAGAATGATGCATTTTATGGCTGGATCTGTTTTTATCACTTTCTGAATTGGACGTTGAAAATGAGCTTTGCTCAGCCAGCAGAGAGGTCAAATCACAGTAATGCAAACTCAGTCAGAGACATAGATTTTCACTTGCAACTTGCTTTAACATGTTTAACCGTGCATGAATTGTTGTCTAAAACAAAAAAGAATGATGCATTTTATGGCTGGATCTGTTTTTATCACTTTCTGAATTGGACGTTGAAAATGAGCTTATCTCAGCCAGCAGAGAGGTCAAATCACAGTAATGCAAACTCTGTCAGAGACATAGATTTTCACTTGCAACTTGCTTTAACATGTTTAACAGTGCATGAATTGTTGTCTAAAACAAAAAAGAATGATGCATTTTATGGCTGGATCTGTTTTTATCACTTTCTGAATTGGACGTTGAAAATGAGCTTTGCTCAGCCAGCAGAGAGGTCAAATCACAGTAATGCAAACTCAAACAGAGACATAGATTTTCACTTGCAACTTGCTTTAACATGTTTAACAGTGCATGAAATGTTGTCTAAAACAAAAAAGAATGATGCATTTTATGGCTGGATCTGTTTTTATCACTTTCTGATTTGGACGTTGAAAATGAGCTTTGCTCAGCCAGCAGAGAGGTCAAATCACAGTAATGCAAACTCAGTCAGAGACATAAATTTTCACCTGCAACTTGCTTTAACATGTTTAACAGTGCATGAAATGTTGTCTAAAACAAAAAAGAATGATGCATTTTATGGCTGGATCTGTTTTTATCACTTTCTGAATTGGACGTTGAAAATGAGCTTATCTCAGCCAGCAGAGAGGTCAAATCACAGTAATGCAAACTCAGTCAGAGGCATAGATTTTCACTTGCAACTTGCTTTAACATGTTTAACAGTGCATGAATTGTTGTCTAAAACAAAAAAGAATGATGCATTTTATGGCTGGATCTGTTTTTATCACTTTCTGAATTGGACGTTGAAAATGAGCTTATCTCAGCCAGCAGAGAGGTCAAATCACAGTAATGCAAACTCAGTCAGAGACATAGATTTTCACTTGCAACTTGCTTTAACATGTTTAACAGTGCATGAATTGTTGTCTAAAACAAAAAAAGAATGATGCATTTTATGGCTGGATCTGTTTTTTTCACTTTCTGAATTGGACGTGGAAAATGAGCTTTTCTCAGCCAGCAGAGAGGTCAAATCACAGTAATGCAAACTCAGTCAGAGACATAGATTTTCACCAGCAACTTGCTTTAACATGTTTAACAGTGCATGAAATGTTGTCTAAAACAAAAAAGAATGATGCATTTTATGGCTGGATCTGTTTTTATCACTTTCTGAATTGGACGTTGAAAATGAGCTTATCTCAGCCAGCAGAGAGGTCAAATCACAGTAATGCAAACTCAGTCAGAGACATAGATTTTCACTTGCAACTTGCTTTAACATGTTTAACAGTGCATGAATTGTTGTCTAAAACAAAAAAGAATGATGCATTTTATGGCTGGATCTGTTTTTATCACTTTCTGAATTGGACGTTGAAAATGAGCTTTGCTCAGCCAGCAGAGAGGTCAAATCACAGTAATGCAAACTCAGTCAGAGACATAGATTTTCACTTGCAACTTGCTTTAACATGTTTAACAGTGCATGAATTGTTGTCTTAAACAAAAAAGAATGATGCATTTTATGGCTGGATCTGTTTTTATCACTTTCTGAATTGGACGTTGAAAATGAGCTTATCTCAGCCAGCAGAGAGGTCAAATCACAGTAATGCAAACTCAGTCAGAGACATAGATTTTCACCTGCAACTTGCTTTAACATGTTTAACAGTGCATGAAATGTTGTCTAAAACAAAAAAGAATGATGCATTTTATGGCTGGATCTGTTTTTATCACTTTCTGAATTGGACGTTGAAAATGAGCTTATCTCAGCCAGCAGAGAGGTCAAATCACAGTAATGCAAACTCAGTCAGAGACATAGATTTTCACTTGCAACTTGCTTTAACATGTTTAACAGTGCATGAATTGTTGTCTAAAACAAAAAAGAATGATGCATCTTATGGCTGGATCTGTTTTTATCACTTTCTGAATTGGACGTTGAAAATGAGCTTATCTCAGCCAGCAGAGAGGTCAAATCACAGTAATGCAAACTCAGTCAGAGACATAGATTTTCACTTGCAACTTGCTTTAACATGTTTAACAGTGCATGAATTGTTGTCTAAAACAAAAAAGAATGATGCATTTTATGGCTGGATCTGTTTTTATCACTTTCTAAATTGGAGGTTGAAAATGAGCTTATCTCAGCCAGCAGAGAGGTCAAATCACAGTAATGCAAACTCAGTCAGAGACATAGATTTTCACTTGCAACTTGCTTTAACATGTTTAACAGTGCATGAATTGTTGTCTAAAACAAAAAAGAATGATGCATTTTATGGCTGGATCTGTTTTTATCACTTTCTGAATTGGACGTTGAAAATGAGCTTATCTCAGCCAGCAGAGAGGTCAAATCACAGTAATGCAAACTCAGTCAGAGATATAGATTTTCACTTGCAACTTGCTTTAACATGTTTAACAGTGCATGAATTGTTGTCTAAAACAAAAAAAGAATGATGCATTTTATGGCTGGATCTGTTTTTATCACTTTCTGAATTGGACGTTGAAAATGAGCTTATCTCAGCCAGCAGAGAGGTCAAATCACAGTAATGCAAACTCAGTCAGAGACATAGATTTTCACTTGCAACTTGCTTTAACATGTTTAACAGTGCATGAATTGTTGTCTAAAACAAAAAAAGAATGATGCATTTTATGGCTGGATCTGTTTTTATCACTTTCTGAATTGGACGTGGAAAATGAGCTTTTCTCAGCCAGCAGAGAGGTCAAATCACAGTAATGCAAACTCAGTCAGAGACATAGATTTTCACCAGAACTTGCTTTAACATGTTTAACAGTGCATGAAATGTTGTCTAAAACAAAAAAGAATGATGCATTTTATGGCTGGATCTGTTTTTATCACTTTCTGAATAGGACGTTAAAAATGAGCTTTGCTCAGCCAGCAGAGACGTCAAATCACAGTTATGCAAACTCAGTCAGAGACATAGATTTTCACTTGCAACTTGCTTTAACATGTTTAACAGTGCATGAAATGTTGTCTAAAACAAAAAAAGAATGATGCATTTTATGGCTGGATCTGTTTTTATCACTTTCTGAATTGGACGTGGAAAATGAGCTTTTCTCAGCCAGCAGAGAGGTCAAATCACAGTAATGCAAACTCAGTCAGAGACATAGATTTTCATTTGCAACTTGCTTTAACATGTTTAACAGTGCATGGAATGTTGTCTAAAACAAAAAAGAATGATGCATTTTATGGCTGGATCTGTTTTTATCACTTTCTGAATTGGACGTTGAAAATGAGCTTTGCTCAGCCAGCAGAGAGGTCAAATCACAGTAATGCAAACTCAGTCAGAGACATAGATTTTCACTTGCAACTTGCTTTAACATGTTTAACAGTGCATGAATTGTTGTCTAAAACAAAAAAGAATGATGCATTTTATGGCTGGATCTGTTTTTATCACTTTCTGAATTGGATGTTGAAAATGAGCTTATCTCAGCCAGCAGAGAGGTCAAATCACAGTAATGCAAACTCAGTCAGAGATATAGATTTTCACTTGCAACTTGCTTTAACATGTTTAACAGTGCATGAATTGTTGTCTAAAACAAAAAAAGAATGATGCATTTTATGGCTGGATCTGTTTTTATCACTTTCTGAATTGGACGTTGAAAATGAGCTTATCTCAGCCAGCAGAGAGGTCAAATCACAGTAATGCAAACTCAGTCAGAGACATAGATTTTCACTTGCAACTTGCTTTAACATGTTTAACAGTGCATGAATTGTTGTCTAAAACAAAAAAAGAATGATGCATTTTATGGCTGGATCTGTTTTTATCACTTTCTGAATTGGACGTGGAAAATGAGCTTTTCTCAGCCAGCAGAGAGGTCAAATCACAGTAATGCAAACTCAGTCAGAGACATAGATTTTCACCAGAACTTGCTTTAACATGTTTAACAGTGCATGAAATGTTGTCTAAAACAAAAAAGAATGATGCATTTTATGGCTGGATCTGTTTTTATCACTTTCTGAATAGGACGTTAAAAATGAGCTTTGCTCAGCCAGCAGAGACGTCAAATCACAGTTATGCAAACTCAGTCAGAGACATAGATTTTCACTTGCAACTTGCTTTAACATGTTTAACAGTGCATGAAATGTTGTCTAAAACAAAAAAAGAATGATGCATTTTATGGCTGGATCTGTTTTTATCACTTTCTGAATTGGACGTGGAAAATGAGCTTTTCTCAGCCAGCAGAGAGGTCAAATCACAGTAATGCAAACTCAGTCAGAGACATAGATTTTCATTTGCAACTTGCTTTAACATGTTTAACAGTGCATGGAATGTTGTCTAAAACAAAAAAGAATGATGCATTTTATGGCTGGATCTGTTTTTATCACTTTCTGAATTGGACGTTGAAAATGAGCTTTGCTCAGCCAGCAGAGAGGTCAAATCACAGTAATGCAAACTCAGTCAGAGACATAGATTTTCACTTGCAACTTGCTTTAACATGTTTAACAGTGCATGAATTGTTGTCTAAAACAAAAAAGAATGATGCATTTTATGGCTGGATCTGTTTTTATCACTTTCTGAATTGGACGTTGAAAATGAGCTGATCTCAGCCAGCAGAGAGATCAAATCACAGTAATGCAAACTCAGTCAGAGACATAGATTTTCATTTGCAACTTGCTTTAACATGTTTAACAGTGCATGAAATGTTGTCTAAAACAAAAAAGAATGATGCATTTTATGGCTGGATCTGTTTTTATCACTTTCTGAATAGGACGTTGAAAATGAGCTTTGCTCAGCCAGCAGAGAGGTCAAATCACAGTAATGCAAACTCAGTCAGAGACATAGATTTTCACTTGCAACTTGCTTTAACATGTTTAACAGTGCATGAATTGTTGTCTAAAACAAAAAAGAATGATGCATTTTATGGCTGGATCTGTTTTTATCACTTTCTGAATTGGACGTTGAAAATGAGCTTTGATCAGCCAGCAGAGAGGTCAAATCACAGTAATGCAAACTCAGTCAGAGACATAGATTTTCACTTGCAACTTGCTTTAACATGTTTAACAGTGCATGAATTGTTGTCTAAAACAAAAAAGAATGATGCATTTTATGGCTGGATCTGTTTTTATCACTTTCTGAATTGGACGTTGAAAATGAGCTTATCTCAGCCAGCAGAGAGGTCAAATCACAGTAATGCAAACTCAGTCAGAGACATAGATTTTCACTTGCAACTTGCTTTAACATGTTAAACAGTGCATGAATTGTTGTCTAAAACAAAAAAGAATGATGCATTTTATGGCTGGATCTGTTTTTATCACTTTCTGAATTGGACGTTGAAAATGACCTTTGCTCAGCCAGCAGAGAGGTCAAATCACAGTAATGCAAACTCAGTCAGAGACATAGATTTTCACTTGCAACTTGCTTTAACATGTTTAACAGTGCATGAATTGTTGTCTAAAACAAAAAAGAATGATGCATTTTATGGCTGGATCTGTTTTTATCACTTTCTGAATTGGACGTTGAAAATGAGCTCATCTCAGCCAGCAGAGAGCTCAAATCACAGTAATGCAAACTCTGTCAGAGACATAGATTTTCACTTGCAACTTGCTTTAACATGTTTAACAGTGCATGAAATGTTGTCTAAAACAAAAAAGAATGATGCATTTTATGGCTGGATCTGTTTTTATCACTTTCTGAATTGGACGTTGAAAATGAGCTTTGCTCAGCCAGCAGAGAGGTCAAATCACAGTAATGCAAACTCAGTCAGAGACATAGATTTTCACTTGCAATTTGCTTTAACATGTTTAACAGTGCATGAAATGTTGTCTAAAACAAAAAAGAATGATGCATTTTATGGCTGGATCTGTTTTTATCACTTTCTGAATTGGACGTTGAAAATGAGCTCATCTCAGCCAGCAGAGAGCTCAAATCACAGTAATGCAAACTCTGTCAGAGACATAGATTTTCACCAGCAACTTGCTTTAACATGTTTAACAGTGCATGAAATGTTGTCTAAAACAAAAAAGAATGATGCATTTTATGGCTGGATCTGTTTTTATCACTTTCTGAATTGGACGTTGAAAATGAGCTTTGCTCAGCCAGCAGAGAGGTCAAATCACAGTAATGCAAACTCAGTCAGAGACATAGATTTTCACTTGCAATTTGCTTTAACATGTTTAACAGTGCATGAAATGTTGTCTAAAACAAAAAAGAATGATGCATTTTATGGCTGGATCTGTTTTTATCACTTTCTGAATTGGACGTTGAAAATGAGCTTTGCTCAGCCAGCAGAGAGGTCAAATCACAGTAATGCAAACTTAGTCAGAGACATAGATTTTCACTTGCAATTTGCTTTAACATGTTTAACAGTGCATGAATTGTTGTCTAAAACAAAAAAGAATGATGCATTTTATGGCTGTATCTATTTTTATCACTTTCTGAATTGGACGTTGAAAATGAGCTTATCTCAGCCAGCAGAGAGGTCAAATCACAGTAATGCAAACTCAGTCAGAGACATAGATTTTCACTTGCAACTTGCTTTAACATGTTTAACAGTGCATGAAATGTTGTCTAAAACAAAAAAAGAATGATGCATTTTATGGCTGGATCTGTTTTTATCACTTTCTGAATTGGACGTGGAAAATGAGCTTTTCTCAGCCAGCAGAGAGGTCAAATCACAGTAATGCAAACTCAGTCAGAGACATAGATTTTCACTTGCAACTTGCTTTAACATGTTTAACAGTGCATGGAATGTTGTCTAAAACAAAAAAGAATGATGCATTTTATGGCTGGATCTGTTTTTATCACTTTCTGAATTGGACGTTGAAAATGAGCTTTGCTCAGCCAGCAGAGAGGTCAAATCACAGTAATGCAAACTCAGTCAGAGACATAGATTTTCACTTGCAACTTGCTTTAACATGTTTAACAGTGCATGAATTGTTGTCTAAAACAAAAAAGAATGATGCATTTTATGGCTGGATCTGTTTTTATCACTTTCTGAATTGGACGTTGAAAATGAGCTTATCTCAGCCTGCAGAGAGATCAAATCACAGTAATGCAAACTCAATCAGAGACATAGATTTTCATTTGCAACTTGCTTTAACATGTTTAACAGTGCATGAATTGTTGTCTAAAACAAAAAAGAATGATGCATTTTATGGCTGGATCTGTTTTTATCACTTTCTGAATTGGACGTTGAAAATGAACTTATCTCAGCCAGCAGAGAGGTCAAATCACAGTAATGCAAACTCAGTCAGAGACATAGATTTTCACCTGCAACTTGCTTTAACATGTTTAACAGTGCATGAAATGTTGTCTAAAACAAAAAAGAATTATGCATTTTATGGCTGGATCTGTTTTTATCACTTTCTGAATTGGACGTTGAAAATGAGCTTATCTCAGCCAGCAGAGAGGTCAAATCACAGTAATGCAAACTCAGTCAGAGACATAGATTTTCACTTGCAACTTGCTTTAACATGTTTAACAGTGCATGAATTGTTGTCTAAAACAAAAAAGAATGATGCATCTTATGGCTGGATCTGTTTTGAACACTTTCTGAATTGGACGTTGAAAATGAGCTTATCTCAGCCAGCAGAGAGGTCAAATCACAGTAATGCAAACTCAGTCAGAGACATAGATTTTCACTTGCAACTTGCTTTAACATGTTTAACAGTGCATGAATTGTTGTCTAAAACAAAAAAGAATGATGCATTTTATGGCTGGATCTGTTTTTATCACTTTCTGAATTGGACGTTGAAAATGAGCTTATCTCAGCCAGCAGAGAGGTCAAATCACAGTAATGCAAACTCAGTCAGAGACATAGATTTTCACTTGCAACTTGCTTTAAAATGTTTAACAGTGCATGAATTGTTGTCTAAAACAAAAAAGAATGATGCATTTTATGGCTGGATCTGTTTTTATCACTTTCTGAATTGGACGTTGAAAATGAGCTTATCTCAGCCAGCAGAGAGGTCAAATCACAGTAATGCAAACTCATTCAGAGACATAGATTTTCACTTGCAACTTGCTTTAACATGTTTAACAGTGCATGAATTGTTGTCTAAAACAAAAAAAGAATGATGCATTTTATGGCTGGATCTGTTTTTATCACTTTCTGAATTGGACGTTGAAAATGAGCTTATCTCAGCCAGCAGAGAGGTCAAATCACAGTAATGCAAACTCAGTCAGAGACATAGATTTTGACTTGCAACTTGCTTTAACATGTTTAACAGTGCATGAATTGTTGTCTAAAACAAAAAAGAATGATGCATTTTATGGCTGGATCTGTTTTTATCACTTTCTGAATTGGACGTTGAAAATGAGCTTATCTCAGCCAGCAGAGAGGTCAAATCACAGTAATGCAAACTCAGTCAGAGACATAGATTTTCACTTACAACTTGCTTTAACATGTTTAACAGTGCATGAATTGTTGTCTAAAACAAAAAAGAATGATGCATTTTATGGCTGGATCTGTTTTTATCACTTTCTGAATTGGACGTTGAAAATGAGCTTATCTCAGCCAGCAGAGAGATCAAATCACAGTAATGCAAACTCAGTCAGAGACATAGATTTTCATTTGCAACTTGCTTTAACATGTTTAACAGTGCATGAATTGTTGTCTAAAACAAAAAAGAATGATGCATTTTATGGCTGGATCTGTTTTTATCACTTTCTGAATTGGACGTTGAAAATGAGCTTATCTCAGCCAGCAGAGAGGTCAAATCACAGTAATGCAAACTCAGTCAGAGACATAGATTTTCACCTGCAACTTGCTTTAACATGTTTAACAGTGCATGAAATGTTGTCTAAAACAAAAAAGAATGATGCATTTTATGGCTGGATCTGTTTTTATCACTTTCTGAATTGGACGTTGAAAATGAGCTTATCTCAGCCAGCAGAGAGGTCAAATCACAGTAATGCAAACTCAGTCAGAGACATAGATTTTCACTTGCAACTTGCTTTAACATGTTTAACAGTGCATGAATTGTTGTCTAAAACAAAAAAGAATGATGCATCTTATGGCTGGATCTGTTTTTATCACTTTCTGAATTGGACGTTGAAAATGAGCTTATCTCAGCCAGCAGAGAGGTCAAATCACAGTAATGCAAACTCAGTCAGAGACATAGATTTTCACTTGCAACTTGCTTTAACATGTTTAACAGTGCATGAATTGTTGTCTAAAACAAAAAAGAATGATGCATTTTATGGCTGGATCTGTTTTTATCACTTTCTGAATTGGACGTTGAAAATGAGCTTATCTCAGCCAGCAGAGAGGTCAAATCACAGTAATGCAAACTCAGTCAGAGACATAGATTTTCACTTGCAACTTACTTTAACATGTTTAACAGTGCATGAATCGTTGTCTAAAACAAAAAAGAATGATGCATTTTATGGCTGGATCTGTTTTTATCACTTTCTGAATTGGACGTTGAAAATGAGCTTATCTCAGCCAGCAGAGAGGTCAAATCACAGTAATGCAAACTCAGTCAGAGGCATAGATTTTCACTTGCAACTTGCTTTAACATGTTTAACAGTGCATGAATTGTTGTCTAAAACAAAAAAGAATGATGCATTTTATGGCTGGATCTGTTTTTATCACTTTCTGAATTGGACGTTGAAAATGAGCTTATCTCAGCCAGCAGAGAGGTCAAATCACAGTAATGCAAACTCAGTCAGAGACATAGATTTTCACTTGCAACTTGCTTTAACATGTTTAACAGTGCATGAATTGTTGTCTAAAACAAAAAAAGAATGATGCATTTTATGGCTGGATCTGTTTTTATCACTTTCTGAATTGGACGTGGAAAATGAGCTTTTCTCAGCCAGCAGAGAGGTCAAATCACAGTAATGCAAACTCAGTCAGAGACATAGATTTTCACCAGCAACTTGCTTTAACATGTTTAACAGTGCATGAAATGTTGTCTAAACAAAAAAGAATGATGCATTTTATGGCTGGATCTGTTTTTATCACTTTCTGAATTGGACGTTGAAAATGAGCTTTGATCAGCCAGCAGAGAGGTCAAATCACAGTAATGCAAACTCAGTCAGAGACATATATTTTCACTTGCAACTTGCTTTAACATGTTTAACAGTGCATGAATTGTTGTCTAAAACAAAAAAGAATGATGCATTTTATGGCTGGATCTGTTTTTATCACTTTCTGAATTGGACGTTGAAAATGAGCTTATCTCAGCCAGCAGAGAGGTCAAATCACAGTAATGCAAACTCAGTCAGAGACATGGATTTTCACTTGCAACTTGCTTTAACATGTTTAACAGTGCATGAATTGTTGTCTTAAACAAAAAAGAATGATGCATTTTATGGCTGGATCTGTTTTTATCACTTTCTGAATTGGACGTTGAAAATGAGCTTATCTCAGCCAGCAGAGAGCTCAAATTACAGTAATGCAAACTCTGTCAGAGACAAAGATTTTCACTTGCAACTTGCTTTAACATGTTTAACAGTGCATGAAATGTTGTCTAAAACAAAAAAGAATGATGCATTTTATGGCTGGATCTGTTTTTATCACTTGCTGAATTGGACGTTGAAAATGAGCTTTGCTCAGCCAGCAGAGAGGTCAAATCACAGTAATGCAAACTCAGTCAGAGACATAGATTTTCACTTGCAACTTGCTTTAACATGTTTAACAGTGCATGAATTGTTGTCTAAAACAAAAAAAGAATGATGCATTTTATGGCTGGATCTGTTTTTATCACTTTCTGAATTGGACGTTGAAAATGAGCTTATCTCAGCCAGCAGAGAGGTCAAATCACAGTAATGCAAACTCAGTCAGAGACATAGATTTTCACTTGCAACTTGCTTTAACATGTTTAACAGTGCATGAATTGTTGTCTAAAACAAAAAAAGAATGATGCATTTTATGGCTGGATCTGTTTTTATCACTTTCTGAATTGGACGTGGAAAATGAGCTTTTCTCAGCCAGCAGAGAGGTCAAATCACAGTAATGCAAACTTAGTCAGAGACATAGATTTTCACTTGCAATTTGCTTTATCATGTTTAACAGTGCATGAAATGTTGTCTAAAACAAAAAAGAATGATGCATTTTATGGCTGGATCTGTTTTTATCACTTTCTGAATTGGACGTTGAAAATGAGCTTTGCTCAGCCAGCAGAGAGGTCAAATCACAGTAATGCAAACTTAGTCAGAGACATAGATTTTCACTTGCAATTTGCTTTAAGATGTTTAACAGTGCATGAATTGTTGTCTAAAACAAAAAAGAATGATGCATTTTATGGCTGTATCTATTTTTATCACATTCTGAATTGGACGTTGAAAATGAGCTTATCTCAGCCAGCAGAGAGGTCAAATCACAGTAATGCAAACTCAGTCAGAGACATAGATTTTCACTTGCAACTTGCTTTAACATGTTTAACAGTGCATGAAATGTTGTCTAAAACAAAAAAAGAATGATGCATTTTATGGCTGGATCTGTTTTTATCACTTTCTGAATTGGACGTGGAAAATGAGCTTTTCTCAGCCAGCAGAGAGGTCAAATCACAGTAATGCAAACTCAGTCAGAGACATAGATTTTCACTTGCAACTTGCTTTAACATGTTTAACAGTGCATGGAATGTTGTCTAAAACAAAAAAGAATGATGCATTTTATAGCTGGATCTGTTTTTATCACTTTCTGAATTGGACGTTGAAAATGAGCTTATCTCAGCCAGCAGAGAGGTCAAATCACAGTAATGCAAACTCAGTCAGAGACATAGATTTTCACTTGCAACTTGCTTTAACATGTTTAACAGTGCATGAATTGTTTTCTAAAACAAAAAAGAATGATGCATTTTATGGCTGGATCTGTTTTTATCACTTTCTGAATTGGACGTTGAAAATGAGCTTATCTCAGCCAGCAGAGAGATCAAATCACAGTAATGCAAACTCAGTCAGAGACATAGATTTTCATTTGCAACTTGCTTTAACATGTTTAACAGTGCATGAATTGTTGTCTAAAACAAAAAAGAATGATGCATTTTATGGCTGGATCTGTTTTTATCACTTTCTGAATTGGACGTTGAAAATGAGCTTTGCTCAGCCAGCAGAGAGGTCAAATCACAGTAATGCAAACTCAGTCAGAGACATAGATTTTCACTTGCAACTTGCTTTAACATGTTTAACAGTGCATGAATTGTTGTCTAAAACAAAAAAGAATGATGCATTTTATGGCTGGATCTGTTTTTATCACTTTCTGAATTGGACGTTGAAAATGAGCTTATCTCAGCCAGCAGAGAGGTCAAATCACAGTAATGCAAACTCAGTCAGAGACATGGATTTTCACTTGCAACTTGCTTTAACATGTTTAACAGTGCATGAATTGTTGTCTTAAACAAAAAAGAATGATGCATTTTATGGCTGGATCTGTTTTTATCACTTTCTGAATTGGACGTTGAAAATGAGCTTATCTCAGCCAGCAGAGAGCTCAAATTACAGTAATGCAAACTCTGTCAGAGACAAAGATTTTCACTTGCAACTTGCTTTAACATGTTTAACAGTGCATGAAATGTTGTCTAAAACAAAAAAGAATGATGCATTTTATGGCTGGATCTGTTTTTATCACTTGCTGAATTGGACGTTGAAAATGAGCTTTGCTCAGCCAGCAGAGAGGTCAAATCACAGTAATGCAAACTCAGTCAGAGACATAGATTTTCACTTGCAATTTGCTTTATCATGTTTAACAGTGCATGAAATGTTGTCTAAAACAAAAAAGAATGATGCATTTTATGGCTGGATCTGTTTTTATCACTTTCTGAATTGGACGTTGAAAATGAGCTTTGCTCAGCCAGCAGAGAGGTCAAATCACAGTAATGCAAACTTAGTCAGAGACATAGATTTTCACTTGCAATTTGCTTTAACATGTTTAACAGTGCATGAATTGTTGTCTAAAACAAAAAAGAATGATGCATTTTATGGCTGTATCTATTTTTATCACTTTCTGAATTGGACGTTGAAAATGAGCTTATCTCAGCCAGCAGAGAGGTCAAATCACAGTAATGCAAACTCAGTCAGAGACATAGATTTTCACTTGCAACTTGCTTTAACATGTTTAACAGTGCATGAAATGTTGTCTAAAACAAAAAAAGAATGATGCATTTTATGGCTGGATCTGTTTTTATCACTTTCTGAATTGGACGTGGAAAATGAGCTTTTCTCAGCCAGCAGAGAGGTCAAATCACAGTAATGCAAACTCAGTCAGAGACATAGATTTTCACTTGCAACTTGCTTTAACATGTTTAACAGTGCATGGAATGTTGTCTAAAACAAAAAAGAATGATGCATTTTATAGCTGGATCTGTTTTTATCACTTTCTGAATTGGACGTTGAAAATGAGCTTTGCTCAGCCAGCAGAGAGGTCAAATCACAGTAATGCAAACTCAGTCAGAGACATAGATTTTCACTTGCAACTTGCTTTAACATGTTTAACAGTGCATGAATTGTTTTCTAAAACAAAAAAGAATGATGCATTTTATGGCTGGATCTGTTTTTATCACTTTCTGAATTGGACGTTGAAAATGAGCTTATCTCAGCCAGCAGAGAGATCAAATCACAGTAATGCAAACTCAGTCAGAGACATAGATTTTCATTTGCAACTTGCTTTAACATGTTTAACAGTGCATGAATTGTTGTCTAAAACAAAAAAGAATGATGCATTTTATGGCTGGATCTGTTTTTATCACTTTCTGAATTGGACGTTGAAAATGAGCTTTGCTCAGCCAGCAGAGAGGTCAAATCACAGTAATGCAAACTCAGTCAGAGACATAGATTTTCACTTGCAACTTGCTTTAACATGTTTAACAGTGCATGAATTGTTGTCTAAAACAAAAAAGAATGATGCATTTTATGGCTGGATCTGTTTTTATCACTTTCTGAATTGGACGTTGAAAATGAGCTTATCTCAGCCAGCAGAGAGATCAAATCACAGTAATGCAAACTCAGTCAGAGACATAGATTTTCATTTGCAACTTGCTTTAACATGTTTAACAGTGCATGAATTGTTGTCTAAAACAAAAAAGAATGATGCATTTTATGGCTGGATCTGTTTTTATCACTTTCTGAATTGGACGTTGAAAATGAGCTTATCTCAGCCAGCAGAGAGGTCAAATCACAGTAATGCAAACTCAGTCAGAGACATAGATTTTCACTTGCAACTTGCTTTAACATGTTTAACAGTGCATGAATTGTTGTCTAAAACAAAAAAGAATGATGCATTTTATGGCTGGATCTGTTTTTATCACTTTCTGAATTGGACGTTGAAAATGAGCTTTGCTCAGCCAGCAGAGAGGTCAAATCACAGTAATGCAAACTCAGTCAGAGACATAGATTTTCACTTGCAACTTGCTTTAACATGTTTAACAGTGCATGAATTGTTGTCTAAAACAAAAAAGAATGATGCATTTTATGGCTGGATCTGTTTTTATCACTTTCTGAATTGGACGTTGAAAATGAGCTTATCTCAGCCAGCAGAGAGGTCAAATCACAGTAATGCAAACTCAGTCAGAGACATGGATTTTCACTTGCAACTTGCTTTAACATGTTTAACAGTGCATGAATTGTTGTC
The DNA here is from genome assembly GCF_052040795.2 of Danio rerio. Taxonomy (NCBI): domain Eukaryota; kingdom Metazoa; phylum Chordata; class Actinopteri; order Cypriniformes; family Danionidae; genus Danio; species Danio rerio. Next base: position 30,321,697 of record NC_141042.1, read on the forward strand.
TTAAACAAAAAAGAATGATGCATTTTATGGCTGGATCTGTTTTTATCACTTTCTGAATTGGACGTTGAAAATGAGCTTATCTCAGCCAGCAGAGAGCTCAAATTACAGTAATGCAAACTCTGTCAGAGACAAAGATTTTCACTTGCAACTTGCTTTAACATGTTTAACAGTGCATGAAATGTTGTCTAAAACAAAAAAGAATGATGCATTTTATGGCTGGATCTGTTTTTATCACTTGCTGAATTGGACGTTGAAAATGAGCTTTGCTCAGCCAGCAGAGAGGTCAAATCACAGTAATGCAAACTCAGTCAGAGACATAGATTTTCACTTGCAATTTGCTTTATCATGTTTAACAGTGCATGAAATGTTGTCTAAAACAAAAAAGAATGATGCATTTTATGGCTGGATCTGTTTTTATCACTTTCTGAATTGGACGTTGAAAATGAGCTTTGCTCAGCCAGCAGAGAGGTCAAATCACAGTAATGCAAACTTAGTCAGAGACATAGATTTTCACTTGCAATTTGCTTTAACATGTTTAACAGTGCATGAATTGTTGTCTAAAACAAAAAAGAATGATGCATTTTATGGCTGTATCTATTTTTATCACTTTCTGAATTGGACGTTGAAAATGAGCTTATCTCAGCCAGCAGAGAGGTCAAATCACAGTAATGCAAACTCAGTCAGAGACATAGATTTTCACTTGCAACTTGCTTTAACATGTTTAACAGTGCATGAAATGTTGTCTAAAACAAAAAAGAATGATGCATTTTATGGCTGGATCTGTTTTTATCACTTTCTGAATTGGACGTGGAAAATGAGCTTTTCTCAGCCAGCAGAGAGGTCAAATCACAGTAATGCAAACTCAGTCAGAGACATAGATTTTCACTTGCAACTTGCTTTAACATGTTTAACAGTGCATGGAATGTTGTCTAAAACAAAAAAGAATGATGCATTTTATAGCTGGATCTGTTTTTATCACTTTCTGAATTGGACGTTGAAAATGAGCTTTGCTCAGCCAGCAGAGAGGTCAAATCACAGTAATGCAAACTCAGTCAGAGACATAGATTTTCACTTGCAACTTGCTTTAACATGTTTAACAGTGCATGAATTGTTTTCTAAAACAAAAAAGAATGATGCATTTTATGGCTGGATCTGTTTTTATCACTTTCTGAATTGGACGTTGAAAATGAGCTTATCTCAGCCAGCAGAGAGATCAAATCACAGTAATGCAAACTCAGTCAGAGACATAGATTTTCATTTGCAACTTGCTTTAACATGTTTAACAGTGCATGAATTGTTGTCTAAAACAAAAAAGAATGATGCATTTTATGGCTGGATCTGTTTTTATCACTTTCTGAATTGGACGTTGAAAATGAGCTTTGCTCAGCCAGCAGAGAGGTCAAATCACAGTAATGCAAACTCAGTCAGAGACATAGATTTTCACTTGCAACTTGCTTTAACATGTTTAACAGTGCATGAATTGTTGTCTAAAACAAAAAAGAATGATGCATTTTATGGCTGGATCTGTTTTTATCACTTTCTGAATTGGACGTTGAAAATGAGCTTATCTCAGCCAGCAGAGAGATCAAATCACAGTAATGCAAACTCAGTCAGAGACATAGATTTTCATTTGCAACTTGCTTTAACATGTTTAACAGTGCATGAATTGTTGTCTAAAACAAAAAAGAATGATGCATTTTATGGCTGGATCTGTTTTTATCACTTTCTGAATTGGACGTTGAAAATGAGCTTATCTCAGCCAGCAGAGAGGTCAAATCACAGTAATGCAAACTCAGTCAGAGACATAGATTTTCACCTGCAACTTGCTTTAACATGTTTAACAGTGCATGAATTGTTGTCTAAAACAAAAAAGAATGATGCATTTTATGGCTGGATCTGTTTTTATCACTTTCTGAATTGGACGTTGAAAATGAGCTTATCTCAGCCAGCAGAGAGGTCAAATCACAGTAATGCAAACTCAGTCAGAGACATAGATTTTCACTTGCAACTTGCTTTAACATGTTTAACAGTGCATGAATTGTTGTCTAAAACAAAAAAGAATGATGCATCTTATGGCTGGATCTGTTTTGAACACTTTCTGAATTGGACGTTGAAAATGAGCTCATCTCAGCCAGCAGAGAGGTCAAATCACAGTAATGCAAACTCAGTCAGAGACATAGATTTTCACTTGCAACTTGCTTTAACATGTTTAACAGTGCATGAATTGTTGTCTAAAACAAAAAAGAATGATGCATTTTATGGCTGGATCTGTTTTTATCACTTTCTGAATTGGACGTTGAAAATGAGCTTATCTCAGCCAGCAGAGAGGTCAAATCACAGTAATGCAAACTCAGTCAGAGACATAGATTTTCACTTGCAACTTGCTTTAACATGTTTAACAGTGCATGAATTGTTGTCTAAAACAAAAAAGAATGATGCATTTTATGGCTGGATCTGTTTTTATCACTTTCTGAATTGGACGTTGAAAATGAGCTTATCTCAGCCAGCAGAGAGGTCAAATCACAGTAATGCAAACTCAGTCAGAGGCATAGATTTTCACTTGCAACTTGCTTTAACATGTTTAACAGTGCATGAATTGTTGTCTAAAACAAAAAAGAATGATGCATTTTATGGCTGGATCTGTTTTTATCACTTTCTGAATTGGACGTTGAAAATGAGCTTATCTCAGCCAGCAGAGAGGTCAAATCACAGTAATGCAAACTCAGTCAGAGACATAGATTTTCACTTGCAACTTGCTTTAACATGTTTAACAGTGCATGAATTGTTGTCTAAAACAAAAAAAGAATGATGCATTTTATGGCTGGATCTGTTTTTATCACTTTCTGAATTGGACGTGGAAAATGAGCTTTTCTCAGCCAGCAGAGAGGTCAAATCACAGTAATGCAAACTCAGTCAGAGACATAGATTTTCACCAGCAACTTGCTTTAACATGTTTAACAGTGCATGAAATGTTGTCTAAAACAAAAAAGAATGATGCATTTTATGGCTGGATCTGTTTTTATCACTTTCTGAATTGGACGTTGAAAATGAGCTTTGATCAGCCAGCAGAGAGGTCAAATCACAGTAATGCAAACTCAGTCAGAGACATATATTTTCACTTGCAACTTGCTTTAACATGTTTAACAGTGCATGAATTGTTGTCTAAAACAAAAAAGAATGATGCATTTTATGGCTGGATCTGTTTTTATCACTTTCTGAATTGGACGTTGAAAATGAGCTTATCTCAGCCAGCAGAGAGGTCAAATCACAGTAATGCAAACTCAGTCAGAGACATGGATTTTCACTTGCAACTTGCTTTAACATGTTTAACAGTGCATGAATTGTTGTCTTAAACAAAAAAGAATGATGCATTTTATGGCTGGATCTGTTTTTATCACTTTCTGAATTGGACGTTGAAAATGAGCTTATCTCAGCCAGCAGAGAGCTCAAATTACAGTAATGCAAACTCTGTCAGAGACAAAGATTTTCACTTGCAACTTGCTTTAACATGTTTAACAGTGCATGAAATGTTGTCTAAAACAAAAAAGAATGATGCATTTTATGGCTGGATCTGTTTTTATCACTTGCTGAATTGGACGTTGAAAATGAGCTTTGCTCAGCCAGCAGAGAGGTCAAATCACAGTAATGCAAACTCAGTCAGAGACATAGATTTTCACTTGCAATTTGCTTTATCATGTTTAACAGTGCATGAAATGTTGTCTAAAACAAAAAAGAATGATGCATTTTATGGCTGGATCTGTTTTTATCACTTTCTGAATTGGACGTTGAAAATGAGCTTTGCTCAGCCAGCAGAGAGGTCAAAGCACAGTAATGCAAACTTAGTCAGAGACATAGATTTTCACTTGCATTTTGCTTTAACATGTTTAACAGTGCATGAATTGTTGTCTAAAACAAAAAAGAATGATGCATTTTATGGCTGTATCTATTTTTATCACTTTCTGAATTGGACGTTGAAAATGAGCTTATCTCAGCCAGCAGAGAGGTCAAATCACAGTAATGCAAACTCAGTCAGAGACATAGATTTTCACTTGCAACTTGCTTTAACATGTTTAACAGTGCATGAAATGTTGTCTAAAACAAAAAAAGAATGATGCATTTTATGGCTGGATCTGTTTTTATCACTTTCTGAATTGGACGCGGAAAATGAGCTTTTCTCAGCCAGCAGAGAGGTCAAATCACAGTAATGCAAACTCAGTCAGAGACATAGATTTTCACTTGCAACTTGCTTTAACATGTTTAACAGTGCATGAATTGTTGTCTAAAACAAAAAAGAATGATGCATCTTATGGCTGGATCTGTTTTTATCACTTTCTGAATTGGACGTTGAAAATGAGCTTATCTCAGCCAGCAGAGAGGTCAAATCACAGTAATGCAAACTCAGTCAGAGACATAGATTTTCACTTGCAACTTGCTTTAACAAGTTTAACAGTGCATGAATTGTTGTCTAAAACAAAAAAGAATAATGCATTTTATGGCTGGATCTGTTTTTATCACTTTCTGAATTGGACGTTGAAAATGAGCTTATCTCAGCCAGCAGAGAGGTCAAATCACAGTAATGCAAACTCAGTCAGAGACATAGATTTTCACTTGCAACTTGCTTTAACATGTTTAACAGTGCATGAATTGTTGTCTAAAACAAAAAAGAATGATGCATTTTATGGCTGGATCTGTTTTTATCACTTTCTGAATTGGACGTTGAAAATGAGCTTATCTCAGCCAGCAGAGAGGTCAAATCACAGTAATGCAAACTCAGTCAGAGGCATAGATTTTCACTTGCAACTTGCTTTAACATGTTTAACAGTGCATGAATTGTTGTCTAAAACAAAAAAAGAATGATGCATTTTATGGCTGGATCTGTTTTTATCACTTTCTGAATTGGACGTGGAAAATGAGCTTTTCTCAGCCAGCAGAGAGGTCAAATCACAGTAATGCAAACTCAGTCAGAGACATAGATTTTCACCAGCAACTTGCTTTAACATGTTTAACAGTGCATGAATTGTTGTCTAAAACAAAAAAGAATGATGCATCTTATGGCTGGATCTGTTTTTATCACTTTCTGAATTGGACGTTGAAAATGAGCTTATCTCAGCCAGCAGAGAGGTCAAATCACAGTAATGCAAACTCAGTCAGAGACATAGATTTTCACTTGCAACTTGCTTTAACATGTTTAACAGTGCATGAAATGTTGTCTAAAACAAAAAAAGAATGATGCATTTTATGGCTGGATCTGTTTTTATCACTTTCTGAATTGGACGTGGAAAATGAGCTTTTCTCAGCCAGCAGAGAGGTCAAATCACAGTAATGCAAACTCAGTCAGAGACATAGATTTTCACTTGCAACTTGCTTTAACATGTTTAACAGTGCATGGAATGTTGTCTAAAACAAAAAAGAATGATGCATTTTATGGCTGGATCTGTTTTTATCACTTTCTGAATTGGACGTTGAAAATGAGCTTTGCTCAGCCAGCAGAGAGGTCAAATCACAGTAATGCAAACTCAGTCAGAGACATAGATTTTCACTTGCAACTTGCTTTAACATGTTTAACAGTGCATGAATTGTTGTCTAAAACAAAAAAGAATGATGCATTTTATGGCTGGATCTGTTTTTATCACTTTCTGAATTGGATGTTGAAAATGAGCTTATCTCAGCCAGCAGAGAGATCAAATCACAGTAATGCAAACTCAGTCAGAGACATAGATTTTCATTTGCAACTTGCTTTAACATGTTTAACAGTGCATGAAATGTTGTCTAAAACAAAAAAGAATGATGCATTTTATGGCTGGATCTGTTTTTATCACTCTCTGAATAGGACGTTGAAAATGAGCTTTGCTCAGCCAGCAGAGAGGTCAAATCACAGTAATGCAAACTCAGTCAGAGACATAGATTTTCACTTGCAACTTGCTTTAACATGTTTAACAGTGCATGAATTGTTGTCTAAAGCAAAAAAGAATGATGCATTTTATGGCTGGATCTGTTTTTATCACTTTCTGAATTGGACGTTGAAAATGAGCTTATCTCAGCCAGCAGAGAGGTCAAATCACAGTAATGCAAACTCAGTCAGAGACATAGATTTTCATTTGCAACTTGCTTTAACATGTTTAACAGTGCATGAATTGTTGTCTAAAACAAAAAAGAATGATGCATCTTATGGCTGGATCTGTTTTTATCACTTTCTGAATTGGACGTTGAAAATGAGCTTATCTCAGCCAGCAGAGAGGTCAAATCACAGTAATGCAAACTCAGTCAGAGACATAGATTTTCACTTGCAACTTGCTTTAACATGTTTAACAGTGCATGAAATGTTGTCTAAAACAAAAAAAGAATGATGCATTTTATGGCTGGATCTGTTTTTATCACTTTCTGAATTGGACGTGGAAAATGAGCTTTTCTCAGCCAGCAGAGAGGTCAAATCACAGTAATGCAAACTCAGTCAGAGACATAGATTTTCACTTGCAACTTGCTTTAACATGTTTAACAGTGCATGGAATGTTGTCTAAAACAAAAAAGAATGATGCATTTTATGGCTGGATCTGTTTTTATCACTTTCTGAATTGGACGTTGAAAATGAGCTTTGCTCAGCCAGCAGAGAGGTCAAATCACAGTAATGCAAACTCAGTCAGAGACATAGATTTTCATTTGCAACTTGCTTTAACATGTTTAACAGTGCATGAAATGTTGTCTAAAACAAAAAAGAATGATGCATTTTATGGCTGGATCTGTTTTTATCACTCTCTGAATAGGACGTTGAAAATGAGCTTTGCTCAGCCAGCAGAGAGGTCAAATCACAGTAATGCAAACTCAGTCAGAGACATAGATTTTCACTTGCAACTTGCTTTAACATGTTTAACAGTGCATGAATTGTTGTCTAAAGCAAAAAAGAATGATGCATTTTATGGCTGGATCTGTTTTTATCACTTTCTGAATTGGACGTTGAAAATGAGCTTATCTCAGCCAGCAGAGAGGTCAAATCACAGTAATGCAAACTCAGTCAGAGACATAGATTTTCACTTGCAACTTGCTTTAACATGTTTAACAGTGCATGAATTGTTGTCTAAAACAAAAAAAGAATGATGCATTTTATGGCTGGATCTGTTTTTATCACTTTCTGAATTGGACGTTTAAAATGAGCTTATCTCAGCCAGCAGAGAGGTCAAATCACAGTAATGCAAACTCAGTCAGAGACATAGATTTTCACTTGCAACTTGCTTTAACATGTTTAACAGTGCATGAATTGTTGTCTAAAACAAAAAAGAATGATGCATTTTATGGCTGGATCTGTTTTTATCACTTTCTGAATTGGACGTTGAAAATGAGCTTATCTCAGCCAGCAGAGAGGTCAAATCACAGTAATGCAAACTCAGTCAGAGACATAGATTTTCACTTGCAACTTGCTTTAACATGTTTAACAGTGCATGAATTGTTGTCTAAAACAAAAACGAATGATGCATTTTATGGCTGGATCTGTTTTTATCACTTGCTGAATTGGACGTTGAAAATGAGCTTTGCTCAGCCAGCAGAGAGGTCAAATCACAGTAATGCAAACTCAGTCAGAGACATAGATTTTCACTTGCAATTTGCTTTATCATGTTTAACAGTGCATGAAATGTTGTCTAAAACAAAAAAGAATGATGCATTTTATGGCTGGATCTGTTTTTATCACTTTCTGAATTGGACGTTGAAAATGAGCTTTGCTCAGCCAGCAGAGAGGTCAAATCACAGTAATGCAAACTTAGTCAGAGACATAGATTTTCACTTGCATTTTGCTTTAACATGTTTAACAGTGCATGAATTGTTGTCTAAAACAAAAAAGAATGATGCATTTTATGGCTGTATCTATTTTTATCACTTTCTGAATTGGACGTTGAAAATGAGCTTATCTCAGCCAGCAGAGAGGTCAAATCACAGTAATGCAAACTCAGTCAGAGACATAGATTTTCACTTGCAACTTGCTTTAACATGTTTAACAGTGCATGAATTGTTGTCTAAAACAAAAAAGAATGATGCATTTTATGGCTGGATCTGTTTTTATCACTTTCTGAATTGGACGTTGAAAATGAGCTTATCTCAGCCAGCAGAGAGGTCAAATCACAGTAATGCAAACTCAGTCAGAGACATAGATTTTCACCTGCAACTTGCTTTAACATGTTTAACAGTGCATGAAATGTTGTCTAAAACAAAAAAAGAATGATGCATTTTATGGCTGGATCTGTTTTTATCACTTTCTGAATTGGACGTTGAAAATGAGCTTATCTCAGCCAGCAGAGAGGTCAAATCACAGTAATGCAAACTCAGTCAGAGACATATATTTTCACTTGCAACTTGCTTTAACATGTTTAACAGTGCATGAATTGTTGTCTAAAACAAAAAAGAATGATGCATTTTATGGCTGGATCTGTTTTTATCACTTTCTGAATTGGACGTTGAAAATGAGCTTATCTCAGCCAGCAGAGAGGTCAAATCACAGTAATGCAAACTCAGTCAGAGACATAGATTTTCACTTGCAACTTGCTTTAACATGTTTAACAGTGCATGAATTGTTGTCTAAAACAAAAAAGAATGATGCATTTTATGGCTGGATCTGTTTTTATCACTTTCTGAATTGGACGTTGAAAATGAGCTTTGCTCAGCCAGCAGAGAGGTCAAATCACAGTAATGCAAACTCAGTCAGAGACATAGATTTTCACTTGCAACTTGCTTTAACATGTTTAACAGTGCATGAAATGTTGTCTTACACAAAAAAGAATGATGCATTTTATGGCTGGATCTGTTTTTATCACTTTCTGAATTGGACGTTGAAAATGAGCTTATCTCAGCCAGCAGAGAGCTCAAATCACAGTAATGCAAACTCTGTCAGAGACATAGATTTTCACTTGCAACTTGCTTTAACATGTTTAACAGTGCATGAATTGTTGTCTAAAACAAAAAAGAATGATGCATTTTATGGCTGGATCTGTTTTTATCACTTTCTGAATTGGACGTTGAAAATGAGCTTTGCTCAGCCAGCAGAGAGGTCAAATCACAGTAATGCAAACTCAGTCAGAGACATAGATTTTCATTTGCAACTTGCTTTAACATGTTTAACAGTGCATGAATTGTTGTCTAAAACAAAAAAGAATGATGCATTTTATGGCTGGATCTGTTTTTATCACTTTCTGAATTGGACGTTGAAAATGAGCTTATCTCAGCCAGCAGAGAGGTCAAATCACAGTAATGCAAACTCAGTCAGAGACATAGATTTTCACCTGCAACTTGCTTTAACATGTTTAACAGTGCATGAAATGTTGTCTAAAACAAAAAAGAATGATGCATTTTATGGCTGGATCTGTTTTTATCACTTTCTGAATTGGACGTTGAAAATGAGCTTATCTCAGCCAGCAGAGAGATCAAATCACAGTAATGCAAACTCAGTCAGAGACATAGATTTTCATTTGCAACTTGCTTTAACATGTTTAACAGTGCATGAATTGTTGTCTAAAACAAAAAAGAATGATGCATTTTATGGCTGGATCTGTTTTTATCACTTTCTGAATTGGACGTTGAAAATGAGCTTATCTCAGCCAGCAGAGAGGTCAAATCACAGTAATGCAAACTCAGTCAGAGACATAGATTTTCACCTGCAACTTGCTTTAACATGTTTAACAGTGCATGAAATGTTGTCTAAAACAAAAAAGAATGATGCATTTTATGGCTGGATCTGTTTTTATCACTTTCTGAATTGGACGTTGAAAATGAGCTTATCTCAGCCAGCAGAGAGGTCAAATCACAGTAATGCAAACTAAGTCAGAGACATAAATTTTCATTTGCAACTTGCTTTAACATGTTTAACAGTGCATGAATTGTTGTCTAAAACAAAAAAGAATGATGCATCTTATGGCTGGATCTGTTTTTATCACTTTCTGAATTGGACGTTGAAAATGAGCTTATCTCAGCCAGCAGAGAGGTCAAATCACAGTAATGCAAACTCAGTCAGAGACATAGATTTTCACTTGCAACTTGCTTTAACATGTTTAACAGTGCATGAAATGTTGTCTAAAACAAAAAAAGAATGATGCATTTTATGGCTGGATCTGTTTTTATCACTTTCTGAATTGGACGTGGAAAATGAGCTTTTCTCAGCCAGCAGAGAGGTCAAATCACAGTAATGCAAACTCAGTCAGAGACATAGATTTTCACTTGCAACTTGCTTTAACATGTTTAACAGTGCATGGAATGTTGTCTAAAACAAAAAAGAATGATGCATTTTATGGCTGGATCTGTTTTTATCACTTTCTGAATTGGACGTTGAAAATGAGCTTTGCTCAGCCAGCAGAGAGGTCAAATCACAGTAATGCAAACTCAGTCAGAGACATAGATTTTCACTTGCAACTTGCTTTAACATGTTTAACAGTGCATGAATTGTTGTCTAAAACAAAAAAGAATGATGCATTTTATGGCTGGATCTGTTTTTATCACTTTCTGAATTGGATGTTGAAAATGAGCTTATCTCAGCCAGCAGAGAGATCAAATCACAGTAATGCAAACTCAGTCAGAGACATAGATTTTCATTTGCAACTTGCTTTAACATGTTTAACAGTGCATGAAATGTTGTCTAAAACAAAAAAGAATGATGCATTTTATGGCTGGATCTGTTTTTATCACTCTCTGAATAGGACGTTGAAAATGAGCTTTGCTCAGCCAGCAGAGAGGTCAAATCACAGTAATGCAAACTCAGTCAGAGACATAGATTTTCACTTGCAACTTGCTTTAACATGTTTAACAGTGCATGAATTGTTGTCTAAAGCAAAAAAGAATGATGCATTTTATGGCTGGATCTGTTTTTATCACTTTCTGAATTGGACGTTGAAAATGAGCTTATCTCAGCCAGCAGAGAGGTCAAATCACAGTAATGCAAACTCAGTCAGAGACATAGATTTTCATTTGCAACTTGCTTTAACATGTTTAACAGTGCATGAATTGTTGTCTAAAACAAAAAAGAATGATGCATCTTATGGCTGGATCTGTTTTTATCACTTTCTGAATTGGACGTTGAAAATGAGCTTATCTCAGCCAGCAGAGAGGTCAAATCACAGTAATGCAAACTCAGTCAGAGACATAGATTTTCACTTGCAACTTGCTTTAACATGTTTAACAGTGCATGAAATGTTGTCTAAAACAAAAAAAGAATGATGCATTTTATGGCTGGATCTGTTTTTATCACTTTCTGAATTGGACGTGGAAAATGAGCTTTTCTCAGCCAGCAGAGAGGTCAAATCACAGTAATGCAAACTCAGTCAGAGACATAGATTTTCACTTGCAACTTGCTTTAACATGTTTAACAGTGCATGGAATGTTGTCTAAAACAAAAAAGAATGATGCATTTTATGGCTGGATCTGTTTTTATCACTTTCTGAATTGGACGTTGAAAATGAGCTTTGCTCAGCCAGCAGAGAGGTCAAATCACAGTAATGCAAACTCAGTCAGAGACATAGATTTTCATTTGCAACTTGCTTTAACATGTTTAACAGTGCATGAAATGTTGTCTAAAACAAAAAAGAATGATGCATTTTATGGCTGGATCTGTTTTTATCACTCTCTGAATAGGACGTTGAAAATGAGCTTTGCTCAGCCAGCAGAGAGGTCAAATCACAGTAATGCAAACTCAGTCAGAGACATAGATTTTCACTTGCAACTTGCTTTAACATGTTTAACAGTGCATGAATTGTTGTCTAAAGCAAAAAAGAATGATGCATTTTATGGCTGGATCTGTTTTTATCACTTTCTGAATTGGACGTTGAAAATGAGCTTATCTCAGCCAGCAGAGAGGTCAAATCACAGTAATGCAAACTCAGTCAGAGACATAGATTTTCACTTGCAACTTGCTTTAACATGTTTAACAGTGCATGAATTGTTGTCTAAAACAAAAAAGAATGATGCATTTTATGGCTGGATCTGTTTTTATCACTTTCTGAATTGGACGTTTAAAATGAGCTTATCTCAGCCAGCAGAGAGGTCAAATCACAATAATGCAAACTCAGTCAGAGACATAGATTTTCACTTGCAACTTGCTTTAACATGTTTAACAGTGCATGAATTGTTGTCTAAAACAAAAAAGAATGATGCATTTTATGGCTGGATCTGTTTTTATCACTTTCTGAATTGGATGTTGAAAATGAGCTTATCTCAGCCAGCAGAGAGGTCAAATCACAGTAATGCAAACTCAGTCAGAGACATAGATTTTCACCTGCAACTTGCTTTAACATGTTTAACAGTGCATGAAATGTTGTCTAAAACAAAAAAGAATGATGCATTTTATGGCTGGATCTGTTTTTATCACTTTCTGAATTGGACGTTGAAAATGAGCTTTGATCAGCCAGCAGAGAGGTCAAATCACAGTAATGCAAACTCAGTCAGAGACATAGATTTTCACTTGCAACTTGCTTTAACATGTTTAACAGTGCATGAATTGTTGTCTAAAACAAAAACGAATGATGCATTTTATGGCTGGATCTGTTTTTATCACTTTCTGAATAGGACGTTGAAAATGAGCTTATCTCAGCCAGCAGAGAGGTCAAATCACAGTAATGCAAAATCAGTCAGAGACATAGATTTTCACTTGCAACTTGCTTTAACATGTTTAACAGTGCATGGAATGTTGTCTAAAACAAAAAAGAATGATGCATTTTATGGCTGGATCTGTTTTTATCACTTTCTGAATTGGACGTTGAAAATGAGCTTTGCTCAGCCAGCAGAGAGGTCAAATCACAGTAATGCAAACTCAGTCAGAGACATAGATTTTCATTTGCAACTTGCTTTAACATGTTTAACAGTGCATGAAATGTTGTCTAAAACAAAAAAGAATGATGCATTTTATGGCTGGATCTGTTTTTATCACTCTCTGAATAGGACGTTGAAAATGAGCTTTGCTCAGCCAGCAGAGAGGTCAAATCACAGTAATGCAAACTCAGTCAGAGACATAGATTTTCACTTGCAACTTGCTTTAACATGTTTAACAGTGCATGAATTGTTGTCTAAAGCAAAAAAGAATGATGCATTTTATGGCTGGATCTGTTTTTATCACTTTCTGAATTGGACGTTGAAAATGAGCTTATCTCAGCCAGCAGAGAGGTCAAATCACAGTAATGCAAACTCAGTCAGAGACATAGATTTTCACTTGCAACTTGCTTTAACATGTTTAACAGTGCATGAATTGTTGTCTAAAACAAAAAAGAATGATGCATTTTATGGCTGGATCTGTTTTTATCACTTTCTGAATTGGACGTTTAAAATGAGCTTATCTCAGCCAGCAGAGAGGTCAAATCACAGTAATGCAAACTCAGTCAGAGACATAGATTTTCACTTGCAACTTGCTTTAACATGTTTAACAGTGCATGAATTGTTGTCTAAAACAAAAAAGAATGATGCATTTTATGGCTGGATCTGTTTTTATCACTTTCTGAATTGGACGTTGAAAATGAGCTTATCTCAGCCAGCAGAGAGGTCAAATCACAGTAATGCAAACTCAGTCAGAGACATAGATTTTCACCTGCAACTTGCTTTAACATGTTTAACAGTGCATGAAATGTTGTCTAAAACAAAAAAGAATGATGCATTTTATGGCTGGATCTGTTTTTATCACTTTCTGAATTGGACGTTGAAAATGAGCTTTGATCAGCCAGCAGAGAGGTCAAATCACAGTAATGCAAACTCAGTCAGAGACATAGATTTTCACTTGCAACTTGCTTTAACATGTTTAACAGTGCATGAATTGTTGTCTAAAACAAAAACGAATGATGCATTTTATGGCTGGATCTGTTTTTATCACTTTCTGAATAGGACGTTGAAAATGAGCTTATCTCAGCCAGCAGAGAGGTCAAATCACAGTAATGCAAAATCAGTCAGAGACATAGATTTTCACTTGCAACTTGCTTTAACATGTTTAACAGTGCATGAATTGTTGTCTAAAACAAAAAAGAATGATGCATTTTATGGCTGGATCTGTTTTTATCACTTTCTGAATTGGACGTGGAAAATGAGCTTATCTCAGCCAGCAGAGAGCTCAAATCACAGTAATGCAAACTCAGTCAGAGACATAGATTTTCACTTGCAACTTGCTTTAACATGTTTAACAGTGCATGAAATGTTGTCTAAAACAAAAAAAGAATGATGCATTTTATGGCTGGATCTGTTTTTATCACTTTCTGAATTGGACGTGGAAAATGAGCTTTTCTCAGCCAGCAGAGAGGTCAAATCACAGTAATGCAAACTCAGTCAGAGACATAGATTTTCACTTGCAACTTGCTTTAACATGTTTAACAGTGCATAGAATGTTGTCTAAAACAAAAAAGAATGATGCATTTTATGGCTGGATCTGTTTTTATCACTTTCTGAATTGGACGTTGAAAATGAGCTTTGCTCAGCCAGCAGAGAGGTCAAATCACAGTAATGCAAACTCAGTCAGAGACATAGATTTTCACTTGCAACTTGCTTTAACATGTTTAACAGTGCATGAATTGTTGTCTAAAACAAAAAAGAATGATGCATTTTATGGCTGGATCTGTTTTTATCACTTTCTGAATTGGACATTGAAAATGAGCTTATCTCAGCCAGCAGAGAGGTCAAATCACAGTAATGCAAACTCAGTCAGAGACATAGATTTTCACTTGCAACTTGCTTTAACATGTTTAACAGTGCATGAATTGTTGTCTAAAACAAAAAAAGAATGATGCATTTTATGGCTGGATCTGTTTTTATCACTTTCTGAATTGGACGTGGAAAATGAGCTTTTCTCAGCCAGCAGAGAGGTCAAATCACAGTAATGCAAACTCAGTCAGAGACATGGATTTTCACCAGCAACTTGCTTTAACATGTTTAACAGTGCATGAAATGTTGTCTAAAACAAAAAAGAATGATGCATTTTATGGCTGGATCTGTTTTTATCACTTTCTGAATTGGACGTTGAAAATGAGCTTATCTCAGCCAGCAGAGAGGTCAAATCACAGTAATGCAAACTCAGTCAGAGACATAGATTTTCACTTGCAACTTGCTTTAACATGTTTAACAGTGCATGAATTGTTGTCTAAAACAAAAAAGAATGATGCATTTTATGGCTGGATCTGTTTTTATCACTTTCTGAATTGGACGTTGAAAATGAGCTTATCTCAGCCAGCAGAGAGGTCAAATCACAGTAATGCAAACTCAGTCAGAGACATAGATTTTCACTTGCAACTTACTTTAACATGTTTAACAGTGCATGAATCGTTGTCTAAAACAAAAAAGAATGATGCATTTTATGGCTGGATCTGTTTTTATCACTTTCTGAATTGGACGTTGAAAATGAGCTTATCTCAGCCAGCAGAGAGGTCAAATCACAGTAATGCAAACTCAGTCAGAGGCATAGATTTTCACTTGCAACTTGCTTTAACATGTTTAACAGTGCATGAATTGTTGTCTAAAACAAAAAAGAATGATGCATTTTATGGCTGGATCTGTTTTTATCACTTTCTGAATTGGACGTTGAAAATGAGCTTATCTCAGCCAGCAGAGAGGTCAAATCACAGTAATGCAAACTCAGTCAGAGACATAGATTTTCACTTGCAACTTGCTTTAACATGTTTAACAGTGCATGAATTGTTGTCTAAAACAAAAAAAGAATGATGCATTTTATGGCTGGATCTGTTTTTATCACTTTCTGAATTGGACGTGGAAAATGAGCTTTTCTCAGCCAGCAGAGAGGTCAAATCACAGTAATGCAAACTCAGTCAGAGACATAGATTTTCACCAGCAACTTGCTTTAACATGTTTAACAGTGCATGAAATGTTGTCTAAACAAAAAAGAATGATGCATTTTATGGCTGGATCTGTTTTTATCACTTTCTGAATTGGACGTTGAAAATGAGCTTTGATCAGCCAGCAGAGAGGTCAAATCACAGTAATGCAAACTCAGTCAGAGACATATATTTTCACTTGCAACTTGCTTTAACATGTTTAACAGTGCATGAATTGTTGTCTAAAACAAAAAAGAATGATGCATTTTATGGCTGGATCTGTTTTTATCACTTTCTGAATTGGACGTTGAAAATGAGCTTATCTCAGCCAGCAGAGAGGTCAAATCACAGTAATGCAAACTCAGTCAGAGACATGGATTTTCACTTGCAACTTGCTTTAACATGTTTAACAGTGCATGAATTGTTGTCTTAAACAAAAAAGAATGATGCATTTTATGGCTGGATCTGTTTTTATCACTTTCTGAATTGGACGTTGAAAATGAGCTTATCTCAGCCAGCAGAGAGCTCAAATTACAGTAATGCAAACTCTGTCAGAGACAAAGATTTTCACTTGCAACTTGCTTTAACATGTTTAACAGTGCATGAAATGTTGTCTAAAACAAAAAAGAATGATGCATTTTATGGCTGGATCTGTTTTTATCACTTGCTGAATTGGACGTTGAAAATGAGCTTTGCTCAGCCAGCAGAGAGGTCAAATCACAGTAATGCAAACTCAGTCAGAGACATAGATTTTCACTTGCAACTTGCTTTAACATGTTTAACAGTGCATGAATTGTTGTCTAAAACAAAAAAAGAATGATGCATTTTATGGCTGGATCTGTTTTTATCACTTTCTGAATTGGACGTTGAAAATGAGCTTATCTCAGCCAGCAGAGAGGTCAAATCACAGTAATGCAAACTCAGTCAGAGACATAGATTTTCACTTGCAACTTGCTTTAACATGTTTAACAGTGCATGAATTGTTGTCTAAAACAAAAAAAGAATGATGCATTTTATGGCTGGATCTGTTTTTATCACTTTCTGAATTGGACGTGGAAAATGAGCTTTTCTCAGCCAGCAGAGAGGTCAAATCACAGTAATGCAAACTTAGTCAGAGACATAGATTTTCACTTGCAATTTGCTTTATCATGTTTAACAGTGCATGAAATGTTGTCTAAAACAAAAAAGAATGATGCATTTTATGGCTGGATCTGTTTTTATCACTTTCTGAATTGGACGTTGAAAATGAGCTTTGCTCAGCCAGCAGAGAGGTCAAATCACAGTAATGCAAACTTAGTCAGAGACATAGATTTTCACTTGCAATTTGCTTTAAGATGTTTAACAGTGCATGAATTGTTGTCTAAAACAAAAAAGAATGATGCATTTTATGGCTGTATCTATTTTTATCACATTCTGAATTGGACGTTGAAAATGAGCTTATCTCAGCCAGCAGAGAGGTCAAATCACAGTAATGCAAACTCAGTCAGAGACATAGATTTTCACTTGCAACTTGCTTTAACATGTTTAACAGTGCATGAAATGTTGTCTAAAACAAAAAAAGAATGATGCATTTTATGGCTGGATCTGTTTTTATCACTTTCTGAATTGGACGTGGAAAATGAGCTTTTCTCAGCCAGCAGAGAGGTCAAATCACAGTAATGCAAACTCAGTCAGAGACATAGATTTTCACTTGCAACTTGCTTTAACATGTTTAACAGTGCATGGAATGTTGTCTAAAACAAAAAAGAATGATGCATTTTATAGCTGGATCTGTTTTTATCACTTTCTGAATTGGACGTTGAAAATGAGCTTATCTCAGCCAGCAGAGAGGTCAAATCACAGTAATGCAAACTCAGTCAGAGACATAGATTTTCACTTGCAACTTGCTTTAACATGTTTAACAGTGCATGAATTGTTTTCTAAAACAAAAAAGAATGATGCATTTTATGGCTGGATCTGTTTTTATCACTTTCTGAATTGGACGTTGAAAATGAGCTTATCTCAGCCAGCAGAGAGATCAAATCACAGTAATGCAAACTCAGTCAGAGACATAGATTTTCATTTGCAACTTGCTTTAACATGTTTAACAGTGCATGAATTGTTGTCTAAAACAAAAAAGAATGATGCATTTTATGGCTGGATCTGTTTTTATCACTTTCTGAATTGGACGTTGAAAATGAGCTTTGCTCAGCCAGCAGAGAGGTCAAATCACAGTAATGCAAACTCAGTCAGAGACATAGATTTTCACTTGCAACTTGCTTTAACATGTTTAACAGTGCATGAATTGTTGTCTAAAACAAAAAAGAATGATGCATTTTATGGCTGGATCTGTTTTTATCACTTTCTGAATTGGACGTTGAAAATGAGCTTATCTCAGCCAGCAGAGAGGTCAAATCACAGTAATGCAAACTCAGTCAGAGACATGGATTTTCACTTGCAACTTGCTTTAACATGTTTAACAGTGCATGAATTGTTGTCTTAAACAAAAAAGAATGATGCATTTTATGGCTGGATCTGTTTTTATCACTTTCTGAATTGGACGTTGAAAATGAGCTTATCTCAGCCAGCAGAGAGCTCAAATTACAGTAATGCAAACTCTGTCAGAGACAAAGATTTTCACTTGCAACTTGCTTTAACATGTTTAACAGTGCATGAAATGTTGTCTAAAACAAAAAAGAATGATGCATTTTATGGCTGGATCTGTTTTTATCACTTGCTGAATTGGACGTTGAAAATGAGCTTTGCTCAGCCAGCAGAGAGGTCAAATCACAGTAATGCAAACTCAGTCAGAGACATAGATTTTCACTTGCAATTTGCTTTATCATGTTTAACAGTGCATGAAATGTTGTCTAAAACAAAAAAGAATGATGCATTTTATGGCTGGATCTGTTTTTATCACTTTCTGAATTGGACGTTGAAAATGAGCTTTGCTCAGCCAGCAGAGAGGTCAAATCACAGTAATGCAAACTTAGTCAGAGACATAGATTTTCACTTGCAATTTGCTTTAACATGTTTAACAGTGCATGAATTGTTGTCTAAAACAAAAAAGAATGATGCATTTTATGGCTGTATCTATTTTTATCACTTTCTGAATTGGACGTTGAAAATGAGCTTATCTCAGCCAGCAGAGAGGTCAAATCACAGTAATGCAAACTCAGTCAGAGACATAGATTTTCACTTGCAACTTGCTTTAACATGTTTAACAGTGCATGAAATGTTGTCTAAAACAAAAAAAGAATGATGCATTTTATGGCTGGATCTGTTTTTATCACTTTCTGAATTGGACGTGGAAAATGAGCTTTTCTCAGCCAGCAGAGAGGTCAAATCACAGTAATGCAAACTCAGTCAGAGACATAGATTTTCACTTGCAACTTGCTTTAACATGTTTAACAGTGCATGGAATGTTGTCTAAAACAAAAAAGAATGATGCATTTTATAGCTGGATCTGTTTTTATCACTTTCTGAATTGGACGTTGAAAATGAGCTTTGCTCAGCCAGCAGAGAGGTCAAATCACAGTAATGCAAACTCAGTCAGAGACATAGATTTTCACTTGCAACTTGCTTTAACATGTTTAACAGTGCATGAATTGTTTTCTAAAACAAAAAAGAATGATGCATTTTATGGCTGGATCTGTTTTTATCACTTTCTGAATTGGACGTTGAAAATGAGCTTATCTCAGCCAGCAGAGAGATCAAATCACAGTAATGCAAACTCAGTCAGAGACATAGATTTTCATTTGCAACTTGCTTTAACATGTTTAACAGTGCATGAATTGTTGTCTAAAACAAAAAAGAATGATGCATTTTATGGCTGGATCTGTTTTTATCACTTTCTGAATTGGACGTTGAAAATGAGCTTTGCTCAGCCAGCAGAGAGGTCAAATCACAGTAATGCAAACTCAGTCAGAGACATAGATTTTCACTTGCAACTTGCTTTAACATGTTTAACAGTGCATGAATTGTTGTCTAAAACAAAAAAGAATGATGCATTTTATGGCTGGATCTGTTTTTATCACTTTCTGAATTGGACGTTGAAAATGAGCTTATCTCAGCCAGCAGAGAGATCAAATCACAGTAATGCAAACTCAGTCAGAGACATAGATTTTCATTTGCAACTTGCTTTAACATGTTTAACAGTGCATGAATTGTTGTCTAAAACAAAAAAGAATGATGCATTTTATGGCTGGATCTGTTTTTATCACTTTCTGAATTGGACGTTGAAAATGAGCTTATCTCAGCCAGCAGAGAGGTCAAATCACAGTAATGCAAACTCAGTCAGAGACATAGATTTTCACTTGCAACTTGCTTTAACATGTTTAACAGTGCATGAATTGTTGTCTAAAACAAAAAAGAATGATGCATTTTATGGCTGGATCTGTTTTTATCACTTTCTGAATTGGACGTTGAAAATGAGCTTTGCTCAGCCAGCAGAGAGGTCAAATCACAGTAATGCAAACTCAGTCAGAGACATAGATTTTCACTTGCAACTTGCTTTAACATGTTTAACAGTGCATGAATTGTTGTCTAAAACAAAAAAGAATGATGCATTTTATGGCTGGATCTGTTTTTATCACTTTCTGAATTGGACGTTGAAAATGAGCTTATCTCAGCCAGCAGAGAGGTCAAATCACAGTAATGCAAACTCAGTCAGAGACATGGATTTTCACTTGCAACTTGCTTTAACATGTTTAACAGTGCATGAATTGTTGTCTTAAACAAAAAAGAATGATGCATTTTATGGCTGGATCTGTTTTTATCACTTTCTGAATTGGACGTTGAAAATGAGCTTATCTCAGCCAGCAGAGAGCTCAAATTACAGTAATGCAAACTCTGTCAGAGACAAAGATTTTCACTTGCAACTTGCTTTAACATGTTTAACAGTGCATGAAATGTTGTCTAAAACAAAAAAGAATGATGCATTTTATGGCTGGATCTGTTTTTATCACTTGCTGAATTGGACGTTGAAAATGAGCTTTGCTCAGCCAGCAGAGAGGTCAAATCACAGTAATGCAAACTCAGTCAGAGACATAGATTTTCACTTGCAATTTGCTTTATCATGTTTAACAGTGCATGAAATGTTGTCTAAAACAAAAAAGAATGATGCATTTTATGGCTGGATCTGTTTTTATCACTTTCTGAATTGGACGTTGAAAATGAGCTTTGCTCAGCCAGCAGAGAGGTCAAATCACAGTAATGCAAACTTAGTCAGAGACATAGATTTTCACTTGCAATTTGCTTTAACATGTTTAACAGTGCATGAATTGTTGTCTAAAACAAAAAAGAATGATGCATTTTATGGCTGTATCTATTTTTATCACTTTCTGAATTGGACGTTGAAAATGAGCTTATCTCAGCCAGCAGAGAGGTCAAATCACAGTAATGCAAACTCAGTCAGAGACATAGATTTTCACTTGCAACTTGCTTTAACATGTTTAACAGTGCATGAAATGTTGTCTAAAACAAAAAAGAATGATGCATTTTATGGCTGGATCTGTTTTTATCACTTTCTGAATTGGACGTGGAAAATGAGCTTTTCTCAGCCAGCAGAGAGGTCAAATCACAGTAATGCAAACTCAGTCAGAGACATAGATTTTCACTTGCAACTTGCTTTAACATGTTTAACAGTGCATGGAATGTTGTCTAAAACAAAAAAGAATGATGCATTTTATAGCTGGATCTGTTTTTATCACTTTCTGAATTGGACGTTGAAAATGAGCTTTGCTCAGCCAGCAGAGAGGTCAAATCACAGTAATGCAAACTCAGTCAGAGACATAGATTTTCACTTGCAACTTGCTTTAACATGTTTAACAGTGCATGAATTGTTTTCTAAAACAAAAAAGAATGATGCATTTTATGGCTGGATCTGTTTTTATCACTTTCTGAATTGGACGTTGAAAATGAGCTTATCTCAGCCAGCAGAGAGATCAAATCACAGTAATGCAAACTCAGTCAGAGACATAGATTTTCATTTGCAACTTGCTTTAACATGTTTAACAGTGCATGAATTGTTGTCTAAAACAAAAAAGAATGATGCATTTTATGGCTGGATCTGTTTTTATCACTTTCTGAATTGGACGTTGAAAATGAGCTTTGCTCAGCCAGCAGAGAGGTCAAATCACAGTAATGCAAACTCAGTCAGAGACATAGATTTTCACTTGCAACTTGCTTTAACATGTTTAACAGTGCATGAATTGTTGTCTAAAACAAAAAAGAATGATGCATTTTATGGCTGGATCTGTTTTTATCACTTTCTGAATTGGACGTTGAAAATGAGCTTATCTCAGCCAGCAGAGAGATCAAATCACAGTAATGCAAACTCAGTCAGAGACATAGATTTTCATTTGCAACTTGCTTTAACATGTTTAACAGTGCATGAATTGTTGTCTAAAACAAAAAAGAATGATGCATTTTATGGCTGGATCTGTTTTTATCACTTTCTGAATTGGACGTTGAAAATGAGCTTATCTCAGCCAGCAGAGAGGTCAAATCACAGTAATGCAAACTCAGTCAGAGACATAGATTTTCACTTGCAACTTGCTTTAACATGTTTAACAGTGCATGAATTGTTGTCTAAAACAAAAAAGAATGATGCATTTTATGGCTGGATCTGTTTTTATCACTTTCTGAATTGGACGTTGAAAATGAGCTTATCTCAGCCAGCAGAGAGGTCAAATCACAGTAATGCAAACTCTGTCAGAGACATAGATTTTCACTTGCAACTTGCTTTAACATGTTTAACAGTGCATGAATTGTTGTCTAAAACAAAAAAGAATGATGCATTTTATGGCTGGATCTGTTTTTATCACTTTCTGAATTGGACGTTGAAAATGAGCTTATCTCAGCCAGCAGAGAGGTCAAATCACAGTAATGCAAACTCAGTCAGAGACATAGATTTTCACTTGCAACTTGCTTTAACATGTTTAACAGTGCATGAATTGTTGTCTAAAACAAAAAAGAATGATGCATTTTATGGCTGGATCTGTTTTTATCACTTTCTGAATTGGACGTTGAAAATGAGCTTATCTCAGCCAGCAGAGAGGTCAAATCACAGTAATGCAAACTCAGTCAGAGGCATAGATTTTCACTTGCAACTTGCTTTAACATGTTTAACAGTGCATGAATTGTTGTCTAAAACAAAAAAGAATGATGCATTTTATGGCTGGATCTGTTTTTATCACTTTCTGAATTGGACGTTGAAAATGAGCTTATCTCAGCCAGCAGAGAGGTCAAATCACAGTAATGCAAACTCAGTCAGAGACATAGATTTTCACTTGCAACTTGCTTTAACATGTTTAACAGTGCATGAATTGTTGTCTAAAACAAAAAAAGAATGATGCATTTTATGGCTGGATCTGTTTTTATCACTTTCTGAATTGGACGTGGAAAATGAGCTTTTCTCAGCCAGCAGAGAGGTCAAATCACAGTAATGCAAACTCAGTCAGAGACATAGATTTTCACCAGCAACTTGCTTTAACATGTTTAACAGTGCATGAAATGTTGTCTAAAACAAAAAAGAATGATGCATTTTATGGCTGGATCTGTTTTTATCACTTTCTGAATTGGACGTTGAAAATGAGCTTTGATCAGCCAGCAGAGAGGTCAAATCACAGTAATGCAAACTCAGTCAGAGACATATATTTTCACTTGCAACTTGCTTTAACATGTTTAACAGTGCATGAATTGTTGTCTAAAACAAAAAAGAATGATGCATTTTATGGCTGGATCTGTTTTTATCACTTTCTGAATTGGACGTTGAAAATGAGCTTATCTCAGCCAGCAGAGAGGTCAAATCACAGTAATGCAAACTCAGTCAGAGACATGGATTTTCACTTGCAACTTGCTTTAACATGTTTAACAGTGCATGAATTGTTGTCTTAAACAAAAAAGAATGATGCATTTTATGGCTGGATCTGTTTTTATCACTTTCTGAATTGGACGTTGAAAATGAGCTTATCTCAGCCAGCAGAGAGCTCAAATTACAGTAATGCAAACTCTGTCAGAGACAAAGATTTTCACTTGCAACTTGCTTTAACATGTTTAACAGTGCATGAAATGTTGTCTAAAACAAAAAAGAATGATGCATTTTATGGCTGGATCTGTTTTTATCACTTGCTGAATTGGACGTTGAAAATGAGCTTTGCTCAGCCAGCAGAGAGGTCAAATCACAGTAATGCAAACTCAGTCAGAGACATAGATTTTCACTTGCAATTTGCTTTATCATGTTTAACAGTGCATGAAATGTTGTCTAAAACAAAAAAGAATGATGCATTTTATGGCTGGATCTGTTTTTATCACTTTCTGAATTGGACGTTGAAAATGAGCTTTGCTCAGCCAGCAGAGAGGTCAAAGCACAGTAATGCAAACTTAGTCAGAGACATAGATTTTCACTTGCATTTTGCTTTAACATGTTTAACAGTGCATGAATTGTTGTCTAAAACAAAAAAGAATGATGCATTTTATGGCTGTATCTATTTTTATCACTTTCTGAATTGGACGTTGAAAATGAGCTTATCTCAGCCAGCAGAGAGGTCAAATCACAGTAATGCAAACTCAGTCAGAGACATAGATTTTCACTTGCAACTTGCTTTAACATGTTTAACAGTGCATGAAATGTTGTCTAAAACAAAAAAAGAATGATGCATTTTATGGCTGGATCTGTTTTTATCACTTTCTGAATTGGACGCGGAAAATGAGCTTTTCTCAGCCAGCAGAGAGGTCAAATCACAGTAATGCAAACTCAGTCAGAGACATAGATTTTCACTTGCAACTTGCTTTAACATGTTTAACAGTGCATGAATTGTTGTCTAAAACAAAAAAGAATGATGCATCTTATGGCTGGATCTGTTTTTATCACTTTCTGAATTGGACGTTGAAAATGAGCTTATCTCAGCCAGCAGAGAGGTCAAATCACAGTAATGCAAACTCAGTCAGAGACATAGATTTTCACTTGCAACTTGCTTTAACAAGTTTAACAGTGCATGAATTGTTGTCTAAAACAAAAAAGAATAATGCATTTTATGGCTGGATCTGTTTTTATCACTTTCTGAATTGGACGTTGAAAATGAGCTTATCTCAGCCAGCAGAGAGGTCAAATCACAGTAATGCAAACTCAGTCAGAGACATAGATTTTCACTTGCAACTTGCTTTAACATGTTTAACAGTGCATGAATTGTTGTCTAAAACAAAAAAGAATGATGCATTTTATGGCTGGATCTGTTTTTATCACTTTCTGAATTGGACGTTGAAAATGAGCTTATCTCAGCCAGCAGAGAGGTCAAATCACAGTAATGCAAACTCAGTCAGAGGCATAGATTTTCACTTGCAACTTGCTTTAACATGTTTAACAGTGCATGAATTGTTGTCTAAAACAAAAAAAGAATGATGCATTTTATGGCTGGATCTGTTTTTATCACTTTCTGAATTGGACGTGGAAAATGAGCTTTTCTCAGCCAGCAGAGAGGTCAAATCACAGTAATGCAAACTCAGTCAGAGACATAGATTTTCACCAGCAACTTGCTTTAACATGTTTAACAGTGCATGAATTGTTGTCTAAAACAAAAAAGAATGATGCATCTTATGGCTGGATCTGTTTTTATCACTTTCTGAATTGGACGTTGAAAATGAGCTTATCTCAGCCAGCAGAGAGGTCAAATCACAGTAATGCAAACTCAGTCAGAGACATAGATTTTCACTTGCAACTTGCTTTAACATGTTTAACAGTGCATGAAATGTTGTCTAAAACAAAAAAAGAATGATGCATTTTATGGCTGGATCTGTTTTTATCACTTTCTGAATTGGACGTGGAAAATGAGCTTTTCTCAGCCAGCAGAGAGGTCAAATCACAGTAATGCAAACTCAGTCAGAGACATAGATTTTCACTTGCAACTTGCTTTAACATGTTTAACAGTGCATGGAATGTTGTCTAAAACAAAAAAGAATGATGCATTTTATGGCTGGATCTGTTTTTATCACTTTCTGAATTGGACGTTGAAAATGAGCTTTGCTCAGCCAGCAGAGAGGTCAAATCACAGTAATGCAAACTCAGTCAGAGACATAGATTTTCACTTGCAACTTGCTTTAACATGTTTAACAGTGCATGAATTGTTGTCTAAAACAAAAAAGAATGATGCATTTTATGGCTGGATCTGTTTTTATCACTTTCTGAATTGGATGTTGAAAATGAGCTTATCTCAGCCAGCAGAGAGATCAAATCACAGTAATGCAAACTCAGTCAGAGACATAGATTTTCATTTGCAACTTGCTTTAACATGTTTAACAGTGCATGAAATGTTGTCTAAAACAAAAAAGAATGATGCATTTTATGGCTGGATCTGTTTTTATCACTCTCTGAATAGGACGTTGAAAATGAGCTTTGCTCAGCCAGCAGAGAGGTCAAATCACAGTAATGCAAACTCAGTCAGAGACATAGATTTTCACTTGCAACTTGCTTTAACATGTTTAACAGTGCATGAATTGTTGTCTAAAGCAAAAAAGAATGATGCATTTTATGGCTGGATCTGTTTTTATCACTTTCTGAATTGGACGTTGAAAATGAGCTTATCTCAGCCAGCAGAGAGGTCAAATCACAGTAATGCAAACTCAGTCAGAGACATAGATTTTCATTTGCAACTTGCTTTAACATGTTTAACAGTGCATGAATTGTTGTCTAAAACAAAAAAGAATGATGCATCTTATGGCTGGATCTGTTTTTATCACTTTCTGAATTGGACGTTGAAAATGAGCTTATCTCAGCCAGCAGAGAGGTCAAATCACAGTAATGCAAACTCAGTCAGAGACATAGATTTTCACTTGCAACTTGCTTTAACATGTTTAACAGTGCATGAAATGTTGTCTAAAACAAAAAAAGAATGATGCATTTTATGGCTGGATCTGTTTTTATCACTTTCTGAATTGGACGTGGAAAATGAGCTTTTCTCAGCCAGCAGAGAGGTCAAATCACAGTAATGCAAACTCAGTCAGAGACATAGATTTTCACTTGCAACTTGCTTTAACATGTTTAACAGTGCATGGAATGTTGTCTAAAACAAAAAAGAATGATGCATTTTATGGCTGGATCTGTTTTTATCACTTTCTGAATTGGACGTTGAAAATGAGCTTTGCTCAGCCAGCAGAGAGGTCAAATCACAGTAATGCAAACTCAGTCAGAGACATAGATTTTCATTTGCAACTTGCTTTAACATGTTTAACAGTGCATGAAATGTTGTCTAAAACAAAAAAGAATGATGCATTTTATGGCTGGATCTGTTTTTATCACTCTCTGAATAGGACGTTGAAAATGAGCTTTGCTCAGCCAGCAGAGAGGTCAAATCACAGTAATGCAAACTCAGTCAGAGACATAGATTTTCACTTGCAACTTGCTTTAACATGTTTAACAGTGCATGAATTGTTGTCTAAAGCAAAAAAGAATGATGCATTTTATGGCTGGATCTGTTTTTATCACTTTCTGAATTGGACGTTGAAAATGAGCTTATCTCAGCCAGCAGAGAGGTCAAATCACAGTAATGCAAACTCAGTCAGAGACATAGATTTTCACTTGCAACTTGCTTTAACATGTTTAACAGTGCATGAATTGTTGTCTAAAACAAAAAAAGAATGATGCATTTTATGGCTGGATCTGTTTTTATCACTTTCTGAATTGGACGTTTAAAATGAGCTTATCTCAGCCAGCAGAGAGGTCAAATCACAGTAATGCAAACTCAGTCAGAGACATAGATTTTCACTTGCAACTTGCTTTAACATGTTTAACAGTGCATGAATTGTTGTCTAAAACAAAAAAGAATGATGCATTTTATGGCTGGATCTGTTTTTATCACTTTCTGAATTGGACGTTGAAAATGAGCTTATCTCAGCCAGCAGAGAGGTCAAATCACAGTAATGCAAACTCAGTCAGAGACATAGATTTTCACTTGCAACTTGCTTTAACATGTTTAACAGTGCATGAATTGTTGTCTAAAACAAAAACGAATGATGCATTTTATGGCTGGATCTGTTTTTATCACTTGCTGAATTGGACGTTGAAAATGAGCTTTGCTCAGCCAGCAGAGAGGTCAAATCACAGTAATGCAAACTCAGTCAGAGACATAGATTTTCACTTGCAATTTGCTTTATCATGTTTAACAGTGCATGAAATGTTGTCTAAAACAAAAAAGAATGATGCATTTTATGGCTGGATCTGTTTTTATCACTTTCTGAATTGGACGTTGAAAATGAGCTTTGCTCAGCCAGCAGAGAGGTCAAATCACAGTAATGCAAACTTAGTCAGAGACATAGATTTTCACTTGCATTTTGCTTTAACATGTTTAACAGTGCATGAATTGTTGTCTAAAACAAAAAAGAATGATGCATTTTATGGCTGTATCTATTTTTATCACTTTCTGAATTGGACGTTGAAAATGAGCTTATCTCAGCCAGCAGAGAGGTCAAATCACAGTAATGCAAACTCAGTCAGAGACATAGATTTTCACTTGCAACTTGCTTTAACATGTTTAACAGTGCATGAATTGTTGTCTAAAACAAAAAAGAATGATGCATTTTATGGCTGGATCTGTTTTTATCACTTTCTGAATTGGACGTTGAAAATGAGCTTATCTCAGCCAGCAGAGAGGTCAAATCACAGTAATGCAAACTCAGTCAGAGACATAGATTTTCACCTGCAACTTGCTTTAACATGTTTAACAGTGCATGAAATGTTGTCTAAAACAAAAAAAGAATGATGCATTTTATGGCTGGATCTGTTTTTATCACTTTCTGAATTGGACGTTGAAAATGAGCTTATCTCAGCCAGCAGAGAGGTCAAATCACAGTAATGCAAACTCAGTCAGAGACATATATTTTCACTTGCAACTTGCTTTAACATGTTTAACAGTGCATGAATTGTTGTCTAAAACAAAAAAGAATGATGCATTTTATGGCTGGATCTGTTTTTATCACTTTCTGAATTGGACGTTGAAAATGAGCTTATCTCAGCCAGCAGAGAGGTCAAATCACAGTAATGCAAACTCAGTCAGAGACATAGATTTTCACTTGCAACTTGCTTTAACATGTTTAACAGTGCATGAATTGTTGTCTAAAACAAAAAAGAATGATGCATTTTATGGCTGGATCTGTTTTTATCACTTTCTGAATTGGACGTTGAAAATGAGCTTTGCTCAGCCAGCAGAGAGGTCAAATCACAGTAATGCAAACTCAGTCAGAGACATAGATTTTCACTTGCAACTTGCTTTAACATGTTTAACAGTGCATGAAATGTTGTCTTACACAAAAAAGAATGATGCATTTTATGGCTGGATCTGTTTTTATCACTTTCTGAATTGGACGTTGAAAATGAGCTTATCTCAGCCAGCAGAGAGCTCAAATCACAGTAATGCAAACTCTGTCAGAGACATAGATTTTCACTTGCAACTTGCTTTAACATGTTTAACAGTGCATGAATTGTTGTCTAAAACAAAAAAGAATGATGCATTTTATGGCTGGATCTGTTTTTATCACTTTCTGAATTGGACGTTGAAAATGAGCTTTGCTCAGCCAGCAGAGAGGTCAAATCACAGTAATGCAAACTCAGTCAGAGACATAGATTTTCATTTGCAACTTGCTTTAACATGTTTAACAGTGCATGAATTGTTGTCTAAAACAAAAAAGAATGATGCATTTTATGGCTGGATCTGTTTTTATCACTTTCTGAATTGGACGTTGAAAATGAGCTTATCTCAGCCAGCAGAGAGGTCAAATCACAGTAATGCAAACTCAGTCAGAGACATAGATTTTCACCTGCAACTTGCTTTAACATGTTTAACAGTGCATGAAATGTTGTCTAAAACAAAAAAGAATGATGCATTTTATGGCTGGATCTGTTTTTATCACTTTCTGAATTGGACGTTGAAAATGAGCTTATCTCAGCCAGCAGAGAGATCAAATCACAGTAATGCAAACTCAGTCAGAGACATAGATTTTCATTTGCAACTTGCTTTAACATGTTTAACAGTGCATGAATTGTTGTCTAAAACAAAAAAGAATGATGCATTTTATGGCTGGATCTGTTTTTATCACTTTCTGAATTGGA
Organism: Danio rerio; assembly: GCF_052040795.2. NCBI lineage: Eukaryota > Metazoa > Chordata > Actinopteri > Cypriniformes > Danionidae > Danio > Danio rerio. Next base: position 30,351,541 of record NC_141042.1, read on the forward strand.
CGTTGAAAATGAGCTTATCTCAGCCAGCAGAGAGGTCAAATCACAGTAATGCAAACTCAGTCAGAGACATAGATTTTCACCTGCAACTTGCTTTAACATGTTTAACAGTGCATGAAATGTTGTCTAAAACAAAAAAGAATGATGCATTTTATGGCTGGATCTGTTTTTATCACTTTCTGAATTGGACGTTGAAAATGAGCTTATCTCAGCCAGCAGAGAGGTCAAATCACAGTAATGCAAACTAAGTCAGAGACATAAATTTTCATTTGCAACTTGCTTTAACATGTTTAACAGTGCATGAATTGTTGTCTAAAACAAAAAAGAATGATGCATCTTATGGCTGGATCTGTTTTTATCACTTTCTGAATTGGACGTTGAAAATGAGCTTATCTCAGCCAGCAGAGAGGTCAAATCACAGTAATGCAAACTCAGTCAGAGACATAGATTTTCACTTGCAACTTGCTTTAACATGTTTAACAGTGCATGAAATGTTGTCTAAAACAAAAAAAGAATGATGCATTTTATGGCTGGATCTGTTTTTATCACTTTCTGAATTGGACGTGGAAAATGAGCTTTTCTCAGCCAGCAGAGAGGTCAAATCACAGTAATGCAAACTCAGTCAGAGACATAGATTTTCACTTGCAACTTGCTTTAACATGTTTAACAGTGCATGGAATGTTGTCTAAAACAAAAAAGAATGATGCATTTTATGGCTGGATCTGTTTTTATCACTTTCTGAATTGGACGTTGAAAATGAGCTTTGCTCAGCCAGCAGAGAGGTCAAATCACAGTAATGCAAACTCAGTCAGAGACATAGATTTTCACTTGCAACTTGCTTTAACATGTTTAACAGTGCATGAATTGTTGTCTAAAACAAAAAAGAATGATGCATTTTATGGCTGGATCTGTTTTTATCACTTTCTGAATTGGATGTTGAAAATGAGCTTATCTCAGCCAGCAGAGAGATCAAATCACAGTAATGCAAACTCAGTCAGAGACATAGATTTTCATTTGCAACTTGCTTTAACATGTTTAACAGTGCATGAAATGTTGTCTAAAACAAAAAAGAATGATGCATTTTATGGCTGGATCTGTTTTTATCACTCTCTGAATAGGACGTTGAAAATGAGCTTTGCTCAGCCAGCAGAGAGGTCAAATCACAGTAATGCAAACTCAGTCAGAGACATAGATTTTCACTTGCAACTTGCTTTAACATGTTTAACAGTGCATGAATTGTTGTCTAAAGCAAAAAAGAATGATGCATTTTATGGCTGGATCTGTTTTTATCACTTTCTGAATTGGACGTTGAAAATGAGCTTATCTCAGCCAGCAGAGAGGTCAAATCACAGTAATGCAAACTCAGTCAGAGACATAGATTTTCATTTGCAACTTGCTTTAACATGTTTAACAGTGCATGAATTGTTGTCTAAAACAAAAAAGAATGATGCATCTTATGGCTGGATCTGTTTTTATCACTTTCTGAATTGGACGTTGAAAATGAGCTTATCTCAGCCAGCAGAGAGGTCAAATCACAGTAATGCAAACTCAGTCAGAGACATAGATTTTCACTTGCAACTTGCTTTAACATGTTTAACAGTGCATGAAATGTTGTCTAAAACAAAAAAAGAATGATGCATTTTATGGCTGGATCTGTTTTTATCACTTTCTGAATTGGACGTGGAAAATGAGCTTTTCTCAGCCAGCAGAGAGGTCAAATCACAGTAATGCAAACTCAGTCAGAGACATAGATTTTCACTTGCAACTTGCTTTAACATGTTTAACAGTGCATGGAATGTTGTCTAAAACAAAAAAGAATGATGCATTTTATGGCTGGATCTGTTTTTATCACTTTCTGAATTGGACGTTGAAAATGAGCTTTGCTCAGCCAGCAGAGAGGTCAAATCACAGTAATGCAAACTCAGTCAGAGACATAGATTTTCATTTGCAACTTGCTTTAACATGTTTAACAGTGCATGAAATGTTGTCTAAAACAAAAAAGAATGATGCATTTTATGGCTGGATCTGTTTTTATCACTCTCTGAATAGGACGTTGAAAATGAGCTTTGCTCAGCCAGCAGAGAGGTCAAATCACAGTAATGCAAACTCAGTCAGAGACATAGATTTTCACTTGCAACTTGCTTTAACATGTTTAACAGTGCATGAATTGTTGTCTAAAGCAAAAAAGAATGATGCATTTTATGGCTGGATCTGTTTTTATCACTTTCTGAATTGGACGTTGAAAATGAGCTTATCTCAGCCAGCAGAGAGGTCAAATCACAGTAATGCAAACTCAGTCAGAGACATAGATTTTCACTTGCAACTTGCTTTAACATGTTTAACAGTGCATGAATTGTTGTCTAAAACAAAAAAGAATGATGCATTTTATGGCTGGATCTGTTTTTATCACTTTCTGAATTGGACGTTTAAAATGAGCTTATCTCAGCCAGCAGAGAGGTCAAATCACAATAATGCAAACTCAGTCAGAGACATAGATTTTCACTTGCAACTTGCTTTAACATGTTTAACAGTGCATGAATTGTTGTCTAAAACAAAAAAGAATGATGCATTTTATGGCTGGATCTGTTTTTATCACTTTCTGAATTGGATGTTGAAAATGAGCTTATCTCAGCCAGCAGAGAGGTCAAATCACAGTAATGCAAACTCAGTCAGAGACATAGATTTTCACCTGCAACTTGCTTTAACATGTTTAACAGTGCATGAAATGTTGTCTAAAACAAAAAAGAATGATGCATTTTATGGCTGGATCTGTTTTTATCACTTTCTGAATTGGACGTTGAAAATGAGCTTTGATCAGCCAGCAGAGAGGTCAAATCACAGTAATGCAAACTCAGTCAGAGACATAGATTTTCACTTGCAACTTGCTTTAACATGTTTAACAGTGCATGAATTGTTGTCTAAAACAAAAACGAATGATGCATTTTATGGCTGGATCTGTTTTTATCACTTTCTGAATAGGACGTTGAAAATGAGCTTATCTCAGCCAGCAGAGAGGTCAAATCACAGTAATGCAAAATCAGTCAGAGACATAGATTTTCACTTGCAACTTGCTTTAACATGTTTAACAGTGCATGGAATGTTGTCTAAAACAAAAAAGAATGATGCATTTTATGGCTGGATCTGTTTTTATCACTTTCTGAATTGGACGTTGAAAATGAGCTTTGCTCAGCCAGCAGAGAGGTCAAATCACAGTAATGCAAACTCAGTCAGAGACATAGATTTTCATTTGCAACTTGCTTTAACATGTTTAACAGTGCATGAAATGTTGTCTAAAACAAAAAAGAATGATGCATTTTATGGCTGGATCTGTTTTTATCACTCTCTGAATAGGACGTTGAAAATGAGCTTTGCTCAGCCAGCAGAGAGGTCAAATCACAGTAATGCAAACTCAGTCAGAGACATAGATTTTCACTTGCAACTTGCTTTAACATGTTTAACAGTGCATGAATTGTTGTCTAAAGCAAAAAAGAATGATGCATTTTATGGCTGGATCTGTTTTTATCACTTTCTGAATTGGACGTTGAAAATGAGCTTATCTCAGCCAGCAGAGAGGTCAAATCACAGTAATGCAAACTCAGTCAGAGACATAGATTTTCACTTGCAACTTGCTTTAACATGTTTAACAGTGCATGAATTGTTGTCTAAAACAAAAAAGAATGATGCATTTTATGGCTGGATCTGTTTTTATCACTTTCTGAATTGGACGTTTAAAATGAGCTTATCTCAGCCAGCAGAGAGGTCAAATCACAGTAATGCAAACTCAGTCAGAGACATAGATTTTCACTTGCAACTTGCTTTAACATGTTTAACAGTGCATGAATTGTTGTCTAAAACAAAAAAGAATGATGCATTTTATGGCTGGATCTGTTTTTATCACTTTCTGAATTGGACGTTGAAAATGAGCTTATCTCAGCCAGCAGAGAGGTCAAATCACAGTAATGCAAACTCAGTCAGAGACATAGATTTTCACCTGCAACTTGCTTTAACATGTTTAACAGTGCATGAAATGTTGTCTAAAACAAAAAAGAATGATGCATTTTATGGCTGGATCTGTTTTTATCACTTTCTGAATTGGACGTTGAAAATGAGCTTTGATCAGCCAGCAGAGAGGTCAAATCACAGTAATGCAAACTCAGTCAGAGACATAGATTTTCACTTGCAACTTGCTTTAACATGTTTAACAGTGCATGAATTGTTGTCTAAAACAAAAACGAATGATGCATTTTATGGCTGGATCTGTTTTTATCACTTTCTGAATAGGACGTTGAAAATGAGCTTATCTCAGCCAGCAGAGAGGTCAAATCACAGTAATGCAAAATCAGTCAGAGACATAGATTTTCACTTGCAACTTGCTTTAACATGTTTAACAGTGCATGAATTGTTGTCTAAAACAAAAAAGAATGATGCATTTTATGGCTGGATCTGTTTTTATCACTTTCTGAATTGGACGTGGAAAATGAGCTTATCTCAGCCAGCAGAGAGCTCAAATCACAGTAATGCAAACTCAGTCAGAGACATAGATTTTCACTTGCAACTTGCTTTAACATGTTTAACAGTGCATGAAATGTTGTCTAAAACAAAAAAAGAATGATGCATTTTATGGCTGGATCTGTTTTTATCACTTTCTGAATTGGACGTGGAAAATGAGCTTTTCTCAGCCAGCAGAGAGGTCAAATCACAGTAATGCAAACTCAGTCAGAGACATAGATTTTCACTTGCAACTTGCTTTAACATGTTTAACAGTGCATAGAATGTTGTCTAAAACAAAAAAGAATGATGCATTTTATGGCTGGATCTGTTTTTATCACTTTCTGAATTGGACGTTGAAAATGAGCTTTGCTCAGCCAGCAGAGAGGTCAAATCACAGTAATGCAAACTCAGTCAGAGACATAGATTTTCACTTGCAACTTGCTTTAACATGTTTAACAGTGCATGAATTGTTGTCTAAAACAAAAAAGAATGATGCATTTTATGGCTGGATCTGTTTTTATCACTTTCTGAATTGGACATTGAAAATGAGCTTATCTCAGCCAGCAGAGAGGTCAAATCACAGTAATGCAAACTCAGTCAGAGACATAGATTTTCACTTGCAACTTGCTTTAACATGTTTAACAGTGCATGAATTGTTGTCTAAAACAAAAAAAGAATGATGCATTTTATGGCTGGATCTGTTTTTATCACTTTCTGAATTGGACGTGGAAAATGAGCTTTTCTCAGCCAGCAGAGAGGTCAAATCACAGTAATGCAAACTCAGTCAGAGACATGGATTTTCACCAGCAACTTGCTTTAACATGTTTAACAGTGCATGAAATGTTGTCTAAAACAAAAAAGAATGATGCATTTTATGGCTGGATCTGTTTTTATCACTTTCTGAATAGGACGTTGAAAATGAGCTTTGCTCAGCCAGCAGAGAGGTCAAATGACAGTAATGCAAACTCAGTCAGAGACATAGATTTTCACTTGAAACTTGCTTTAACATGTTTAACAGTGCATGAATTGTTGTCTAAAACAAAAAAGAATGATGCAGTTTATGGCTGGATCTGTTTTTATCACTTTCTGAATTGGACGTTGAAAATGAGCTTTGCTCAGCCAGCAGAGAGGTCAAATCACAGTAATGCAAACTCAGTCAGAGACATAGATTTTCACTTGCAACTTGCTTTAACATGTTTAACAGTGCATGAATTGTTGTCTAAAACAAAAAAGAATGATGCATTTTATGGCTGGATCTGTTTTTATCACTTTCTGAATTGGACGTTGAAAATGAGCTTATCTCAGCCAGCAGAGAGATCAAATCACAGTAATGCAAACTCAGTCAGAGACATAGATTTTCATTTGCAACTTGATTTAACATGTTTAACAGTGCATGAATTGTTGTCTAAAACAAAAAAGAATGATGCATTTTATGGCTGGATCTGTTTTTATCACTTTCTGAATTGGACGTTGAAAATGAGCTTATCTCAGCCAGTAGAGAGGTCAAATCACAGTAATGCAAACTCAGTCAGAGACATAGATTTTCATTTGCAACTTGCTTTAACATGTTTAACAGTGCATGAAATGTTGTCTAAAACAAAAAAGAATGATGCATTTTATGGCTGGATCTGTTTTTATCACTTTCTGAATTGGACGTTGAAAATGAGCTTATCTCAGCCAGCAGAGAGGTCAAATCACAGTAATGCAAACTCAGTCAGAGACATAGATTTTCACTTGCAACTTGCTTTAACATGTTTAACAGTGCATGAATTGTTGTCTAAAACAAAAAAGAATGATGCATTTTATGGCTGGATCTGTTTTTATCACTTTCTGAATTGGACGTTGAAAATGAGCTTATCTCAGCCAGCAGAGAGGTCAAATCACAGTAATGCAAACTCAGTCAGAGACATAGATTTTCACTTGCAACTTGCTTTAACATGTTTAACAGTGCATGAAATGTTGTCTAAAACAAAAAAGAATGATGCATTTTATGGCTGGATCTGTTTTTATCACTTTCTGAATAGGACGTTGAAAATGAGCTTTGCTCAGCCAGCAGAGAGGTCAAATCACAGTAATGCAAACTCAGTCAGAGACATAGATTTTCACCTGCAACTTGCTTTAACATGTTTAACAGTGCATGAAACGTTGTCTAAAACAAAAAAGAATGATGCATTTTATGGCTGGATCTGTTTTTATCACTTTCTGAATTGGACGTTGAAAATGAGCTTTGATCAGCCAGCAGAGAGGTCAAATCACAGTAATGCAAACTCAGTCAGAGACATAGATTTTCACTTGCAACTTGCTTTAACATGTTTAACAGTGCATGAATTGTTGTCTAAAGCAAAAAAGAATGATGCATTTTATGGCTGGATCTGTTTTTATCACTTTCTGAATTGGACGTTGAAAATGAGCTTATCTCAGCCAGCAGAGAGGTCAAATCACAGTAATGCAAACTCAGTCAGAGACATAGATTTTCACTTGCAACTTGCTTTAACATGTTTAACAGTGCATGAATTGTTGTCTAAAACAAAAAAAGAATGATGCATTTTATGGCTGGATCTGTTTTTATCACTTTCTGAATTGGACGTTGAAAATGAGCTTATCTCAGCCAGCAGAGAGGTCAAATCACAGTAATGCAAACTCAGTCAGAGACATAGATTTTCACTTGCAACTTGCTTTAACATGTTTAACAGTGCATGAATTGTTGTCTAAAACAAAAAAGAATGATGCATTTTATGGCTGGATCTGTTTTTATCACTTTCTGAATTGGACGTTGAAAATGAGCTTATCTCAGCCAGCAGAGAGGTCAAATCACAGTAATGCAAACTCAGTCAGAGACATAGATTTTCACTTGCAACTTGCTTTAACATGTTTAACAGTGCATGAATTGTTGTCTAAAACAAAAAAGAATGATGCATTTTATGGCTGGATCTGTTTTTATCACTTTCTGAATTGGACGTTGAAAATGAGCTTATCTCAACCAGCAGAGAGGTCAAATCACAGTAATGCAAACTCAGTCAGAGACATAGATTTTCACTTACAACTTGCTTTAACATGTTTAACAGTGCATGAATTGTTGTCTAAAACAAAAAAGAATGATGCATTTTATGGCTGGATCTGTTTTTATCACTTTCTGAATTGGACGTTGAAAATGAGCTCATCTCAGCCAGCAGAGAGATCAAATCACAGTAATTCAAACTCAGTCAGAGACATAGATTTTCATTTGCAACTTGCTTTAACATGTTTAACAGTGCATGAATTGTTGTCTAAAACAAAAAAGAATGATGCATTTTATGGCTGGATCTGTTTTTATCACTTTCTGAATTGGACGTTGAAAATGAGCTTATCTCAGCCAGCAGAGAGGTCAAATCACAGTAATGCAAACTCAGTCAGAGACATAGATTTTCACCTGCAACTTGCTTTAACATGTTTAACAGTGCATGAAATGTTGTCTAAAACAAAAAAGAATGATGCATTTTATGGCTGGATCTGTTTTTATCACTTTCTGAATTGGACGTTGAAAATGAGCTTATCTCAGCCAGCAGAGAGGTCAAATCACAGTAATGCAAACTCAGTCAGAGACATAGATTTTCACTTGCAACTTGCTTTAACATGTTTAACAGTGCATGAATTGTTGTCTAAAACAAAAAAGAATGATGCATCTTATGGCTGGATCTGTTTTTATCACTTTCTGAATTGGACGTTGAAAATGAGCTTATCTCAGCCAGCAGAGAGGTCAAATCACAGTAATGCAAACTCAGTCAGAGACATAGATTTTCACTTGCAACTTGCTTTAACATGTTTAACAGTGCATGAATTGTTGTCTAAAACAAAAAAGAATGATGCATTTTATGGCTGGATCTGTTTTTATCACTTTCTAAATTGGAGGTTGAAAATGAGCTTATCTCAGCCAGCAGAGAGGTCAAATCACAGTAATGCAAACTCAGTCAGAGACATAGATTTTCACTTGCAACTTGCTTTAACATGTTTAACAGTGCATGAATTGTTGTCTAAAACAAAAAAGAATGATGCATTTTATGGCTGGATCTGTTTTTATCACTTTCTGAATTGGACGTTGAAAATGAGCTTATCTCAGCCAGCAGAGAGGTCAAATCACAGTAATGCAAACTCAGTCAGAGACATAGATTTTAACCAGCAACTTGCTTTAACATGTTTAACAGTGCATGAAATGTTGTCTAAAACAAAAAAGAATGATGCATTTTATGGCTGGATCTGTTTTTATCACTTTCTGAATAGGACGTTGAAAATGAGCTTTGCTCAGCCAGCAGAGAGGTCAAATCACAGTAATGCAAACTCAGTCAGAGACATAGATTTTCACTTGCAACTTGCTTTAACATGTTAAACAGTGCATGAATTGTTGTCTAAAACAAAAAAGAATGATGCATTTTATGGCTGGATCTGTTTTTATCACTTTCTGAATTGGACGTTGAAAATGAGCTTATCTCAGCCAGCAGAGAGGTCAAATCACAGTAATGCAAACTCAGTCAGAGACATAGATTTTCACCTGCAACTTGCTTTAACATGTTTAACAGTGCATGAAATGTTGTCTAAAACAAAAAAGAATGATGCATTTTATGGCTGGATCTGTTTTTATCACTTTCTGAATTGGACGTTGAAAATGAGCTTATCTCAGCCAGCAGAGAGGTCAAATCACAGTAATGCAAACTCAGTCAGAGACATAGATTTTCACTTGCAACTTGCTTTAACATGTTTAACAGTGCATGAATTGTTGTCTAAAACAAAAAAGAATGATGCATTTTATGGCTGGATCTGTTTTTATCACTTTCTGAATTGGACGTTGAAAATGAGCTTATCTCAGCCAGCAGAGAGGTCAAATCACAGTAATGCAAACTCAGTCAGAGACATAGATTTTCACTTGCAACTTGCTTTAACATGTTTAACAGTGCATGAATTGTTGTCTAAAACAAAAAAGAATGATGCATTTTATGGCTGGATCTGTTTTTATCACTTTCTGAATTGGACGTTGAAAATGAGCTTATCTCAACCAGCAGAGAGGTCAAATCACAGTAATGCAAACTCAGTCAGAGACATAGATTTTCACTTACAACTTGCTTTAACATGTTTAACAGTGCATGAATTGTTGTCTAAAACAAAAAAGAATGATGCATTTTATGGCTGGATCTGTTTTTATCACTTTCTGAATTGGACGTTGAAAATGAGCTTATCTCAGCCAGCAGAGAGATCAAATCACAGTAATTCAAACTCAGTCAGAGACATAGATTTTCATTTGCAACTTGCTTTAACATGTTTAACAGTGCATGAATTGTTGTCTAAAACAAAAAAGAATGATGCATTTTATGGCTGGATCTGTTTTTATCACTTTCTGAATTGGACGTTGAAAATGAGCTTATCTCAGCCAGCAGAGAGGTCAAATCACAGTAATGCAAACTCAGTCAGAGACATAGATTTTCACTTGCAACTTGCTTTAACATGTTTAACAGTGCATGAAATGTTGTCTAAAACAAAAAGAATGATGCATTTTATGGCTGGATCTGGTTTTATCACTTTCTGAATTGGACGTTGAAAATGAGCTTATCTCAGCCAGCAGAGAGGTCAAATCACAGTAATGCAAACTCAGTCAGAGACATAGATTTTCACTTGCAACTTGCTTTAACATGTTTAACAGTGCATGAATTGTTGTCTAAAACAAAAAAGAATGATGCATCTTATGGCTGGATCTGTTTTTATCACTTTCTGAATTGGACGTTGAAAATGAGCTTATCTCAGCCAGCAGAGAGGTCAAATCACAGTAATGCAAACTCAGTCAGAGACATAGATTTTCACTTGCAACTTGCTTTAACATGTTTAACAGTGCATGAATTGTTGTCTAAAACAAAAAAGAATGATGCATTTTATGGCTGGATCTGTTTTTATCACTTTCTAAATTGGAGGTTGAAAATGAGCTTATCTCAGCCAGCAGAGAGGTCAAATCACAGTAATGCAAACTCAGTCAGAGACATAGATTTTCACTTGCAACTTGCTTTAACATGTTTAACAGTGCATGAATTGTTGTCTAAAACAAAAAAGAATGATGCATTTTATGGCTGGATCTGTTTTTATCACTTTCTGAATTGGACGTTGAAAATGAGCTTATCTCAGCCAGCAGAGAGGTCAAATCACAGTAATGCAAACTCAGTCAGAGACATAGATTTTAACCAGCAACTTGCTTTAACATGTTTAACAGTGCATGAAATGTTGTCTAAAACAAAAAAGAATGATGCATTTTATGGCTGGATCTGTTTTTATCACTTTCTGAATAGGACGTTGAAAATGAGCTTTGCTCAGCCAGCAGAGAGGTCAAATCACAGTAATGCAAACTCAGTCAGAGACATAGATTTTCACTTGCAACTTGCTTTAACATGTTAAACAGTGCATGAACTGTTGTCTAAAACAAAAAAGAATGATGCATTTTATGGCTGGATCTGTTTTTATCACTTTCTGAATTGGACGTTGAAAATGAGCTTATCTCAGCCAGCAGAGAGATCAAATCACAGTAATTCAAACTCAGTCAGAGACATAGATTTTCATTTGCAACTTGCTTTAACATGTTTAACAGTGCATGAATTGTTGTCTAAAACAAAAAAGAATGATGCATTTTATGGCTGGATCTGTTTTTATCACTTTCTGAATTGGACGTTGAAAATGAGCTTATCTCAGCCAGCAGAGAGGTCAAATCACAGTAATGCAAACTCAGTCAGAGACATAGATTTTCACTTGCAACTTGCTTTAACATGTTTAACAGTGCATGAAATGTTGTCTAAAACAAAAAGAATGATGCATTTTATGGCTGGATCTGGTTTTATCACTTTCTGAATTGGACGTTGAAAATGAGCTTATCTCAGCCAGCAGAGAGGTCAAATCACAGTAATGCAAACTCAGTCAGAGACATAGATTTTCACTTGCAACTTGCTTTAACATGTTTAACAGTGCATGAATTGTTGTCTAAAACAAAAAAGAATGATGCATCTTATGGCTGGATCTGTTTTTATCACTTTCTGAATTGGACGTTGAAAATGAGCTTATCTCAGCCAGCAGAGAGGTCAAATCACAGTAATGCAAACTCAGTCAGAGACATAGATTTTCACTTGCAACTTGCTTTAACATGTTTAACAGTGCATGAATTGTTGTCTAAAACAAAAAAGAATGATGCATTTTATGGCTGGATCTGTTTTTATCACTTTCTAAATTGGAGGTTGAAAATGAGCTTATCTCAGCCAGCAGAGAGGTCAAATCACAGTAATGCAAACTCAGTCAGAGACATAGATTTTCACTTGCAACTTGCTTTAACATGTTTAACAGTGCATGAATTGTTGTCTAAAACAAAAAAGAATGATGCATTTTATGGCTGGATCTGTTTTTATCACTTTCTGAATTGGACGTTGAAAATGAGCTTATCTCAGCCAGCAGAGAGGTCAAATCACAGTAATGCAAACTCAGTCAGAGACATAGATTTTAACCAGCAACTTGCTTTAACATGTTTAACAGTGCATGAAATGTTGTCTAAAACAAAAAAGAATGATGCATTTTATGGCTGGATCTGTTTTTATCACTTTCTGAATAGGACGTTGAAAATGAGCTTTGCTCAGCCAGCAGAGAGGTCAAATCACAGTAATGCAAACTCAGTCAGAGACATAGATTTTCACTTGCAACTTGCTTTAACATGTTAAACAGTGCATGAACTGTTGTCTAAAACAAAAAAGAATGATGCATTTTATGGCTGGATCTGTTTTTATCACTTTCTGAATTGGACGTTGAAAATGAGCTTATCTCAGCCAGCAGAGAGGTCAAATCACAGTAATGCAAACTCAGTCAGAGACATAGATTTTCACCTGCAACTTGCTTTAACATGTTTAACAGTGCATGAAATGTTGTCTAAAACAAAAAAGAATGATGCATTTTATGGCTGGATCTGTTTTTATCACTTTCTGAATTGGACGTTGAAAATGAGCTTTGATCAGCCAGCAGAGAGGTCAAATCACAGTAATGCAAACTCAGTCAGAGACATAGATTTTCACTTGCAACTTGCTTTAACATGTTTAACAGTGCATGAATTGTTGTCTAAAACAAAAACGAATGATGCATTTTATGGCTGGATCCGTTTTTATCACTTTCTGAATTGGACGTTGAAAATGAGCTTTGCTCAGCCAGCAGAGAGGTCAAATCACAGTAATGCAAACTTAGTCAGAGACATAGATTTTCACTTGCAATTTGCTTTAACGTGTTTAACAGTGCATGAATTGTTGTCTAAAACAAAAAAGAATGATGCATTTTATGGCTGTATCTATTTTTATCACTTTCTGAATTGGACGTTGAAAATGAGCTTATCTCAGCCAGCAGAGAGGTCAAATCACAGTAATGCAAACTCAGTCAGAGACATAGATTTTCACTTGCAACTTGCTTTAACATGTTTAACAGTGCATGAAATGTTGTCTAAAACAAAAAAAGAATGATGCATTTTATGGCTGTATCTGTTTTTATCACTTTCTGAATTGGACGTGGAAAATGAGCTTTTCTCAGCCAGCAGAGAGGTCAAATCACAGTAATGCAAACTCAGTCAGAGACATAGATTTTCACTTGCAACTTGCTTTAACATGTTTAACAGTGCATGGAATGTTGTCTAAAACAAAAAAGAATGATGCATCTTATGGCTGGATCTGTTTTTATCACTTTCTGAATTGGACGTTGAAAATGAGCTTTGCTCAGCCAGCAGAGAGGTCAAATCACAGTAATGCAAACTCAGTCAGAGACATAGATTTTCACTTGCAACTTGCTTTAACATGTTTAACAGTGCATGAATTGTTGTCTAAAACAAAAAAGAATGATGCATTTTATGGCTGGATCTGTTTTTATCACTTTCTGAATTGGACGTTGAAAATGAGCTTATCTCAGCCAGCAGAGAGATCAAATCACAGTAATGCAAACTCAGTCAGAGACATAGATTTTCATTTGCAACTTGCTTTAACATGTTTAACAGTGCATGAAATGTTGTCTAAAACAAAAAAGAATGATGCATTTTATGGCTGGATCTGTTTTTATCACTTTCTGAATAGGACGTTGAAAATGAGCTTTGCTCAGCCAGCAGAGAGGTCAAATCACAGTAATGCAAACTCAGTCAGAGACATAGATTTTCACTTGCAACTTGCTTTAACATGTTTAACAGTGCATGAATTGTTGTCTAAAGCAAAAAAGAATGATGCATTTTATGGCTGGATCTGTTTTTATCACTTTCTGAATTGGACGTTGAAAATGAGCTTATCTCAGCCAGCAGAGAGGTCAAATCACAGTAATGCAAACTCAGTCAGAGACATAGATTTTCATTTGCAACTTGCTTTAACATGTTTAACAGTGCATGAATTGTTGTCTAAAACAAAAAAGAATGATGCATCTTATGGCTGGATCTGTTTTTATCACTTTCTGAATTGGACGTTGAAAATGAGCTTATCTCAGCCAGCAGAGAGGTCAAATCACAGTAATGCAAACTCAGTCAGAGACATAGATTTTCACTTGCAACTTGCTTTAACATGTTTAACAGTGCATGAATTGTTGTCTAAAACAAAAAAGAATGATGCATTTTATGGCTGGATCTGTTTTTATCACTTTCTGAATTGGACGTTTAAAATGAGCTTATCTCAGCCAGCAGAGAGGTCAAATCATAGTAATGCAAACTCAGTCAGAGACATAGATTTTCACTTGCAACTTGCTTTAACATGTTTAACAGTGCATGAATTGTTGTCTAAAACAAAAAAGAATGATGCATTTTATGGCTGGATCTGTTTTTATCACTTTCTGAATTGGACGTTGAAAATGAGCTTATCTCAGCCAGCAGAGAGGTCAAATCACAGTAATGCAAACTCAGTCAGAGACATAGATTTTCACTTGCAACTTGCTTTAACATGTTTAACAGTGCATGAATTGTTGTCTAAAACAAAAAAGAATGATGCATTTTATGGCTGGATCTGTTTTTATCACTTTCTGAATTGGACGTTGAAAATGAGCTTATCTCAGCCAGCAGAGAGGTCAAATCACAGTAATGCAAACTCAGTCAGAGACATAGATTTTCACCTGCAACTTGCTTTAACATGTTTAACAGTGCATGAAATGTTGTCTAAAACAAAAAAGAATGATGCATTTTATGGCTGGATCTGTTTTTATCACTTTCTGAATTGGACGTTGAAAATGAGCTTATCTCAGCCAGCAGAGAGGTCAAATCACAGTAATGCAAACTCAGTCAGAGACATAGATTTTCACTTGCAACTTGCTTTAACATGTTTAACAGTGCATGAATTGTTGTCTAAAACAAAAAAGAATGATGCATCTTATGGCTGGATCTGTTTTTATCACTTTCTGAATTGGACGTTGAAAATGAGCTTATCTCAGCCAGCAGAGAGGTCAAATCACAGTAATGCAAACTCAGTCAGAGACATAGATTTTCACTTGCAACTTGCTTTAACATGTTTAACAGTGCATGAATTGTTGTCTAAAACAAAAAAGAATGATGCATTTTATGGCTGGATCTGTTTTTATCACTTTCTAAATTGGAGGTTGAAAATGAGCTTATCTCAGCCAGCAGAGAGGTCAAATCACAGTAATGCAAACTCAGTCAGAGACATAGATTTTCACTTGCAACTTGCTTTAACATGTTTAACAGTGCATGAATTGTTGTCTAAAACAAAAAAGAATGATGCATTTTATGGCTGGATCTGTTTTTATCACTTTCTGAATTGGACGTTGAAAATGAGCTTATCTCAGCCAGCAGAGAGGTCAAATCACAGTAATGCAAACTCAGTCAGAGACATAGATTTTAACCAGCAACTTGCTTTAACATGTTTAACAGTGCATGAAATGTTGTCTAAAACAAAAAAGAATGATGCATTTTATGGCTGGATCTGTTTTTATCACTTTCTGAATAGGACGTTGAAAATGAGCTTTGCTCAGCCAGCAGAGAGGTCAAATCACAGTAATGCAAACTCAGTCAGAGACATAGATTTTCACTTGCAACTTGCTTTAACATGTTAAACAGTGCATGAATTGTTGTCTAAAACAAAAAAGAATGATGCATTTTATGGCTGGATCTGTTTTTATCACTTTCTGAATTGGACGTTGAAAATGAGCTTATCTCAGCCAGCAGAGAGGTCAAATCACAGTAATGCAAACTCAGTCAGAGACATAGATTTTCACCTGCAACTTGCTTTAACATGTTTAACAGTGCATGAAATGTTGTCTAAAACAAAAAAGAATGATGCATTTTATGGCTGGATCTGTTTTTATCACTTTCTGAATTGGACGTTGAAAATGAGCTTATCTCAGCCAGCAGAGAGGTCAAATCACAGTAATGCAAACTCAGTCAGAGACATAGATTTTCACTTGCAACTTGCTTTAACATGTTTAACAGTGCATGAATTGTTGTCTAAAACAAAAAAGAATGATGCATTTTATGGCTGGATCTGTTTTTATCACTTTCTGAATTGGACGTTGAAAATGAGCTTATCTCAGCCAGCAGAGAGGTCAAATCACAGTAATGCAAACTCAGTCAGAGACATAGATTTTCACTTGCAACTTGCTTTAACATGTTTAACAGTGCATGAATTGTTGTCTAAAACAAAAAAGAATGATGCATTTTATGGCTGGATCTGTTTTTATCACTTTCTGAATTGGACGTTGAAAATGAGCTTATCTCAACCAGCAGAGAGGTCAAATCACAGTAATGCAAACTCAGTCAGAGACATAGATTTTCACTTACAACTTGCTTTAACATGTTTAACAGTGCATGAATTGTTGTCTAAAACAAAAAAGAATGATGCATTTTATGGCTGGATCTGTTTTTATCACTTTCTGAATTGGACGTTGAAAATGAGCTTATCTCAGCCAGCAGAGAGATCAAATCACAGTAATTCAAACTCAGTCAGAGACATAGATTTTCATTTGCAACTTGCTTTAACATGTTTAACAGTGCATGAATTGTTGTCTAAAACAAAAAAGAATGATGCATTTTATGGCTGGATCTGTTTTTATCACTTTCTGAATTGGACGTTGAAAATGAGCTTATCTCAGCCAGCAGAGAGGTCAAATCACAGTAATGCAAACTCAGTCAGAGACATAGATTTTCACTTGCAACTTGCTTTAACATGTTTAACAGTGCATGAAATGTTGTCTAAAACAAAAAGAATGATGCATTTTATGGCTGGATCTGGTTTTATCACTTTCTGAATTGGACGTTGAAAATGAGCTTATCTCAGCCAGCAGAGAGGTCAAATCACAGTAATGCAAACTCAGTCAGAGACATAGATTTTCACTTGCAACTTGCTTTAACATGTTTAACAGTGCATGAATTGTTGTCTAAAACAAAAAAGAATGATGCATCTTATGGCTGGATCTGTTTTTATCACTTTCTGAATAGGACGTTGAAAATGAGCTTTGCTCAGCCAGCAGAGAGGTCAAATCACAGTAATGCAAACTCAGTCAGAGACATAGATTTTCACTTGCAACTTGCTTTAACATGTTAAACAGTGCATGAACTGTTGTCTAAAACAAAAAAGAATGATGCATTTTATGGCTGGATCTGTTTTTATCACTTTCTGAATTGGACGTTGAAAATGAGCTTATCTCAGCCAGCAGAGAGGTCAAATCACAGTAATGCAAACTCAGTCAGAGACATAGATTTTCACCTGCAACTTGCTTTAACATGTTTAACAGTGCATGAAATGTTGTCTAAAACAAAAAAGAATGATGCATTTTATGGCTGGATCTGTTTTTATCACTTTCTGAATTGGACGTTGAAAATGAGCTTTGATCAGCCAGCAGAGAGGTCAAATCACAGTAATGCAAACTCAGTCAGAGACATAGATTTTCACTTGCAACTTGCTTTAACATGTTTAACAGTGCATGAATTGTTGTCTAAAACAAAAACGAATGATGCATTTTATGGCTGGATCCGTTTTTATCACTTTCTGAATTGGACGTTGAAAATGAGCTTTGCTCAGCCAGCAGAGAGGTCAAATCACAGTAATGCAAACTTAGTCAGAGACATAGATTTTCACTTGCAATTTGCTTTAACGTGTTTAACAGTGCATGAATTGTTGTCTAAAACAAAAAAGAATGATGCATTTTATGGCTGTATCTATTTTTATCACTTTCTGAATTGGACGTTGAAAATGAGCTTATCTCAGCCAGCAGAGAGGTCAAATCACAGTAATGCAAACTTAGTCAGAGACATAGATTTTCACTTGCAACTTGCTTTAACATGTTTAACAGTGCATGAAATGTTGTCTAAAACAAAAAAAGAATGATGCATTTTATGGCTGTATCTGTTTTTATCACTTTCTGAATTGGACGTGGAAAATGAGCTTTTCTCAGCCAGCAGAGAGGTCAAATCACAGTAATGCAAACTCAGTCAGAGACATAGATTTTCACTTGCAACTTGCTTTAACATGTTTAACAGTGCATGGAATGTTGTCTAAAACAAAAAAGAATGATGCATCTTATGGCTGGATCTGTTTTTATCACTTTCTGAATTGGACGTTGAAAATGAGCTTTGCTCAGCCAGCAGAGAGGTCAAATCACAGTAATGCAAACTCAGTCAGAGACATAGATTTTCACTTGCAACTTGCTTTAACATGTTTAACAGTGCATGAATTGTTGTCTAAAACAAAAAAGAATGATGCATTTTATGGCTGGATCTGTTTTTATCACTTTCTGAATTGGACGTTGAAAATGAGCTTATCTCAGCCAGCAGAGAGATCAAATCACAGTAATGCAAACTCAGTCAGAGACATAGATTTTCATTTGCAGCTTGCTTTAACATGTTTAACAGTGCATGAAATGTTGTCTAAAACAAAAAAGAATGATGCATCTTATAGCTGGATCTGTTTTTATCACTTTCTGAATTGGACGTTGAAAATGAGCTTTGCTCAGCCAGCAGAGAGGTCAAATCACAGTAATGCAAACTCAGTCAGAGACATAGATTTTCACTTGCAACTTGCTTTAACATGTTAAACAGTGCATGAACTGTTGTCTAAAACAAAAAAGAATGATGCATTTTATGGCTGGATCTGTTTTTATCACTTTCTGAATTGGACGTTGAAAATGAGCTTATCTCAGCCAGCAGAGAGGTCAAATCACAGTAATGCAAACTCAGTCAGAGACATAGATTTTCACCTGCAACTTGCTTTAACATGTTTAACAGTGCATGAAATGTTGTCTAAAACAAAAAAGAATGATGCATTTTATGGCTGGATCTGTTTTTATCACTTTCTGAATTGGACGTTGAAAATGAGCTTTGATCAGCCAGCAGAGAGGTCAAATCACAGTAATGCAAACTCAGTCAGAGACATAGATTTTCACTTGCAACTTGCTTTAACATGTTTAACAGTGCATGAATTGTTGTCTAAAACAAAAACGAATGATGCATTTTATGGCTGGATCCGTTTTTATCACTTTCTGAATTGGACGTTGAAAATGAGCTTTGCTCAGCCAGCAGAGAGGTCAAATCACAGTAATGCAAACTTAGTCAGAGACATAGATTTTCACTTGCAATTTGCTTTAACGTGTTTAACAGTGCATGAATTGTTGTCTAAAACAAAAAAGAATGATGCATTTTATGGCTGTATCTATTTTTATCACTTTCTGAATTGGACGTTGAAAATGAGCTTATCTCAGCCAGCAGAGAGGTCAAATCACAGTAATGCAAACTCAGTCAGAGACATAGATTTTCACTTGCAACTTGCTTTAACATGTTTAACAGTGCATGAAATGTTGTCTAAAACAAAAAAAGAATGATGCATTTTATGGCTGTATCTGTTTTTATCACTTTCTGAATTGGACGTGGAAAATGAGCTTTTCTCAGCCAGCAGAGAGGTCAAATCACAGTAATGCAAACTCAGTCAGAGACATAGATTTTCACTTGCAACTTGCTTTAACATGTTTAACAGTGCATGGAATGTTGTCTAAAACAAAAAAGAATGATGCATCTTATGGCTGGATCTGTTTTTATCACTTTCTGAATTGGACGTTGAAAATGAGCTTTGCTCAGCCAGCAGAGAGGTCAAATCACAGTAATGCAAACTCAGTCAGAGACATAGATTTTCACTTGCAACTTGCTTTAACATGTTTAACAGTGCATGAATTGTTGTCTAAAACAAAAAAGAATGATGCATTTTATGGCTGGATCTGTTTTTATCACTTTCTGAATTGGACGTTGAAAATGAGCTTATCTCAGCCAGCAGAGAGATCAAATCACAGTAATGCAAACTCAGTCAGAGACATAGATTTTCATTTGCAACTTGCTTTAACATGTTTAACAGTGCATGAAATGTTGTCTAAAACAAAAAAGAATGATGCATTTTATGGCTGGATCTGTTTTTATCACTTTCTGAATAGGACGTTGAAAATGAGCTTTGCTCAGCCAGCAGAGAGGTCAAATCACAGTAATGCAAACTCAGTCAGAGACATAGATTTTCACTTGCAACTTGCTTTAACATGTTTAACAGTGCATGAATTGTTGTCTAAAGCAAAAAAGAATGATGCATTTTATGGCTGGATCTGTTTTTATCACTTTCTGAATTGGACGTTGAAAATGAGCTTATCTCAGCCAGCAGAGAGGTCAAATCACAGTAATGCAAACTCAGTCAGAGACATAGATTTTCATTTGCAACTTGCTTTAACATGTTTAACAGTGCATGAATTGTTGTCTAAAACAAAAAAGAATGATGCATCTTATGGCTGGATCTGTTTTTATCACTTTCTGAATTGGACGTTGAAAATGAGCTTATCTCAGCCAGCAGAGAGGTCAAATCACAGTAATGCAAACTCAGTCAGAGACATAGATTTTCACTTGCAACTTGCTTTAACATGTTTAACAGTGCATGAATTGTTGTCTAAAACAAAAAAGAATGATGCATTTTATGGCTGGATCTGTTTTTATCACTTTCTGAATTGGACGTTTAAAATGAGCTTATCTCAGCCAGCAGAGAGGTCAAATCATAGTAATGCAAACTCAGTCAGAGACATAGATTTTCACTTGCAACTTGCTTTAACATGTTTAACAGTGCATGAATTGTTGTCTAAAACAAAAAAGAATGATGCATTTTATGGCTGGATCTGTTTTTATCACTTTCTGAATTGGACGTTGAAAATGAGCTTATCTCAGCCAGCAGAGAGGTCAAATCACAGTAATGCAAACTCAGTCAGAGACATAGATTTTCACTTGCAACTTGCTTTAACATGTTTAACAGTGCATGAATTGTTGTCTAAAACAAAAAAGAATGATGCATTTTATGGCTGGATCTGTTTTTATCACTTTCTGAATTGGACGTTGAAAATGAGCTTATCTCAGCCAGCAGAGAGGTCAAATCACAGTAATGCAAACTCAGTCAGAGACATAGATTTTCACCTGCAACTTGCTTTAACATGTTTAACAGTGCATGAAATGTTGTCTAAAACAAAAAAGAATGATGCATTTTATGGCTGGATCTGTTTTTATCACTTTCTGAATTGGACGTTGAAAATGAGCTTATCTCAGCCAGCAGAGAGGTCAAATCACAGTAATGCAAACTCAGTCAGAGACATAGATTTTAACCAGCAACTTGCTTTAACATGTTTAACAGTGCATGAAATGTTGTCTAAAACAAAAAAGAATGATGCATTTTATGGCTGGATCTGTTTTTATCACTTTCTGAATAGGACGTTGAAAATGAGCTTTGCTCAGCCAGCAGAGAGGTCAAATCACAGTAATGCAAACTCAGTCAGAGACATAGATTTTCACTTGCAACTTGCTTTAACATGTTAAACAGTGCATGAACTGTTGTCTAAAACAAAAAAGAATGATGCATTTTATGGCTGGATCTGTTTTTATCACTTTCTGAATTGGACGTTGAAAATGAGCTTATCTCAGCCAGCAGAGAGGTCAAATCACAGTAATGCAAACTCAGTCAGAGACATAGATTTTCACCTGCAACTTGCTTTAACATGTTTAACAGTGCATGAAATGTTGTCTAAAACAAAAAAGAATGATGCATTTTATGGCTGGATCTGTTTTTATCACTTTCTGAATTGGACGTTGAAAATGAGCTTTGATCAGCCAGCAGAGAGGTCAAATCACAGTAATGCAAACTCAGTCAGAGACATAGATTTTCACTTGCAACTTGCTTTAACATGTTTAACAGTGCATGAATTGTTGTCTAAAACAAAAACGAATGATGCATTTTATGGCTGGATCCGTTTTTATCACTTTCTGAATTGGACGTTGAAAATGAGCTTTGCTCAGCCAGCAGAGAGGTCAAATCACAGTAATGCAAACTTAGTCAGAGACATAGATTTTCACTTGCAATTTGCTTTAACGTGTTTAACAGTGCATGAATTGTTGTCTAAAACAAAAAAGAATGATGCATTTTATGGCTGTATCTATTTTTATCACTTTCTGAATTGGACGTTGAAAATGAGCTTATCTCAGCCAGCAGAGAGGTCAAATCACAGTAATGCAAACTCAGTCAGAGACATAGATTTTCACTTGCAACTTGCTTTAACATGTTTAACAGTGCATGAAATGTTGTCTAAAACAAAAAAAGAATGATGCATTTTATGGCTGTATCTGTTTTTATCACTTTCTGAATTGGACGTGGAAAATGAGCTTTTCTCAGCCAGCAGAGAGGTCAAATCACAGTAATGCAAACTCAGTCAGAGACATAGATTTTCACTTGCAACTTGCTTTAACATGTTTAACAGTGCATGGAATGTTGTCTAAAACAAAAAAGAATGATGCATCTTATGGCTGGATCTGTTTTTATCACTTTCTGAATTGGACGTTGAAAATGAGCTTTGCTCAGCCAGCAGAGAGGTCAAATCACAGTAATGCAAACTCAGTCAGAGACATAGATTTTCACTTGCAACTTGCTTTAACATGTTTAACAGTGCATGAATTGTTGTCTAAAACAAAAAAGAATGATGCATTTTATGGCTGGATCTGTTTTTATCACTTTCTGAATTGGACGTTGAAAATGAGCTTATCTCAGCCAGCAGAGAGATCAAATCACAGTAATGCAAACTCAGTCAGAGACATAGATTTTCATTTGCAACTTGCTTTAACATGTTTAACGGTGCATGAAATGTTGTCTAAAACAAAAAAGAATGATGCATTTTATGGCTGGATCTGTTTTTATCACTTTCTGAATAGGACGTTGAAAATGAGCTTTGCTCAGCCAGCAGAGAGGTCAAATCACAGTAATGCAAACTCAGTCAGAGACATAGATTTTCACTTGCAACTTGCTTTAACATGTTTAACAGTGCATGAATTGTTGTCTAAAGCAAAAAAGAATGATGCATTTTATGGCTGGATCTGTTTTTATCACTTTCTGAATTGGACGTTGAAAATGAGCTTATCTCAGCCAGCAGAGAGGTCAAATCACAGTAATGCAAACTCAGTCAGAGACATAGATTTTCATTTGCAACTTGCTTTAACATGTTTAACAGTGCATGAATTGTTGTCTAAAACAAAAAAGAATGATGCATCTTATGGCTGGATCTGTTTTTATCACTTTCTGAATTGGACGTTGAAAATGAGCTTATCTCAGCCAGCAGAGAGGTCAAATCACAGTAATGCAAACTCAGTCAGAGACATAGATTTTCACTTGCAACTTGCTTTAACATGTTTAACAGTGCATGAATTGTTGTCTAAAACAAAAAAGAATGATGCATTTTATGGCTGGATCTGTTTTTATCACTTTCTGAATTGGACGTTTAAAATGAGCTTATCTCAGCCAGCAGAGAGGTCAAATCATAGTAATGCAAACTCAGTCAGAGACATAGATTTTCACTTGCAACTTGCTTTAACATGTTTAACAGTGCATGAATTGTTGTCTAAAACAAAAAAGAATGATGCATTTTATGGCTGGATCTGTTTTTATCACTTTCTGAATTGGACGTTGAAAATGAGCTTATCTCAGCCAGCAGAGAGGTCAAATCACAGTAATGCAAACTCAGTCAGAGACATAGATTTTCACTTGCAACTTGCTTTAACATGTTTAACAGTGCATGAATTGTTGTCTAAAACAAAAAAGAATGATGCATTTTATGGCTGGATCTGTTTTTATCACTTTCTGAATTGGACGTTGAAAATGAGCTTATTTCAGCCAGCAGAGAGGTCAAATCACAGTAATGCAAACTCAGTCAGAGACATAGATTTTCACCTGCAACTTGCTTTAACATGTTTAACAGTGCATGAAATGTTGTCTAAAACAAAAAAGAATGATGCATTTTATGGCTGGATCTGTTTTTATCACTTTCTGAATTGGACGTTGAAAATGAGCTTATCTCAGCCAGCAGAGAGGTCAAATCACAGTAATGCAAACTCAGTCAGAGACATAGATTTTCACTTGCAACTTGCTTTAACATGTTTAACAGTGCATGAATTGTTGTCTAAAACAAAAAAGAATGATGCATCTTATGGCTGGATCTGTTTTTATCACTTTCTGAATTGGACGTTGAAAATGAGCTTATCTCAGCCAGCAGAGAGGTCAAATCACAGTAATGCAAACTCAGTCAGAGACATAGATTTTCACTTGCAACTTGCTTTAACATGTTTAACAGTGCATGAATTGTTGTCTAAAACAAAAAAGAATGATGCATTTTATGGCTGGATCTGTTTTTATCACTTTCTAAATTGGAGGTTGAAAATGAGCTTATCTCAGCCAGCAGAGAGGTCAAATCACAGTAATGCAAACTCAGTCAGAGACATAGATTTTCACTTGCAACTTGCTTTAACATGTTTAACAGTGCATGAATTGTTGTCTAAAACAAAAAAGAATGATGCATTTTATGGCTGGATCTGTTTTTATCACTTTCTGAATTGGACGTTGAAAATGAGCTTATCTCAGCCAGCAGAGAGGTCAAATCACAGTAATGCAAACTCAGTCAGAGACATAGATTTTAACCAGCAACTTGCTTTAACATGTTTAACAGTGCATGAAATGTTGTCTAAAACAAAAAAGAATGATGCATTTTATGGCTGGATCTGTTTTTATCACTTTCTGAAGAGGACGTTGAAAATGAGCTTTGCTCAGCCAGCAGAGAGGTCAAATCACAGTAATGCAAACTCAGTCAGAGACATAGATTTTCACTTGCAACTTGCTTTAACATGTTAAACAGTGCATGAATTGTTGTCTAAAACAAAAAAGAATGATGCATTTTATGGCTGGATCTGTTTTTATCACTTTCTGAATTGGACGTTGAAAATGAGCTTATCTCAGCCAGCAGAGAGGTCAAATCACAGTAATGCAAACTCAGTCAGAGACATAGATTTTCACCTGCAACTTGCTTTAACATGTTTAACAGTGCATGAAATGTTGTCTAAAACAAAAAAGAATGATGCATTTTATGGCTGGATCTGTTTTTATCACTTTCTGAATTGGACGTTGAAAATGAGCTTATCTCAGCCAGCAGAGAGGTCAAATCACAGTAATGCAAACTCAGTCAGAGACATAGATTTTCACTTGCAACTTGCTTTAACATGTTTAACAGTGCATGAATTGTTGTCTAAAACAAAAAAGAATGATGCATTTTATGGCTGGATCTGTTTTTATCACTTTCTGAATTGGACGTTGAAAATGAGCTTATCTCAGCCAGCAGAGAGGTCAAATCACAGTAATGCAAACTCAGTCAGAGACATAGATTTTCACTTGCAACTTGCTTTAACATGTTTAACAGTGCATGAATTGTTGTCTAAAACAAAAAAGAATGATGCATTTTATGGCTGGATCTGTTTTTATCACTTTCTGAATTGGACGTTGAAAATGAGCTTATCTCAACCAGCAGAGAGGTCAAATCACAGTAATGCAAACTCAGTCAGAGACATAGATTTTCACTTACAACTTGCTTTAACATGTTTAACAGTGCATGAATTGTTGTCTAAAACAAAAAAGAATGATGCATTTTATGGCTGGATCTGTTTTTATCACTTTCTGAATTGGACGTTGAAAATGAGCTTATCTCAGCCAGCAGAGAGATCAAATCACAGTAATTCAAACTCAGTCAGAGACATAGATTTTCATTTGCAACTTGCTTTAACATGTTTAACAGTGCATGAATTGTTGTCTAAAACAAAAAAGAATGATGCATTTTATGGCTGGATCTGTTTTTATCACTTTCTGAATTGGACGTTGAAAATGAGCTAATCTCAGCCAGCAGAGAGGTCAAATCACAGTAATGCAAACTCAGTCAGAGACATAGATTTTCACTTGCAACTTGCTTTAACATGTTTAACAGTGCATGAAATGTTGTCTAAAACAAAAAGAATGATGCATTTTATGGCTGGATCTGGTTTTATCACTTTCTGAATTGGACGTTGAAAATGAGCTTATCTCAGCCAGCAGAGAGGTCAAATCACAGTAATGCAAACTCAGTCAGAGACATAGATTTTCACTTGCAACTTGCTTTAACATGTTTAACAGTGCATGAATTGTTGTCTAAAACAAAAAAGAATGATGCATCTTATGGCTGGATCTGTTTTTATCACTTTCTGAATAGGACGTTGAAAATGAGCTTTGCTCAGCCAGCAGAGAGGTCAAATCACAGTAATGCAAACTCAGTCAGAGACATAGATTTTCACTTGCAACTTGCTTTAACATGTTAAACAGTGCATGAACTGTTGTCTAAAACAAAAAAGAATGATGCATTTTATGGCTGGATCTGTTTTTATCACTTTCTGAATTGGACGTTGAAAATGAGCTTATCTCAGCCAGCAGAGAGGTCAAATCACAGTAATGCAAACTCAGTCAGAGACATAGATTTTCACCTGCAACTTGCTTTAACATGTTTAACAGTGCATGAAATGTTGTCTAAAACAAAAAAGAATGATGCATTTTATGGCTGGATCTGTTTTTATCACTTTCTGAATTGGACGTTGAAAATGAGCTTTGATCAGCCAGCAGAGAGGTCAAATCACAGTAATGCAAACTCAGTCAGAGACATAGATTTTCACTTGCAACTTGCTTTAACATGTTTAACAGTGCATGAATTGTTGTCTAAAACAAAAACGAATGATGCATTTTATGGCTGGATCCGTTTTTATCACTTTCTGAATTGGACGTTGAAAATGAGCTTTGCTCAGCCAGCAGAGAGGTCAAATCACAGTAATGCAAACTTAGTCAGAGACATAGATTTTCACTTGCAATTTGCTTTAACGTGTTTAACAGTGCATGAATTGTTGTCTAAAACAAAAAAGAATGATGCATTTTATGGCTGTATCTATTTTTATCACTTTCTGAATTGGACGTTGAAAATGAGCTTATCTCAGCCAGCAGAGAGGTCAAATCACAGTAATGCAAACTTAGTCAGAGACATAGATTTTCACTTGCAACTTGCTTTAACATGTTTAACAGTGCATGAAATGTTGTCTAAAACAAAAAAAGAATGATGCATTTTATGGCTGTATCTGTTTTTATCACTTTCTGAATTGGACGTGGAAAATGAGCTTTTCTCAGCCAGCAGAGAGGTCAAATCACAGTAATGCAAACTCAGTCAGAGACATAGATTTTCACTTGCAACTTGCTTTAACATGTTTAACAGTGCATGGAATGTTGTCTAAAACAAAAAAGAATGATGCATCTTATGGCTGGATCTGTTTTTATCACTTTCTGAATTGGACGTTGAAAATGAGCTTTGCTCAGCCAGCAGAGAGGTCAAATCACAGTAATGCAAACTCAGTCAGAGACATAGATTTTCACTTGCAACTTGCTTTAACATGTTTAACAGTGCATGAATTGTTGTCTAAAACAAAAAAGAATGATGCATTTTATGGCTGGATCTGTTTTTATCACTTTCTGAATTGGACGTTGAAAATGAGCTTATCTCAGCCAGCAGAGAGATCAAATCACAGTAATGCAAACTCAGTCAGAGACATAGATTTTCATTTGCAACTTGCTTTAACATGTTTAACAGTGCATGAAATGTTGTCTAAAACAAAAAAGAATGATGCATCTTATAGCTGGATCTGTTTTTATCACTTTCTGAATTGGACGTTGAAAATGAGCTTTGCTCAGCCAGCAGAGAGGTCAAATCACAGTAATGCAAACTCAGTCAGAGACATAGATTTTCACTTGCAACTTGCTTTAACATGTTAAACAGTGCATGAACTGTTGTCTAAAACAAAAAAGAATGATGCATTTTATGGCTGGATCTGTTTTTATCACTTTCTGAATTGGACGTTGAAAATGAGCTTATCTCAGCCAGCAGAGAGGTCAAATCACAGTAATGCAAACTCAGTCAGAGACATAGATTTTCACCTGCAACTTGCTTTAACATGTTTAACAGTGCATGAAATGTTGTCTAAAACAAAAAAGAATGATGCATTTTATGGCTGGATCTGTTTTTATCACTTTCTGAATTGGACGTTGAAAATGAGCTTTGATCAGCCAGCAGAGAGGTCAAATCACAGTAATGCAAACTCAGTCAGAGACATAGATTTTCACTTGCAACTTGCTTTAACATGTTTAACAGTGCATGAATTGTTGTCTAAAACAAAAACGAATGATGCATTTTATGGCTGGATCCGTTTTTATCACTTTCTGAATTGGACGTTGAAAATGAGCTTTGCTCAGCCAGCAGAGAGGTCAAATCACAGTAATGCAAACTTAGTCAGAGACATAGATTTTCACTTGCAATTTGCTTTAACGTGTTTAACAGTGCATGAATTGTTGTCTAAAACAAAAAAGAATGATGCATTTTATGGCTGTATCTATTTTTATCACTTTCTGAATTGGACGTTGAAAATGAGCTTATCTCAGCCAGCAGAGAGGTCAAATCACAGTAATGCAAACTCAGTCAGAGACATAGATTTTCACTTGCAACTTGCTTTAACATGTTTAACAGTGCATGAAATGTTGTCTAAAACAAAAAAAGAATGATGCATTTTATGGCTGTATCTGTTTTTATCACTTTCTGAATTGGACGTGGAAAATGAGCTTTTCTCAGCCAGCAGAGAGGTCAAATCACAGTAATGCAAACTCAGTCAGAGACATAGATTTTCACTTGCAACTTGCTTTAACATGTTTAACAGTGCATGGAATGTTGTCTAAAACAAAAAAGAATGATGCATCTTATGGCTGGATCTGTTTTTATCACTTTCTGAATTGGACGTTGAAAATGAGCTTTGCTCAGCCAGCAGAGAGGTCAAATCACAGTAATGCAAACTCAGTCAGAGACATAGATTTTCACTTGCAACTTGCTTTAACATGTTTAACAGTGCATGAATTGTTGTCTAAAACAAAAAAGAATGATGCATTTTATGGCTGGATCTGTTTTTATCACTTTCTGAATTGGACGTTGAAAATGAGCTTATCTCAGCCAGCAGAGAGATCAAATCACAGTAATGCAAACTCAGTCAGAGACATAGATTTTCATTTGCAACTTGCTTTAACATGTTTAACAGTGCATGAAATGTTGTCTAAAACAAAAAAGAATGATGCATTTTATGGCTGGATCTGTTTTTATCACTTTCTGAATAGGACGTTGAAAATGAGCTTTGCTCAGCCAGCAGAGAGGTCAAATCACAGTAATGCAAACTCAGTCAGAGACATAGATTTTCACTTGCAACTTGCTTTAACATGTTTAACAGTGCATGAATTGTTGTCTAAAGCAAAAAAGAATGATGCATTTTATGGCTGGATCTGTTTTTATCACTTTCTGAATTGGACGTTGAAAATGAGCTTATCTCAGCCAGCAGAGAGGTCAAATCACAGTAATGCAAACTCAGTCAGAGACATAGATTTTCATTTGCAACTTGCTTTAACATGTTTAACAGTGCATGAATTGTTGTCTAAAACAAAAAAGAATGATGCATCTTATGGCTGGATCTGTTTTTATCACTTTCTGAATTGGACGTTGAAAATGAGCTTATCTCAGCCAGCAGAGAGGTCAAATCACAGTAATGCAAACTCAGTCAGAGACATAGATTTTCACTTGCAACTTGCTTTAACATGTTTAACAGTGCATGAATTGTTGTCTAAAACAAAAAAGAATGATGCATTTTATGGCTGGATCTGTTTTTATCACTTTCTGAATTGGACGTTTAAAATGAGCTTATCTCAGCCAGCAGAGAGGTCAAATCATAGTAATGCAAACTCAGTCAGAGACATAGATTTTCACTTGCAACTTGCTTTAACATGTTTAACAGTGCATGAATTGTTGTCTAAAACAAAAAAGAATGATGCATTTTATGGCTGGATCTGTTTTTATCACTTTCTGAATTGGACGTTGAAAATGAGCTTATCTCAGCCAGCGGAGAGGTCAAATCACAGTAATGCAAACTCAGTCAGAGACATAGATTTTCACTTGCAACTTGCTTTAACATGTTTAACAGTGCATGAATTGTTGTCTAAAACAAAAAAGAATGATGCATTTTATGGCTGGATCTGTTTTTATCACTTTCTGAATTGGACGTTGAAAATGAGCTTATCTCAGCCAGCAGAGAGGTCAAATCACAGTAATGCAAACTCAGTCAGAGACATAGATTTTCACCTGCAACTTGCTTTAACATGTTTAACAGTGCATGAAATGTTGTCTAAAACAAAAAAGAATGATGCATTTTATGGCTGGATCTGTTTTTATCACTTTCTGAATTGGACGTTGAAAATGAGCTTATCTCAGCCAGCAGAGAGGTCAAATCACAGTAATGCAAACTCAGTCAGAGACATAGATTTTCACTTGCAACTTGCTTTAACATGTTTAACAGTGCATGAATTGTTGTCTAAAACAAAAAAGAATGATGCATCTTATGGCTGGATCTGTTTTTATCACTTTCTGAATTGGACGTTGAAAATGAGCTTATCTCAGCCAGCAGAGAGGTCAAATCACAGTAATGCAAACTCAGTCAGAGACATAGATTTTCACTTGCAACTTGCTTTAACATGTTTAACAGTGCATGAATTGTTGTCTAAAACAAAAAAGAATGATGCATTTTATGGCTGGATCTGTTTTTATCACTTTCTAAATTGGAGGTTGAAAATGAGCTTATCTCAGCCAGCAGAGAGGTCAAATCACAGTAATGCAAACTCAGTCAGAGACATAGATTTTCACTTGCAACTTGCTTTAACATGTTTAACAGTGCATGAATTGTTGTCTAAAACAAAAAAGAATGATGCATTTTATGGCTGGATCTGTTTTTATCACTTTCTGAATTGGACGTTGAAAATGAGCTTATCTCAGCCAGCAGAGAGGTCAAATCACAGTAATGCAAACTCAGTCAGAGACATAGATTTTAACCAGCAACTTGCTTTAACATGTTTAACAGTGCATGAAATGTTGTCTAAAACAAAAAAGAATGATGCATTTTATGGCTGGATCTGTTTTTATCACTTTCTGAATAGGACGTTGAAAATGAGCTTTGCTCAGCCAGCAGAGAGGTCAAATCACAGTAATGCAAACTCAGTCAGAGACATAGATTTTCACTTGCAACTTGCTTTAACATGTTAAACAGTGCATGAATTGTTGTCTAAAACAAAAAAGAATGATGCATTTTATGGCTGGATCTGTTTTTATCACTTTCTGAATTGGACGTTGAAAATGAGCTTATCTCAGCCAGCAGAGAGGTCAAATCACAGTAATGCAAACTCAGTCAGAGACATAGATTTTCACCTGCAACTTGCTTTAACATGTTTAACAGTGCATGAAATGTTGTCTAAAACAAAAAAGAATGATGCATTTTATGGCTGGATCTGTTTTTATCACTTTCTGAATTGGACGTTGAAAATGAGCTTATCTCAGCCAGCAGAGAGGTCAAATCACAGTAATGCAAACTCAGTCAGAGACATAGATTTTCACTTGCAACTTGCTTTAACATGTTTAACAGTGCATGAATTGTTGTCTAAAACAAAAAAGAATGATGCATTTTATGGCTGGATCTGTTTTTATCACTTTCTGAATTGGACGTTGAAAATGAGCTAATCTCAG
Source organism: Danio rerio (assembly GCF_052040795.2). Taxonomy (NCBI): domain Eukaryota; kingdom Metazoa; phylum Chordata; class Actinopteri; order Cypriniformes; family Danionidae; genus Danio; species Danio rerio. The sequence goes on from NC_141042.1 coordinate 30,383,005, forward strand.
CCAGCAGAGAGGTCAAATCACAGTAATGCAAACTCAGTCAGAGACATAGATTTTCACTTGCAACTTGCTTTAACATGTTTAACAGTGCATGAATTGTTGTCTAAAACAAAAAAGAATGATGCATTTTATGGCTGGATCTGTTTTTATCACTTTCTGAATTGGACGTTGAAAATGAGCTTATCTCAACCAGCAGAGAGGTCAAATCACAGTAATGCAAACTCAGTCAGAGACATAGATTTTCACTTACAACTTGCTTTAACATGTTTAACAGTGCATGAATTGTTGTCTAAAACAAAAAAGAATGATGCATTTTATTGCTGGATCTGTTTTTATCACTTTCTGAATTGGACGTTGAAAATGAGCTTATCTCAGCCAGCAGAGAGATCAAATCACAGTAATTCAAACTCAGTCAGAGACATAGATTTTCATTTGCAACTTGCTTTAACATGTTTAACAGTGCATGAATTGTTGTCTAAAACAAAAAAGAATGATGCATTTTATGGCTGGATCTGTTTTTATCACTTTCTGAATTGGACGTTGAAAATGAGCTTATCTCAGCCAGCAGAGAGGTCAAATCACAGTAATGCAAACTCAGTCAGAGACATAGATTTTCACTTGCAACTTGCTTTAACATGTTTAACAGTGCATGAAATGTTGTCTAAAACAAAAAGAATGATGCATTTTATGGCTGGATCTGGTTTTATCACTTTCTGAATTGGACGTTGAAAATGAGCTTATCTCAGCCAGCAGAGAGGTCAAATCACAGTAATGCAAACTCAGTCAGAGACATAGATTTTCACTTGCAACTTGCTTTAACATGTTTAACAGTGCATGAATTGTTGTCTAAAACAAAAAAGAATGATGCATCTTATGGCTGGATCTGTTTTTATCACTTTCTGAATAGGACGTTGAAAATGAGCTTTGCTCAGCCAGCAGAGAGGTCAAATCACAGTAATGCAAACTCAGTCAGAGACATAGATTTTCACTTGCAACTTGCTTTAACATGTTAAACAGTGCATGAACTGTTGTCTAAAACAAAAAAGAATGATGCATTTTATGGCTGGATCTGTTTTTATCACTTTCTGAATTGGACGTTGAAAATGAGCTTATCTCAGCCAGCAGAGAGGTCAAATCACAGTAATGCAAACTCAGTCAGAGACATAGATTTTCACCTGCAACTTGCTTTAACATGTTTAACAGTGCATGAAATGTTGTCTAAAACAAAAAAGAATGATGCATTTTATGGCTGGATCTGTTTTTATCACTTTCTGAATTGGACGTTGAAAATGAGCTTTGATCAGCCAGCAGAGAGGTCAAATCACAGTAATGCAAACTCAGTCAGAGACATAGATTTTCACTTGCAACTTGCTTTAACATGTTTAACAGTGCATGAATTGTTGTCTAAAACAAAAACGAATGATGCATTTTATGGCTGGATCCGTTTTTATCACTTTCTGAATTGGACGTTGAAAATGAGCTTTGCTCAGCCAGCAGAGAGGTCAAATCACAGTAATGCAAACTTAGTCAGAGACATAGATTTTCACTTGCAATTTGCTTTAACGTGTTTAACAGTGCATGAATTGTTGTCTAAAACAAAAAAGAATGATGCATTTTATGGCTGTATCTATTTTTATCACTTTCTGAATTGGACGTTGAAAATGAGCTTATCTCAGCCAGCAGAGAGGTCAAATCACAGTAATGCAAACTTAGTCAGAGACATAGATTTTCACTTGCAACTTGCTTTAACATGTTTAACAGTGCATGAAATGTTGTCTAAAACAAAAAAAGAATGATGCATTTTATGGCTGTATCTGTTTTTATCACTTTCTGAATTGGACGTGGAAAATGAGCTTTTCTCAGCCAGCAGAGAGGTCAAATCACAGTAATGCAAACTCAGTCAGAGACATAGATTTTCACTTGCAACTTGCTTTAACATGTTTAACAGTGCATGGAATGTTGTCTAAAACAAAAAAGAATGATGCATCTTATGGCTGGATCTGTTTTTATCACTTTCTGAATTGGACGTTGAAAATGAGCTTTGCTCAGCCAGCAGAGAGGTCAAATCACAGTAATGCAAACTCAGTCAGAGACATAGATTTTCACTTGCAACTTGCTTTAACATGTTTAACAGTGCATGAATTGTTGTCTAAAACAAAAAAGAATGATGCATTTTATGGCTGGATCTGTTTTTATCACTTTCTGAATTGGACGTTGAAAATGAGCTTATCTCAGCCAGCAGAGAGATCAAATCACAGTAATGCAAACTCAGTCAGAGACATAGATTTTCATTTGCAACTTGCTTTAACATGTTTAACAGTGCATGAAATGTTGTCTAAAACAAAAAAGAATGATGCATTTTATGGCTGGATCTGTTTTTATCACTTTCTGAATAGGACGTTGAAAATGAGCTTTGCTCAGCCAGCAGAGAGGTCAAATCACAGTAATGCAAACTCAGTCAGAGACATAGATTTTCACTTGCAACTTGCTTTAACATGTTTAACAGTGCATGAATTGTTGTCTAAAGCAAAAAAGAATGATGCATTTTATGGCTGGATCTGTTTTTATCACTTTCTGAATTGGACGTTGAAAATGAGCTTATCTCAGCCAGCAGAGAGGTCAAATCACAGTAATGCAAACTCAGTCAGAGACATAGATTTTCATTTGCAACTTGCTTTAACATGTTTAACAGTGCATGAATTGTTGTCTAAAACAAAAAAGAATGATGCATCTTATGGCTGGATCTGTTTTTATCACTTTCTGAATTGGACGTTGAAAATGAGCTTATCTCAGCCAGCAGAGAGGTCAAATCACAGTAATGCAAACTCATTCAGAGACATAGATTTTCATTTGCAACTTGCTTTAACATTTTTAACAGTGCATGAAATGTTGTCTAAAACAAAAAAGAATGATGCATTTTATGGCTGGATCTGTTTTTATCACTTTCTAAATTGGAGGTTGAAAATGAGCTTATCTCAGCCAGCAGAGAGGTCAAATCACAGTAATGCAAACTCAGTCAGAGACATAGATTTTCACTTGCAACTTGCTTTAACATGTTTAACAGTGCATGAATTGTTGTCTAAAACAAAAAAGAATGATGCATTTTATGGCTGGATCTGTTTTTATCACTTTCTGAATTGGACGTTGAAAATGAGCTTATCTCAGCCAGCAGAGAGGTCAAATCACAGTAATGCAAACTCAGTCAGAGACATAGATTTTAACCAGCAACTTGCTTTAACATGTTTAACAGTGCATGAAATGTTGTCTAAAACAAAAAAGAATGATGCATTTTATGGCTGGATCTGTTTTTATCACTTTCTGAATAGGACGTTGAAAATGAGCTTTGCTCAGCCAGCAGAGAGGTCAAATCACAGTAATGCAAACTCAGTCAGAGACATAGATTTTCACTTGCAACTTGCTTTAACATGTTAAACAGTGCATGAATTGTTGTCTAAAACAAAAAAGAATGATGCATTTTATGGCTGGATCTGTTTTTATCACTTTCTGAATTGGACGTTGAAAATGAGCTTATCTCAGCCAGCAGAGAGGTCAAATCACAGTAATGCAAACTCAGTCAGAGACATAGATTTTCACCTGCAACTTGCTTTAACATGTTTAACAGTGCATGAAATGTTGTCTAAAACAAAAAAGAATGATGCATTTTATGGCTGGATCTGTTTTTATCACTTTCTGAATTGGACGTTGAAAATGAGCTTATCTCAGCCAGCAGAGAGGTCAAATCACAGTAATGCAAACTCAGTCAGAGACATAGATTTTCACTTGCAACTTGCTTTAACATGTTTAACAGTGCATGAATTGTTGTCTAAAACAAAAAAGAATGATGCATTTTATGGCTGGATCTGTTTTTATCACTTTCTGAATTGGACGTTGAAAATGAGTTTATCTCAGCCAGCAGAGAGGTCAAATCACAGTAATGCAAACTCAGTCAGAGACATAGATTTTCACTTGCAACTTGCTTTAACATGTTTAACAGTGCATGAATTGTTGTCTAAAACAAAAAAGAATGATGCATTTTATGGCTGGATCTGTTTTTATCACTTTCTGAATTGGACGTTGAAAATGAGCTTATCTCAACCAGCAGAGAGGTCAAATCACAGTAATGCAAACTCAGTCAGAGACATAGATTTTCACTTACAACTTGCTTTAGCATGTTTAACAGTGCATGAATTGTTGTCTAAAACAAAAAAGAATGATGCATTTTATGGCTGGATCTGTTTTTATCACTTTCTGAATTGGACGTTGAAAATGAGCTTATCTCAGCCAGCAGAGAGATCAAATCACAGTAATTCAAACTCAGTCAGAGACATAGATTTTCATTTGCAACTTGCTTTAACATGTTTAACAGTGCATGAATTGTTGTCTAAAACAAAAAAGAATGATGCATTTTATGGCTGGATCTGTTTTTATCACTTTCTGAATTGGACGTTGAAAATGAGCTTATCTCAGCCAGCAGAGAGGTCAAATCACAGTAATGCAAACTCAGTCAGAGACATAGATTTTCACTTGCAACTTGCTTTAACATGTTTAACAGTGCATGAAATGTTGTCTAAAACAAAAAGAATGATGCATTTTATGGCTGGATCTGGTTTTATCACTTTCTGAATTGGACGTTGAAAATGAGCTTATCTCAGCCAGCAGAGAGGTCAAATCACAGTAATGCAAACTCAGTCAGAGACATAGATTTTCACTTGCAACTTGCTTTAACATGTTTAACAGTGCATGAATTGTTGTCTAAAACAAAAAAAGAATGATGCATCTTATGGCTGGATCTGTTTTTATCACTTTCTGAATAGGACGTTGAAAATGAGCTTTGCTCAGCCAGCAGAGAGGTCAAATCACAGTAATGCAAACTCAGTCAGAGACATAGATTTTCACTTGCAACTTGCTTTAACATGTTAAACAGTGCATGAACTGTTGTCTAAAACAAAAAAGAATGATGCATTTTATGGCTGGATCTGTTTTTATCACTTTCTGAATTGGACGTTGAAAATGAGCTTATCTCAGCCAGCAGAGAGGTCAAATCACAGTAATGCAAACTCAGTCAGAGACATAGATTTTCACCTGCAACTTGCTTTAACATGTTTAACAGTGCATGAAATGTTGTCTAAAACAAAAAAGAATGATGCATTTTATGGCTGGATCTGTTTTTATCACTTTCTGAATTGGACGTTGAAAATGAGCTTTGATCAGCCAGCAGAGAGGTCAAATCACAGTAATGCAAACTCAGTCAGAGACATAGATTTTCACTTGCAACTTGCTTTAACATGTTTAACAGTGCATGAATTGTTGTCTAAAACAAAAACGAATGATGCATTTTATGGCTGGATCCGTTTTTATCACTTTCTGAATTGGACGTTGAAAATGAGCTTTGCTCAGCCAGCAGAGAGGTCAAATCACAGTAATGCAAACTTAGTCAGAGACATAGATTTTCACTTGCAATTTGCTTTAACGTGTTTAACAGTGCATGAATTGTTGTCTAAAACAAAAAAGAATGATGCATTTTATGGCTGTATCTATTTTTATCACTTTCTGAATTGGACGTTGAAAATGAGCTTATCTCAGCCAGCAGAGAGGTCAAATCACAGTAATGCAAACTTAGTCAGAGACATAGATTTTCACTTGCAACTTGCTTTAACATGTTTAACAGTGCATGAAATGTTGTCTAAAACAAAAAAAGAATGATGCATTTTATGGCTGTATCTGTTTTTATCACTTTCTGAATTGGACGTGGAAAATGAGCTTTTCTCAGCCAGCAGAGAGGTCAAATCACAGTAATGCAAACTCAGTCAGAGACATAGATTTTCACTTGCAACTTGCTTTAACATGTTTAACAGTGCATGGAATGTTGTCTAAAACAAAAAAGAATGATGCATCTTATGGCTGGATCTGTTTTTATCACTTTCTGAATTGGACGTTGAAAATGAGCTTTGCTCAGCCAGCAGAGAGGTCAAATCACAGTAATGCAAACTCAGTCAGAGACATAGATTTTCACTTGCAACTTGCTTTAACATGTTTAACAGTGCATGAATTGTTGTCTAAAACAAAAAAGAATGATGCATTTTATGGCTGGATCTGTTTTTATCACTTTCTGAATTGGACGTTGAAAATGAGCTTATCTCAGCCAGCAGAGAGATCAAATCACAGTAATGCAAACTCAGTCAGAGACATAGATTTTCATTTGCAACTTGCTTTAACATGTTTAACAGTGCATGAAATGTTGTCTAAAACAAAAAAGAATGATGCATCTTATAGCTGGATCTGTTTTTATCACTTTCTGAATTGGACGTTGAAAATGAGCTTTGCTCAGCCAGCAGAGAGGTCAAATCACAGTAATGCAAACTCATTCAGAGACATAGATTTTCACTTGCAACTTGCTTTAACATGTTAAACAGTGCATGAACTGTTGTCTAAAACAAAAAAGAATGATGCATTTTATGGCTGGATCTGTTTTTATCACTTTCTGAATTGGACGTTGAAAATGAGCTTATCTCAGCCAGCAGAGAGGTCAAATCACAGTAATGCAAACTCAGTCAGAGACATAGATTTTCACCTGCAACTTGCTTTAACATGTTTAACAGTGCATGAAATGTTGTCTAAAACAAAAAAGAATGATGCATTTTATGGCTGGATCTGTTTTTATCACTTTCTGAATTGGACGTTGAAAATGAGCTTTGATCAGCCAGCAGAGAGGTCAAATCACAGTAATGCAAACTCAGTCAGAGACATAGATTTTCACTTGCAACTTGCTTTAACATGTTTAACAGTGCATGAATTGTTGTCTAAAACAAAAACGAATGATGCATTTTATGGCTGGATCCGTTTTTATCACTTTCTGAATTGGACGTTGAAAATGAGCTTTGCTCAGCCAGCAGAGAGGTCAAATCACAGTAATGCAAACTTAGTCAGAGACATAGATTTTCACTTGCAATTTGCTTTAACGTGTTTAACAGTGCATGAATTGTTGTCTAAAACAAAAAAGAATGATGCATTTTATGGCTGTATCTATTTTTATCACTTTCTGAATTGGACGTTGAAAATGAGCTTATCTCAGCCAGCAGAGAGGTCAAATCACAGTAATGCAAACTCAGTCAGAGACATAGATTTTCACTTGCAACTTGCTTTAACATGTTTAACAGTGCATGAAATGTTGTCTAAAACAAAAAAAGAATGATGCATTTTATGGCTGTATCTGTTTTTATCACTTTCTGAATTGGACGTGGAAAATGAGCTTTTCTCAGCCAGCAGAGAGGTCAAATCACAGTAATGCAAACTCAGTCAGAGACATAGATTTTCACTTGCAACTTGCTTTAACATGTTTAACAGTGCATGGAATGTTGTCTAAAACAAAAAAGAATGATGCATCTTATGGCTGGATCTGTTTTTATCACTTTCTGAATTGGACGTTGAAAATGAGCTTTGCTCAGCCAGCAGAGAGGTCAAATCACAGTAATGCAAACTCAGTCAGAGACATAGATTTTCACTTGCAACTTGCTTTAACATGTTTAACAGTGCATGAATTGTTGTCTAAAACAAAAAAGAATGATGCATTTTATGGCTGGATCTGTTTTTATCACTTTCTGAATTGGACGTTGAAAATGAGCTTATCTCAGCCAGCAGAGAGATCAAATCACAGTAATGCAAACTCAGTCAGAGACATAGATTTTCATTTGCAACTTGCTTTAACATGTTTAACAGTGCATGAAATGTTGTCTAAAACAAAAAAGAATGATGCATTTTATGGCTGGATCTGTTTTTATCACTTTCTGAATAGGACGTTGAAAATGAGCTTTGCTCAGCCAGCAGAGAGGTCAAATCACAGTAATGCAAACTCAGTCAGAGACATAGATTTTCACTTGCAACTTGCTTTAACATGTTTAACAGTGCATGAATTGTTGTCTAAAGCAAAAAAGAATGATGCATTTTATGGCTGGATCTGTTTTTATCACTTTCTGAATTGGACGTTGAAAATGAGCTTATCTCAGCCAGCAGAGAGGTCAAATCACAGTAATGCAAACTCAGTCAGAGACATAGATTTTCATTTGCAACTTGCTTTAACATGTTTAACAGTGCATGAATTGTTGTCTAAAACAAAAAAGAATGATGCATCTTATGGCTGGATCTGTTTTTATCACTTTCTGAATTGGACGTTGAAAATGAGCTTATCTCAGCCAGCAGAGAGGTCAAATCACAGTAATGCAAACTCAGTCAGAGACATAGATTTTCACTTGCAACTTGCTTTAACATGTTTAACAGTGCATGAATTGTTGTCTAAAACAAAAAAGAATGATGCATTTTATGGCTGGATCTGTTTTTTATCACTTTCTGAATTGGACGTTTAAAATGAGCTTATCTCAGCCAGCAGAGAGGTCAAATCATAGTAATGCAAACTCAGTCAGAGACATAGATTTTCACTTGCAACTTGCTTTAACATGTTTAACAGTGCATGAATTGTTGTCTAAAACAAAAAAGAATGATGCATTTTATGGCTGGATCTGTTTTTATCACTTTCTGAATTGGACGTTGAAAATGAGCTTATCTCAGCCAGCAGAGAGGTCAAATCACAGTAATGCAAACTCAGTCAGAGACATAGATTTTCACTTGCAACTTGCTTTAACATGTTTAACAGTGCATGAATTGTTGTCTAAAACAAAAAAGAATGATGCATTTTATGGCTGGATCTGTTTTTATCACTTTCTGAATTGGACGTTGAAAATGAGCTTATCTCAGCCAGCAGAGAGGTCAAATCACAGTAATGCAAACTCAGTCAGAGACATAGATTTTCACCTGCAACTTGCTTTAACATGTTTAACAGTGCATGAAATGTTGTCTAAAACAAAAAAGAATGATGCATTTTATGGCTGGATCTGTTTTTATCACTTTCTGAATTGGACGTTGAAAATGAGCTTATCTCAGCCAGCAGAGAGGTCAAATCACAGTAATGCAAACTCAGTCAGAGACATAGATTTTCACTTGCAACTTGCTTTAACATGTTTAACAGTGCATGAATTGTTGTCTAAAACAAAAAAGAATGATGCATCTTATGGCTGGATCTGTTTTTATCACTTTCTGAATTGGACGTTGAAAATGAGCTTATCTCAGCCAGCAGAGAGGTCAAATCACAGTAATGCAAACTCAGTCAGAGACACTGATTTTCACTTGCAACTTGCTTTAACATGTTTAACAGTGCATGAATTGTTGTCTAAAACAAAAACGAATGATGCATTTTATGGCTGGATCCGTTTTTATCACTTTCTGAATTGGACGTTGAAAATGAGCTTTGCTCAGCCAGCAGAGAGGTCAAATCACAGTAATGCAAACTTAGTCAGAGACATAGATTTTCACTTGCAATTTGCTTTAACGTGTTTAACAGTGCATGAATTGTTGTCTAAAACAAAAAAGAATGATGCATTTTATGGCTGTATCTATTTTTATCACTTTCTGAATTGGACGTTGAAAATGAGCTTATCTCAGCCAGCAGAGAGGTCAAATCACAGTAATGCAAACTTAGTCAGAGACATAGATTTTCACTTGCAACTTGCTTTAACATGTTTAACAGTGCATGAAATGTTGTCTAAAACAAAAAAAGAATGATGCATTTTATGGCTGTATCTGTTTTTATCACTTTCTGAATTGGACGTGGAAAATGAGCTTTTCTCAGCCAGCAGAGAGGTCAAATCACAGTAATGCAAACTCAGTCAGAGACATAGATTTTCACTTGCAACTTGCTTTAACATGTTTAACAGTGCATGGAATGTTGTCTAAAACAAAAAAGAATGATGCATCTTATGGCTGGATCTGTTTTTATCACTTTCTGAATTGGACGTTGAAAATGAGCTTTGCTCAGCCAGCAGAGAGGTCAAATCACAGTAATGCAAACTCAGTCAGAGACATAGATTTTCACTTGCAACTTGCTTTAACATGTTTAACAGTGCATGAATTGTTGTCTAAAACAAAAAAGAATGATGCATTTTATGGCTGGATCTGTTTTTATCACTTTCTGAATTGGACGTTGAAAATGAGCTTATCTCAGCCAGCAGAGAGATCAAATCACAGTAATGCAAACTCAGTCAGAGACATAGATTTTCATTTGCAACTTGCTTTAACATGTTTAACAGTGCATGAAATGTTGTCTAAAACAAAAAAGAATGATGCATTTTATGGCTGGATCTGTTTTTATCACTTTCTGAATAGGACGTTGAAAATGAGCTTTGCTCAGCCAGCAGAGAGGTCAAATCACAGTAATGCAAACTCAGTCAGAGACATAGATTTTCACTTGCAACTTGCTTTAACATGTTTAACAGTGCATGAATTGTTGTCTAAAGCAAAAAAGAATGATGCATTTTATGGCTGGATCTGTTTTTATCACTTTCTGAATTGGACGTTGAAAATGAGCTTATCTCAGCCAGCAGAGAGGTCAAATCACAGTAATGCAAACTCAGTCAGAGACATAGATTTTCATTTGCAACTTGCTTTAACATGTTTAACAGTGCATGAATTGTTGTCTAAAACAAAAAAGAATGATGCATCTTATGGCTGGATCTGTTTTTATCACTTTCTGAATTGGACGTTGAAAATGAGCTTATCTCAGCCAGCAGAGAGGTCAAATCACAGTAATGCAAACTCATTCAGAGACATAGATTTTCATTTGCAACTTGCTTTAACATTTTTAACAGTGCATGAAATGTTGTCTAAAACAAAAAAGAATGATGCATTTTATGGCTGGATCTGTTTTTATCACTTTCTAAATTGGAGGTTGAAAATGAGCTTATCTCAGCCAGCAGAGAGGTCAAATCACAGTAATGCAAACTCAGTCAGAGACATAGATTTTCACTTGCAACTTGCTTTAACATGTTTAACAGTGCATGAATTGTTGTCTAAAACAAAAAAGAATGATGCATTTTATGGCTGGATCTGTTTTTATCACTTTCTGAATTGGACGTTGAAAATGAGCTTATCTCAGCCAGCAGAGAGGTCAAATCACAGTAATGCAAACTCAGTCAGAGACATAGATTTTAACCAGCAACTTGCTTTAACATGTTTAACAGTGCATGAAATGTTGTCTAAAACAAAAAAGAATGATGCATTTTATGGCTGGATCTGTTTTTATCACTTTCTGAATAGGACGTTGAAAATGAGCTTTGCTCAGCCAGCAGAGAGGTCAAATCACAGTAATGCAAACTCAGTCAGAGACATAGATTTTCACTTGCAACTTGCTTTAACATGTTAAACAGTGCATGAATTGTTGTCTAAAACAAAAAAGAATGATGCATTTTATGGCTGGATCTGTTTTTATCACTTTCTGAATTGGACGTTGAAAATGAGCTTATCTCAGCCAGCAGAGAGGTCAAATCACAGTAATGCAAACTCAGTCAGAGACATAGATTTTCACCTGCAACTTGCTTTAACATGTTTAACAGTGCATGAAATGTTGTCTAAAACAAAAAAGAATGATGCATTTTATGGCTGGATCTGTTTTTATCACTTTCTGAATTGGACGTTGAAAATGAGCTTATCTCAGCCAGCAGAGAGGTCAAATCACAGTAATGCAAACTCAGTCAGAGACATAGATTTTCACTTGCAACTTGCTTTAACATGTTTAACAGTGCATGAATTGTTGTCTAAAACAAAAAAGAATGATGCATTTTATGGCTGGATCTGTTTTTATCACTTTCTGAATTGGACGTTGAAAATGAGTTTATCTCAGCCAGCAGAGAGGTCAAATCACAGTAATGCAAACTCAGTCAGAGACATAGATTTTCACTTGCAACTTGCTTTAACATGTTTAACAGTGCATGAATTGTTGTCTAAAACAAAAAAGAATGATGCATTTTATGGCTGGATCTGTTTTTATCACTTTCTGAATTGGACGTTGAAAATGAGCTTATCTCAACCAGCAGAGAGGTCAAATCACAGTAATGCAAACTCAGTCAGAGACATAGATTTTCACTTACAACTTGCTTTAACATGTTTAACAGTGCATGAATTGTTGTCTAAAACAAAAAAGAATGATGCATTTTATGGCTGGATCTGTTTTTATCACTTTCTGAATTGGACGTTGAAAATGAGCTTATCTCAGCCAGCAGAGAGATCAAATCACAGTAATTCAAACTCAGTCAGAGACATAGATTTTCATTTGCAACTTGCTTTAACATGTTTAACAGTGCATGAATTGTTGTCTAAAACAAAAAAGAATGATGCATTTTATGGCTGGATCTGTTTTTATCACTTTCTGAATTGGACGTTGAAAATGAGCTTATCTCAGCCAGCAGAGAGGTCAAATCACAGTAATGCAAACTCAGTCAGAGACATAGATTTTCACTTGCAACTTGCTTTAACATGTTTAACAGTGCATGAAATGTTGTCTAAAACAAAAAGAATGATGCATTTTATGGCTGGATCTGGTTTTATCACTTTCTGAATTGGACGTTGAAAATGAGCTTATCTCAGCCAGCAGAGAGGTCAAATCACAGTAATGCAAACTCAGTCAGAGACATAGATTTTCACTTGCAACTTGCTTTAACATGTTTAACAGTGCATGAATTGTTGTCTAAAACAAAAAAAGAATGATGCATCTTATGGCTGGATCTGTTTTTATCACTTTCTGAATAGGACGTTGAAAATGAGCTTTGCTCAGCCAGCAGAGAGGTCAAATCACAGTAATGCAAACTCAGTCAGAGACATAGATTTTCACTTGCAACTTGCTTTAACATGTTAAACAGTGCATGAACTGTTGTCTAAAACAAAAAAGAATGATGCATTTTATGGCTGGATCTGTTTTTATCACTTTCTGAATTGGACGTTGAAAATGAGCTTATCTCAGCCAGCAGAGAGGTCAAATCACAGTAATGCAAACTCAGTCAGAGACATAGATTTTCACCTGCAACTTGCTTTAACATGTTTAACAGTGCATGAAATGTTGTCTAAAACAAAAAAGAATGATGCATTTTATGGCTGGATCTGTTTTTATCACTTTCTGAATTGGACGTTGAAAATGAGCTTTGATCAGCCAGCAGAGAGGTCAAATCACAGTAATGCAAACTCAGTCAGAGACATAGATTTTCACTTGCAACTTGCTTTAACATGTTTAACAGTGCATGAATTGTTGTCTAAAACAAAAACGAATGATGCATTTTATGGCTGGATCCGTTTTTATCACTTTCTGAATTGGACGTTGAAAATGAGCTTTGCTCAGCCAGCAGAGAGGTCAAATCACAGTAATGCAAACTTAGTCAGAGACATAGATTTTCACTTGCAATTTGCTTTAACGTGTTTAACAGTGCATGAATTGTTGTCTAAAACAAAAAAGAATGATGCATTTTATGGCTGTATCTATTTTTATCACTTTCTGAATTGGACGTTGAAAATGAGCTTATCTCAGCCAGCAGAGAGGTCAAATCACAGTAATGCAAACTTAGTCAGAGACATAGATTTTCACTTGCAACTTGCTTTAACATGTTTAACAGTGCATGAAATGTTGTCTAAAACAAAAAAAGAATGATGCATTTTATGGCTGTATCTGTTTTTATCACTTTCTGAATTGGACGTGGAAAATGAGCTTTTCTCAGCCAGCAGAGAGGTCAAATCACAGTAATGCAAACTCAGTCAGAGACATAGATTTTCACTTGCAACTTGCTTTAACATGTTTAACAGTGCATGGAATGTTGTCTAAAACAAAAAAGAATGATGCATCTTATGGCTGGATCTGTTTTTATCACTTTCTGAATTGGACGTTGAAAATGAGCTTTGCTCAGCCAGCAGAGAGGTCAAATCACAGTAATGCAAACTCAGTCAGAGACATAGATTTTCACTTGCAACTTGCTTTAACATGTTTAACAGTGCATGAATTGTTGTCTAAAACAAAAAAGAATGATGCATTTTATGGCTGGATCTGTTTTTATCACTTTCTGAATTGGACGTTGAAAATGAGCTTATCTCAGCCAGCAGAGAGATCAAATCACAGTAATGCAAACTCAGTCAGAGACATAGATTTTCATTTGCAACTTGCTTTAACATGTTTAACAGTGCATGAAATGTTGTCTAAAACAAAAAAGAATGATGCATCTTATAGCTGGATCTGTTTTTATCACTTTCTGAATTGGACGTTGAAAATGAGCTTTGCTCAGCCAGCAGAGAGGTCAAATCACAGTAATGCAAACTCAGTCAGAGACATAGATTTTCACTTGCAACTTGCTTTAACATGTTAAACAGTGCATGAACTGTTGTCTAAAACAAAAAAGAATGATGCATTTTATGGCTGGATCTGTTTTTATCACTTTCTGAATTGGACGTTGAAAATGAGCTTATCTCAGCCAGCAGAGAGGTCAAATCACAGTAATGCAAACTCAGTCAGAGACATAGATTTTCACCTGCAACTTGCTTTAACATGTTTAACAGTGCATGAAATGTTGTCTAAAACAAAAAAGAATGATGCATTTTATGGCTGGATCTGTTTTTATCACTTTCTGAATTGGACGTTGAAAATGAGCTTTGATCAGCCAGCAGAGAGGTCAAATCACAGTAATGCAAACTCAGTCAGAGACATAGATTTTCACTTGCAACTTGCTTTAACATGTTTAACAGTGCATGAATTGTTGTCTAAAACAAAAACGAATGATGCATTTTATGGCTGGATCCGTTTTTATCACTTTCTGAATTGGACGTTGAAAATGAGCTTTGCTCAGCCAGCAGAGAGGTCAAATCACAGTAATGCAAACTTAGTCAGAGACATAGATTTTCACTTGCAATTTGCTTTAACGTGTTTAACAGTGCATGAATTGTTGTCTAAAACAAAAAAGAATGATGCATTTTATGGCTGTATCTATTTTTATCACTTTCTGAATTGGACGTTGAAAATGAGCTTATCTCAGCCAGCAGAGAGGTCAAATCACAGTAATGCAAACTCAGTCAGAGACATAGATTTTCACTTGCAACTTGCTTTAACATGTTTAACAGTGCATGAAATGTTGTCTAAAACAAAAAAAGAATGATGCATTTTATGGCTGTATCTGTTTTTATCACTTTCTGAATTGGACGTGGAAAATGAGCTTTTCTCAGCCAGCAGAGAGGTCAAATCACAGTAATGCAAACTCAGTCAGAGACATAGATTTTCACTTGCAACTTGCTTTAACATGTTTAACAGTGCATGGAATGTTGTCTAAAACAAAAAAGAATGATGCATCTTATGGCTGGATCTGTTTTTATCACTTTCTGAATTGGACGTTGAAAATGAGCTTTGCTCAGCCAGCAGAGAGGTCAAATCACAGTAATGCAAACTCAGTCAGAGACATAGATTTTCACTTGCAACTTGCTTTAACATGTTTAACAGTGCATGAATTGTTGTCTAAAACAAAAAAGAATGATGCATTTTATGGCTGGATCTGTTTTTATCACTTTCTGAATTGGACGTTGAAAATGAGCTTATCTCAGCCAGCAGAGAGATCAAATCACAGTAATGCAAACTCAGTCAGAGACATAGATTTTCATTTGCAACTTGCTTTAACATGTTTAACAGTGCATGAAATGTTGTCTAAAACAAAAAAGAATGATGCATTTTATGGCTGGATCTGTTTTTATCACTTTCTGAATAGGACGTTGAAAATGAGCTTTGCTCAGCCAGCAGAGAGGTCAAATCACAGTAATGCAAACTCAGTCAGAGACATAGATTTTCACTTGCAACTTGCTTTAACATGTTTAACAGTGCATGAATTGTTGTCTAAAGCAAAAAAGAATGATGCATTTTATGGCTGGATCTGTTTTTATCACTTTCTGAATTGGACGTTGAAAATGAGCTTATCTCAGCCAGCAGAGAGGTCAAATCACAGTAATGCAAACTCAGTCAGAGACATAGATTTTCATTTGCAACTTGCTTTAACATGTTTAACAGTGCATGAATTGTTGTCTAAAACAAAAAAGAATGATGCATCTTATGGCTGGATCTGTTTTTATCACTTTCTGAATTGGACGTTGAAAATGAGCTTATCTCAGCCAGCAGAGAGGTCAAATCACAGTAATGCAAACTCAGTCAGAGACATAGATTTTCACTTGCAACTTGCTTTAACATGTTTAACAGTGCATGAATTGTTGTCTAAAACAAAAAAGAATGATGCATTTTATGGCTGGATCTGTTTTTATCACTTTCTGAATTGGACGTTTAAAATGAGCTTATCTCAGCCAGCAGAGAGGTCAAATCATAGTAATGCAAACTCAGTCAGAGACATAGATTTTCACTTGCAACTTGCTTTAACATGTTTAACAGTGCATGAATTGTTGTCTAAAACAAAAAAGAATGATGCATTTTATGGCTGGATCTGTTTTTATCACTTTCTGAATTGGACGTTGAAAATGAGCTTATCTCAGCCAGCAGAGAGGTCAAATCACAGTAATGCAAACTCAGTCAGAGACATAGATTTTCACTTGCAACTTGCTTTAACATGTTTAACAGTGCATGAATTGTTGTCTAAAACAAAAAAGAATGATGCATTTTATGGCTGGATCTGTTTTTATCACTTTCTGAATTGGACGTTGAAAATGAGCTTATCTCAGCCAGCAGAGAGGTCAAATCACAGTAATGCAAACTCAGTCAGAGACATAGATTTTCACCTGCAACTTGCTTTAACATGTTTAACAGTGCATGAAATGTTGTCTAAAACAAAAAAGAATGATGCATTTTATGGCTGGATCTGTTTTTATCACTTTCTGAATTGGACGTTGAAAATGAGCTTATCTCAGCCAGCAGAGAGGTCAAATCACAGTAATGCAAACTCAGTCAGAGACATAGATTTTCACTTGCAACTTGCTTTAACATGTTTAACAGTGCATGAATTGTTGTCTAAAACAAAAAAGAATGATGCATCTTATGGCTGGATCTGTTTTTATCACTTTCTGAATTGGACGTTGAAAATGAGCTTATCTCAGCCAGCAGAGAGGTCAAATCACAGTAATGCAAACTCAGTCAGAGACATAGATTTTCACTTGCAACTTGCTTTAACATGTTTAACAGTGCATGAATTGTTGTCTAAAACAAAAAAGAATGATGCATTTTATGGCTGGATCTGTTTTTATCACTTTCTAAATTGGAGGTTGAAAATGAGCTTATCTCAGCCAGCAGAGAGGTCAAATCACAGTAATGCAAACTCAGTCAGAGACATAGATTTTCACTTGCAACTTGCTTTAACATGTTTAACAGTGCATGAATTGTTGTCTAAAACAAAAAAGAATGATGCATTTTATGGCTGGATCTGTTTTTATCACTTTCTGAATTGGACGTTGAAAATGAGCTTATCTCAGCCAGCAGAGAGGTCAAATCACAGTAATGCAAACTCAGTCAGAGACATAGATTTTAACCAGCAACTTGCTTTAACATGTTTAACAGTGCATGAAATGTTGTCTAAAACAAAAAAGAATGATGCATTTTATGGCTGGATCTGTTTTTATCACTTTCTGAATAGGACGTTGAAAATGAGCTTTGCTCAGCCAGCAGAGAGGTCAAATCACAGTAATGCAAACTCAGTCAGAGACATAGATTTTCACTTGCAACTTGCTTTAACATGTTAAACAGTGCATGAATTGTTGTCTAAAACAAAAAAGAATGATGCATTTTATGGCTGGATCTGTTTTTATCACTTTCTGAATTGGACGTTGAAAATGAGCTTATCTCAGCCAGCAGAGAGGTCAAATCACAGTAATGCAAACTCAGTCAGAGACATAGATTTTCACCTGCAACTTGCTTTAACATGTTTAACAGTGCATGAAATGTTGTCTAAAACAAAAAAGAATGATGCATTTTATGGCTGGATCTGTTTTTATCACTTTCTGAATTGGACGTTGAAAATGAGCTTATCTCAGCCAGCAGAGAGGTCAAATCACAGTAATGCAAACTCAGTCAGAGACATAGATTTTCACTTGCAACTTGCTTTAACATGTTTAACAGTGCATGAATTGTTGTCTAAAACAAAAAAGAATGATGCATTTTATGGCTGGATCTGTTTTTATCACTTTCTGAATTGGACGTTGAAAATGAGCTTATCTCAGCCAGCAGAGAGGTCAAATCACAGTAATGCAAACTCAGTCAGAGACATAGATTTTCACTTGCAACTTGCTTTAACATGTTTAACAGTGCATGAATTGTTGTCTAAAACAAAAAAGAATGATGCATTTTATGGCTGGATCTGTTTTTATCACTTTCTGAATTGGACGTTGAAAATGAGCTTATCTCAACCAGCAGAGAGGTCAAATCACAGTAATGCAAACTCAGTCAGAGACATAGATTTTCACTTACAACTTGCTTTAACATGTTTAACAGTGCATGAATTGTTGTCTAAAACAAAAAAGAATGATGCATTTTATGGCTGGATCTGTTTTTATCACTTTCTGAATTGGACGTTGAAAATGAGCTTATCTCAGCCAGCAGAGAGATCAAATCACAGTAATTCAAACTCAGTCAGAGACATAGATTTTCATTTGCAACTTGCTTTAACATGTTTAACAGTGCATGAATTGTTGTCTAAAACAAAAAAGAATGATGCATTTTATGGCTGGATCTGTTTTTATCACTTTCTGAATTGGACGTTGAAAATGAGCTTATCTCAGCCAGCAGAGAGGTCAAATCACAGTAATGCAAACTCAGTCAGAGACATAGATTTTCACTTGCAACTTGCTTTAACATGTTTAACAGTGCATGAAATGTTGTCTAAAACAAAAAGAATGATGCATTTTATGGCTGGATCTGGTTTTATCACTTTCTGAATTGGACGTTGAAAATGAGCTTATCTCAGCCAGCAGAGAGGTCAAATCACAGTAATGCAAACTCAGTCAGAGACATAGATTTTCACTTGCAACTTGCTTTAACATGTTTAACAGTGCATGAATTGTTGTCTAAAACAAAAAAGAATGATGCATCTTATGGCTGGATCTGTTTTTATCACTTTCTGAATAGGACGTTGAAAATGAGCTTTGCTCAGCCAGCAGAGAGGTCAAATCACAGTAATGCAAACTCAGTCAGAGACATAGATTTTCACTTGCAACTTGCTTTAACATGTTAAACAGTGCATGAACTGTTGTCTAAAACAAAAAAGAATGATGCATTTTATGGCTGGATCTGTTTTTATCACTTTCTGAATTGGACGTTGAAAATGAGCTTATCTCAGCCAGCAGAGAGGTCAAATCACAGTAATGCAAACTCAGTCAGAGACATAGATTTTCACTTGCAACTTGCTTTAACATGTTTAACAGTGCATGAATTGTTGTCTAAAACAAAAAAGAATGATGCATTTTATGGCTGGATCTGTTTTTATCACTTTCTGAATTGGACGTTGAAAATGAGCTTATCTCAGCCAGCAGAGAGGTCAAATCACAGTAATGCAAACTCAGTCAGAGACATAGATTTTCACTTGCAACTTGCTTTAACATGTTTAACAGTGCATGAATTGTTGTCTAAAACAAAAAAGAATGATGCATTTTATGGCTGGATCTGTTTTTATCACTTTCTGAATTGGACGTTGAAAATGAGCTTATCTCAACCAGCAGAGAGGTCAAATCACAGTAATGCAAACTCAGTCAGAGACATAGATTTTCACTTACAACTTGCTTTAACATGTTTAACAGTGCATGAATTGTTGTCTAAAACAAAAAAGAATGATGCATTTTATGGCTGGATCTGTTTTTATCACTTTCTGAATTGGACGTTGAAAATGAGCTTATCTCAGCCAGCAGAGAGATCAAATCACAGTAATTCAAACTCAGTCAGAGACATAGATTTTCATTTGCAACTTGCTTTAACATGTTTAACAGTGCATGAATTGTTGTCTAAAACAAAAAAGAATGATGCATTTTATGGCTGGATCTGTTTTTATCACTTTCTGAATTGGACGTTGAAAATGAGCTTATCTCAGCCAGCAGAGAGGTCAAATCACAGTAATGCAAACTCAGTCAGAGACATAGATTTTCACTTGCAACTTGCTTTAACATGTTTAACAGTGCATGAAATGTTGTCTAAAACAAAAAGAATGATGCATTTTATGGCTGGATCTGGTTTTATCACTTTCTGAATTGGACGTTGAAAATGAGCTTATCTCAGCCAGCAGAGAGGTCAAATCACAGTAATGCAAACTCAGTCAGAGACATAGATTTTCACTTGCAACTTGCTTTAACATGTTTAACAGTGCATGAATTGTTGTCTAAAACAAAAAAGAATGATGCATCTTATGGCTGGATCTGTTTTTATCACTTTCTGAATAGGACGTTGAAAATGAGCTTTGCTCAGCCAGCAGAGAGGTCAAATCACAGTAATGCAAACTCAGTCAGAGACATAGATTTTCACTTGCAACTTGCTTTAACATGTTAAACAGTGCATGAACTGTTGTCTAAAACAAAAAAGAATGATGCATTTTATGGCTGGATCTGTTTTTATCACTTTCTGAATTGGACGTTGAAAATGAGCTTATCTCAGCCAGCAGAGAGGTCAAATCACAGTAATGCAAACTCAGTCAGAGACATAGATTTTCACCTGCAACTTGCTTTAACATGTTTAACAGTGCATGAAATGTTGTCTAAAACAAAAAAGAATGATGCATTTTATGGCTGGATCTGTTTTTATCACTTTCTGAATTGGACGTTGAAAATGAGCTTTGATCAGCCAGCAGAGAGGTCAAATCACAGTAATGCAAACTCAGTCAGAGACATAGATTTTCACTTGCAACTTGCTTTAACATGTTTAACAGTGCATGAATTGTTGTCTAAAACAAAAACGAATGATGCATTTTATGGCTGGATCCGTTTTTATCACTTTCTGAATTGGACGTTGAAAATGAGCTTTGCTCAGCCAGCAGAGAGGTCAAATCACAGTAATGCAAACTTAGTCAGAGACATAGATTTTCACTTGCAATTTGCTTTAACGTGTTTAACAGTGCATGAATTGTTGTCTAAAACAAAAAAGAATGATGCATTTTATGGCTGTATCTATTTTTATCACTTTCTGAATTGGACGTTGAAAATGAGCTTATCTCAGCCAGCAGAGAGGTCAAATCACAGTAATGCAAACTTAGTCAGAGACATAGATTTTCACTTGCAACTTGCTTTAACATGTTTAACAGTGCATGAAATGTTGTCTAAAACAAAAAAAGAATGATGCATTTTATGGCTGTATCTGTTTTTATCACTTTCTGAATTGGACGTGGAAAATGAGCTTTGATCAGCCAGCAGAGAGGTCAAATCACAGTAATGCAAACTCAGTCAGAGACATAGATTTTCACTTGCAACTTGCTTTAACATGTTTAACAGTGCATGGAATGTTGTCTAAAACAAAAAAGAATGATGCATCTTATGGCTGGATCTGTTTTTATCACTTTCTGAATTGGACGTTGAAAATGAGCTTTGCTCAGCCAGCAGAGAGGTCAAATCACAGTAATGCAAACTCAGTCAGAGACATAGATTTTCACTTGCAACTTGCTTTAACATGTTTAACAGTGCATGAATTGTTGTCTAAAACAAAAAAGAATGATGCATTTTATGGCTGGATCTGTTTTTATCACTTTCTGAATTGGACGTTGAAAATGAGCTTATCTCAGCCAGCAGAGAGATCAAATCACAGTAATGCAAACTCAGTCAGAGACATAGATTTTCATTTGCAACTTGCTTTAACATGTTTAACAGTGCATGAAATGTTGTCTAAAACAAAAAAGAATGATGCATCTTATAGCTGGATCTGTTTTTATCACTTTCTGAATTGGACGTTGAAAATGAGCTTTGCTCAGCCAGCAGAGAGGTCAAATCACAGTAATGCAAACTCAGTCAGAGACATAGATTTTCACTTGCAACTTGCTTTAACATGTTAAACAGTGCATGAACTGTTGTCTAAAACAAAAAAGAATGATGCATTTTATGGCTGGATCTGTTTTTATCACTTTCTGAATTGGACGTTGAAAATGAGCTTATCTCAGCCAGCAGAGAGGTCAAATCACAGTAATGCAAACTCAGTCAGAGACATAGATTTTCACCTGCAACTTGCTTTAACATGTTTAACAGTGCATGAAATGTTGTCTAAAACAAAAAAGAATGATGCATTTTATGGCTGGATCTGTTTTTATCACTTTCTGAATTGGACGTTGAAAATGAGCTTTGATCAGCCAGCAGAGAGGTCAAATCACAGTAATGCAAACTCAGTCAGAGACATAGATTTTCACTTGCAACTTGCTTTAACATGTTTAACAGTGCATGAATTGTTGTCTAAAACAAAAACGAATGATGCATTTTATGGCTGGATCCGTTTTTATCACTTTCTGAATTGGACGTTGAAAATGAGCTTTGCTCAGCCAGCAGAGAGGTCAAATCACAGTAATGCAAACTTAGTCAGAGACATAGATTTTCACTTGCAATTTGCTTTAACGTGTTTAACAGTGCATGAATTGTTGTCTAAAACAAAAAAGAATGATGCATTTTATGGCTGTATCTATTTTTATCACTTTCTGAATTGGACGTTGAAAATGAGCTTATCTCAGCCAGCAGAGAGGTCAAATCACAGTAATGCAAACTCAGTCAGAGACATAGATTTTCACTTGCAACTTGCTTTAACATGTTTAACAGTGCATGAAATGTTGTCTAAAACAAAAAAAGAATGATGCATTTTATGGCTGTATCTGTTTTTATCACTTTCTGAATTGGACGTGGAAAATGAGCTTTTCTCAGCCAGCAGAGAGGTCAAATCACAGTAATGCAAACTCAGTCAGAGACATAGATTTTCACTTGCAACTTGCTTTAACATGTTTAACAGTGCATGGAATGTTGTCTAAAACAAAAAAGAATGATGCATCTTATGGCTGGATCTGTTTTTATCACTTTCTGAATTGGACGTTGAAAATGAGCTTTGCTCAGCCAGCAGAGAGGTCAAATCACAGTAATGCAAACTCAGTCAGAGACATAGATTTTCACTTGCAACTTGCTTTAACATGTTTAACAGTGCATGAATTGTTGTCTAAAACAAAAAAGAATGATGCATTTTATGGCTGGATCTGTTTTTATCACTTTCTGAATTGGACGTTGAAAATGAGCTTATCTCAGCCAGCAGAGAGATCAAATCACAGTAATGCAAACTCAGTCAGAGACATAGATTTTCATTTGCAACTTGCTTTAACATGTTTAACAGTGCATGAAATGTTGTCTAAAACAAAAAAGAATGATGCATTTTATGGCTGGATCTGTTTTTATCACTTTCTGAATAGGACGTTGAAAATGAGCTTTGCTCAGCCAGCAGAGAGGTCAAATCACAGTAATGCAAACTCAGTCAGAGACATAGATTTTCACTTGCAACTTGCTTTAACATGTTTAACAGTGCATGAATTGTTGTCTAAAGCAAAAAAGAATGATGCATTTTATGGCTGGATCTGTTTTTATCACTTTCTGAATTGGACGTTGAAAATGAGCTTATCTCAGCCAGCAGAGAGGTCAAATCACAGTAATGCAAACTCAGTCAGAGACATAGATTTTCATTTGCAACTTGCTTTAACATGTTTAACAGTGCATGAATTGTTGTCTAAAACAAAAAAGAATGATGCATCTTATGGCTGGATCTGTTTTTATCACTTTCTGAATTGGACGTTGAAAATGAGCTTATCTCAGCCAGCAGAGAGGTCAAATCACAGTAATGCAAACTCAGTCAGAGACATAGATTTTCACTTGCAACTTGCTTTAACATGTTTAACAGTGCATGAATTGTTGTCTAAAACAAAAAAGAATGATGCATTTTATGGCTGGATCTGTTTTTATCACTTTCTGAATTGGACGTTTAAAATGAGCTTATCTCAGCCAGCAGAGAGGTCAAATCATAGTAATGCAAACTCAGTCAGAGACATAGATTTTCACTTGCAACTTGCTTTAACATGTTTAACAGTGCATGAATTGTTGTCTAAAACAAAAAAGAATGATGCATTTTATGGCTGGATCTGTTTTTATCACTTTCTGAATTGGACGTTGAAAATGAGCTTATCTCAGCCAGCAGAGAGGTCAAATCACAGTAATGCAAACTCAGTCAGAGACATAGATTTTCACTTGCAACTTGCTTTAACATGTTTAACAGTGCATGAATTGTTGTCTAAAACAAAAAAGAATGATGCATTTTATGGCTGGATCTGTTTTTATCACTTTCTGAATTGGACGTTGAAAATGAGCTTATCTCAGCCAGCAGAGAGGTCAAATCACAGTAATGCAAACTCAGTCAGAGACATAGATTTTCACCTGCAACTTGCTTTAACATGTTTAACAGTGCATGAAATGTTGTCTAAAACAAAAAAGAATGATGCATTTTATGGCTGGATCTGTTTTTATCACTTTCTGAATTGGACGTTGAAAATGAGCTTATCTCAGCCAGCAGAGAGGTCAAATCACAGTAATGCAAACTCAGTCAGAGACATAGATTTTCACTTGCAACTTGCTTTAACATGTTTAACAGTGCATGAATTGTTGTCTAAAACAAAAAAGAATGATGCATCTTATGGCTGGATCTGTTTTTATCACTTTCTGAATTGGACGTTGAAAATGAGCTTATCTCAGCCAGCAGAGAGGTCAAATCACAGTAATGCAAACTCAGTCAGAGACATAGATTTTCACTTGCAACTTGCTTTAACATGTTTAACAGTGCATGAATTGTTGTCTAAAACAAAAAAGAATGATGCATTTTATGGCTGGATCTGTTTTTATCACTTTCTAAATTGGAGGTTGAAAATGAGCTTATCTCAGCCAGCAGAGAGGTCAAATCACAGTAATGCAAACTCAGTCAGAGACATAGATTTTCACTTGCAACTTGCTTTAACATGTTTAACAGTGCATGAATTGTTGTCTAAAACAAAAAAGAATGATGCATTTTATGGCTGGATCTGTTTTTATCACTTTCTGAATTGGACGTTGAAAATGAGCTTATCTCAGCCAGCAGAGAGGTCAAATCACAGTAATGCAAACTCAGTCAGAGACATAGATTTTAACCAGCAACTTGCTTTAACATGTTTAACAGTGCATGAAATGTTGTCTAAAACAAAAAAGAATGATGCATTTTATGGCTGGATCTGTTTTTATCACTTTCTGAATAGGACGTTGAAAATGAGCTTTGCTCAGCCAGCAGAGAGGTCAAATCACAGTAATGCAAACTCAGTCAGAGACATAGATTTTCACTTGCAACTTGCTTTAACATGTTAAACAGTGCATGAATTGTTGTCTAAAACAAAAAAGAATGATGCATTTTATGGCTGGATCTGTTTTTATCACTTTCTGAATTGGACGTTGAAAATGAGCTTATCTCAGCCAGCAGAGAGGTCAAATCACAGTAATGCAAACTCAGTCAGAGACATAGATTTTCACCTGCAACTTGCTTTAACATGTTTAACAGTGCATGAAATGTTGTCTAAAACAAAAAAGAATGATGCATTTTATGGCTGGATCTGTTTTTATCACTTTCTGAATTGGACGTTGAAAATGAGCTTATCTCAGCCAGCAGAGAGGTCAAATCACAGTAATGCAAACTCAGTCAGAGACATAGATTTTCACTTGCAACTTGCTTTAACATGTTTAACAGTGCATGAATTGTTGTCTAAAACAAAAAAGAATGATGCATTTTATGGCTGGATCTGTTTTTATCACTTTCTGAATTGGACGTTGAAAATGAGCTTATCTCAGCCAGCAGAGAGGTCAAATCACAGTAATGCAAACTCAGTCAGAGACATAGATTTTCACTTGCAACTTGCTTTAACATGTTTAACAGTGCATGAATTGTTGTCTAAAACAAAAAAGAATGATGCATTTTATGGCTGGATCTGTTTTTATCACTTTCTGAATTGGACGTTGAAAATGAGCTTATCTCAACCAGCAGAGAGGTCAAATCACAGTAATGCAAACTCAGTCAGAGACATAGATTTTCACTTACAACTTGCTTTAACATGTTTAACAGTGCATGAATTGTTGTCTAAAACAAAAAAGAATGATGCATTTTATGGCTGGATCTGTTTTTATCACTTTCTGAATTGGACGTTGAAAATGAGCTTATCTCAGCCAGCAGAGAGATCAAATCACAGTAATGCAAACTCAGTCAGAGACATAGATTTTCATTTGCAACTTGCTTTAACATGTTTAACAGTGCATGAATTGTTGTCTAAAACAAAAAAGAATGATGCATTTTATGGCTGGATCTGTTTTTATCACTTTCTGAATTGGACGTTGAAAATGAGCTTATCTCAGCCAGCAGAGAGGTCAAATCACAGTAATGCAAACTCAGTCAGAGACATAGATTTTCACTTGCAACTTGCTTTAACATGTTTAACAGTGCATGAAATGTTGTCTAAAACAAAAAGAATGATGCATTTTATGGCTGGATCTGGTTTTATCACTTTCTGAATTGGACGTTGAAAATGAGCTTATCTCAGCCAGCAGAGAGGTCAAATCACAGTAATGCAAACTCAGTCAGAGACATAGATTTTCACTTGCAACTTGCTTTAACATGTTTAACAGTGCATGAATTGTTGTCTAAAACAAAAAAGAATGATGCATCTTATGGCTGGATCTGTTTTTATCACTTTCTGAATAGGACGTTGAAAATGAGCTTTGCTCAGCCAG
Source organism: Danio rerio (assembly GCF_052040795.2). Taxonomy (NCBI): domain Eukaryota; kingdom Metazoa; phylum Chordata; class Actinopteri; order Cypriniformes; family Danionidae; genus Danio; species Danio rerio. The sequence goes on from NC_141042.1 coordinate 30,409,612, forward strand.
CAGAGAGGTCAAATCACAGTAATGCAAACTCAGTCAGAGACATAGATTTTCACTTGCAACTTGCTTTAACATGTTAAACAGTGCATGAACTGTTGTCTAAAACAAAAAAGAATGATGCATTTTATGGCTGGATCTGTTTTTATCACTTTCTGAATTGGACGTTGAAAATGAGCTTATCTCAGCCAGCAGAGAGGTCAAATCACAGTAATGCAAACTCAGTCAGAGACATAGATTTTCACCTGCAACTTGCTTTAACATGTTTAACAGTGCATGAAATGTTGTCTAAAACAAAAAAGAATGATGCATTTTATGGCTGGATCTGTTTTTATCACTTTCTGAATTGGACGTTGAAAATGAGCTTTGATCAGCCAGCAGAGAGGTCAAATCACAGTAATGCAAACTCAGTCAGAGACATAGATTTTCACTTGCAACTTGCTTTAACATGTTTAACAGTGCATGAATTGTTGTCTAAAACAAAAACGAATGATGCATTTTATGGCTGGATCCGTTTTTATCACTTTCTGAATTGGACGTTGAAAATGAGCTTTGCTCAGCCAGCAGAGAGGTCAAATCACAGTAATGCAAACTTAGTCAGAGACATAGATTTTCACTTGCAACTTGCTTTAACGTGTTTAACAGTGCATGAATTGTTGTCTAAAACAAAAAAAGAATGATGCATTTTATGGCTGTATCTGTTTTTATCACTTTCTGAATTGGACGTGGAAAATGAGCTTTTCTCAGCCAGCAGAGAGGTCAAATCACAGTAATGCAAACTCAGTCAGAGACATAGATTTTCACTTGCAACTTGCTTTAACATGTTTAACAGTGCATGGAATGTTGTCTAAAACAAAAAAGAATGATGCATCTTATGGCTGGATCTGTTTTTATCACTTTCTGAATTGGACGTTGAAAATGAGCTTTGCTCAGCCAGCAGAGAGGTCAAATCACAGTAATGCAAACTCAGTCAGAGACATAGATTTTCACTTGCAACTTGCTTTAACATGTTTAACAGTGCATGAATTGTTGTCTAAAACAAAAAAGAATGATGCATTTTATGGCTGGATCTGTTTTTATCACTTTCTGAATTGGACGTTGAAAATGAGCTTATCTCAGCCAGCAGAGAGATCAAATCACAGTAATGCAAACTCAGTCAGAGACATAGATTTTCATTTGCAACTTGCTTTAACATGTTTAACAGTGCATGAAATGTTGTCTAAAACAAAAAAGAATGATGCATTTTATGGCTGGATCTGTTTTTATCACTTTCTGAATAGGACGTTGAAAATGAGCTTTGCTCAGCCAGCAGAGAGGTCAAATCACAGTAATGCAAACTCAGTCAGAGACATAGATTTTCACTTGCAACTTGCTTTAACATGTTTAACAGTGCATGAATTGTTGTCTAAAGCAAAAAAGAATGATGCATTTTATGGCTGGATCTGTTTTTATCACTTTCTGAATTGGACGTTGAAAATGAGCTTATCTCAGCCAGCAGAGAGGTCAAATCACAGTAATGCAAACTCAGTCAGAGACATAGATTTTCATTTGCAACTTGCTTTAACATGTTTAACAGTGCATGAATTGTTGTCTAAAACAAAAAAGAATGATGCATCTTATGGCTGGATCTGTTTTTATCACTTTCTGAATTGGACGTTGAAAATGAGCTTATCTCAGCCAGCAGAGAGGTCAAATCACAGTAATGCAAACTCAGTCAGAGACATAGATTTTCATTTGCAACTTGCTTTAACATTTTTAACAGTGCATGAAATGTTGTCTAAAACAAAAAAGAATGATGCATTTTATGGCTGGATCTGTTTTTATCACTTTCTAAATTGGAGGTTGAAAATGAGCTTATCTCAGCCAGCAGAGAGGTCAAATCACAGTAATGCAAACTCAGTCAGAGACATAGATTTTCACTTGCAACTTGCTTTAACATGTTTAACAGTGCATGAATTGTTGTCTAAAACAAAAAAGAATGATGCATTTTATGGCTGGATCTGTTTTTATCACTTTCTGAATTGGACGTTGAAAATGAGCTTATCTCAGCCAGCAGAGAGGTCAAATCACAGTAATGCAAACTCAGTCAGAGACATAGATTTTAACCAGCAACTTGCTTTAACATGTTTAACAGTGCATGAAATGTTGTCTAAAACAAAAAAGAATGATGCATTTTATGGCTGGATCTGTTTTTATCACTTTCTGAATAGGACGTTGAAAATGAGCTTTGCTCAGCCAGCAGAGAGGTCAAATCACAGTAATGCAAACTCAGTCAGAGACATAGATTTTCACTTGCAACTTGCTTTAACATGTTAAACAGTGCATGAATTGTTGTCTAAAACAAAAAAGAATGATGCATTTTATGGCTGGATCTGTTTTTATCACTTTCTGAATTGGACGTTGAAAATGAGCTTATCTCAGCCAGCAGAGAGGTCAAATCACAGTAATGCAAACTCAGTCAGAGACATAGATTTTCACCTGCAACTTGCTTTAACATGTTTAACAGTGCATGAAATGTTGTCTAAAACAAAAAAGAATGATGCATTTTATGGCTGGATCTGTTTTTATCACTTTCTGAATTGGACGTTGAAAATGAGCTTATCTCAGCCAGCAGAGAGGTCAAATCACAGTAATGCAAACTCAGTCAGAGACATAGATTTTCACTTGCAACTTGCTTTAACATGTTTAACAGTGCATGAATTGTTGTCTAAAACAAAAAAGAATGATGCATTTTATGGCTGGATCTGTTTTTATCACTTTCTGAATTGGACGTTGAAAATGAGTTTATCTCAGCCAGCAGAGAGGTCAAATCACAGTAATGCAAACTCAGTCAGAGACATAGATTTTCACTTGCAACTTGCTTTAACATGTTTAACAGTGCATGAATTGTTGTCTAAAACAAAAAAGAATGATGCATTTTATGGCTGGATCTGTTTTTATCACTTTCTGAATTGGACGTTGAAAATGAGCTTATCTCAACCAGCAGAGAGGTCAAATCACAGTAATGCAAACTCAGTCAGAGACATAGATTTTCACTTACAACTTGCTTTAACATGTTTAACAGTGCATGAATTGTTGTCTAAAACAAAAAAGAATGATGCATTTTATGGCTGGATCTGTTTTTATCACTTTCTGAATTGGACGTTGAAAATGAGCTTATCTCAGCCAGCAGAGAGATCAAATCACAGTAATTCAAACTCAGTCAGAGACATAGATTTTCATTTGCAACTTGCTTTAACATGTTTAACAGTGCATGAATTGTTGTCTAAAACAAAAAAGAATGATGCATTTTATGGCTGGATCTGTTTTTATCACTTTCTGAATTGGACGTTGAAAATGAGCTTATCTCAGCCAGCAGAGAGGTCAAATCACAGTAATGCAAACTCAGTCAGAGACATAGATTTTCACTTGCAACTTGCTTTAACATGTTTAACAGTGCATGAAATGTTGTCTAAAACAAAAAGAATGATGCATTTTATGGCTGGATCTGGTTTTATCACTTTCTGAATTGGACGTTGAAAATGAGCTTATCTCAGCCAGCAGAGAGGTCAAATCACAGTAATGCAAACTCAGTCAGAGACATAGATTTTCACTTGCAACTTGCTTTAACATGTTTAACAGTGCATGAATTGTTGTCTAAAACAAAAAAAGAATGATGCATCTTATGGCTGGATCTGTTTTTATCACTTTCTGAATAGGACGTTGAAAATGAGCTTTGCTCAGCCAGCAGAGAGGTCAAATCACAGTAATGCAAACTCAGTCAGAGACATAGATTTTCACTTGCAACTTGCTTTAACATGTTAAACAGTGCATGAACTGTTGTCTAAAACAAAAAAGAATGATGCATTTTATGGCTGGATCTGTTTTTATCACTTTCTGAATTGGACGTTGAAAATGAGCTTATCTCAGCCAGCAGAGAGGTCAAATCACAGTAATGCAAACTCAGTCAGAGACATAGATTTTCACCTGCAACTTGCTTTAACATGTTTAACAGTGCATGAAATGTTGTCTAAAACAAAAAAGAATGATGCATTTTATGGCTGGATCTGTTTTTATCACTTTCTGAATTGGACGTTGAAAATGAGCTTTGATCAGCCAGCAGAGAGGTCAAATCACAGTAATGCAAACTCAGTCAGAGACATAGATTTTCACTTGCAACTTGCTTTAACATGTTTAACAGTGCATGAATTGTTGTCTAAAACAAAAACGAATGATGCATTTTATGGCTGGATCCGTTTTTATCACTTTCTGAATTGGACGTTGAAAATGAGCTTTGCTCAGCCAGCAGAGAGGTCAAATCACAGTAATGCAAACTTAGTCAGAGACATAGATTTTCACTTGCAATTTGCTTTAACGTGTTTAACAGTGCATGAATTGTTGTCTAAAACAAAAAAGAATGATGCATTTTATGGCTGTATCTATTTTTATCACTTTCTGAATTGGACGTTGAAAATGAGCTTATCTCAGCCAGCAGAGAGGTCAAATCACAGTAATGCAAACTTAGTCAGAGACATAGATTTTCACTTGCAACTTGCTTTAACATGTTTAACAGTGCATGAAATGTTGTCTAAAACAAAAAAAGAATGATGCATTTTATGGCTGTATCTGTTTTTATCACTTTCTGAATTGGACGTGGAAAATGAGCTTTTCTCAGCCAGCAGAGAGGTCAAATCACAGTAATGCAAACTCAGTCAGAGACATAGATTTTCACTTGCAACTTGCTTTAACATGTTTAACAGTGCATGGAATGTTGTCTAAAACAAAAAAGAATGATGCATCTTATGGCTGGATCTGTTTTTATCACTTTCTGAATTGGACGTTGAAAATGAGCTTTGCTCAGCCAGCAGAGAGGTCAAATCACAGTAATGCAAACTCAGTCAGAGACATAGATTTTCACTTGCAACTTGCTTTAACATGTTTAACAGTGCATGAATTGTTGTCTAAAACAAAAAAGAATGATGCATTTTATGGCTGGATCTGTTTTTATCACTTTCTGAATTGGACGTTGAAAATGAGCTTATCTCAGCCAGCAGAGAGATCAAATCACAGTAATGCAAACTCAGTCAGAGACATAGATTTTCATTTGCAACTTGCTTTAACATGTTTAACAGTGCATGAAATGTTGTCTAAAACAAAAAAGAATGATGCATCTTATAGCTGGATCTGTTTTTATCACTTTCTGAATTGGACGTTGAAAATGAGCTTTGCTCAGCCAGCAGAGAGGTCAAATCACAGTAATGCAAACTCAGTCAGAGACATAGATTTTCACTTGCAACTTGCTTTAACATGTTAAACAGTGCATGAACTGTTGTCTAAAACAAAAAAGAATGATGCATTTTATGGCTGGATCTGTTTTTATCACTTTCTGAATTGGACGTTGAAAATGAGCTTATCTCAGCCAGCAGAGAGGTCAAATCACAGTAATGCAAACTCAGTCAGAGACATAGATTTTCACCTGCAACTTGCTTTAACATGTTTAACAGTGCATGAAATGTTGTCTAAAACAAAAAAGAATGATGCATTTTATGGCTGGATCTGTTTTTATCACTTTCTGAATTGGACGTTGAAAATGAGCTTTGATCAGCCAGCAGAGAGGTCAAATCACAGTAATGCAAACTCAGTCAGAGACATAGATTTTCACTTGCAACTTGCTTTAACATGTTTAACAGTGCATGAATTGTTGTCTAAAACAAAAACGAATGATGCATTTTATGGCTGGATCCGTTTTTATCACTTTCTGAATTGGACGTTGAAAATGAGCTTTGCTCAGCCAGCAGAGAGGTCAAATCACAGTAATGCAAACTTAGTCAGAGACATAGATTTTCACTTGCAATTTGCTTTAACGTGTTTAACAGTGCATGAATTGTTGTCTAAAACAAAAAAGAATGATGCATTTTATGGCTGTATCTATTTTTATCACTTTCTGAATTGGACGTTGAAAATGAGCTTATCTCAGCCAGCAGAGAGGTCAAATCACAGTAATGCAAACTCAGTCAGAGACATAGATTTTCACTTGCAACTTGCTTTAACATGTTTAACAGTGCATGAAATGTTGTCTAAAACAAAAAAAGAATGATGCATTTTATGGCTGTATCTGTTTTTATCACTTTCTGAATTGGACGTGGAAAATGAGCTTTTCTCAGCCAGCAGAGAGGTCAAATCACAGTAATGCAAACTCAGTCAGAGACATAGATTTTCACTTGCAACTTGCTTTAACATGTTTAACAGTGCATGGAATGTTGTCTAAAACAAAAAAGAATGATGCATCTTATGGCTGGATCTGTTTTTATCACTTTCTGAATTGGACGTTGAAAATGAGCTTTGCTCAGCCAGCAGAGAGGTCAAATCACAGTAATGCAAACTCAGTCAGAGACATAGATTTTCACTTGCAACTTGCTTTAACATGTTTAACAGTGCATGAATTGTTGTCTAAAACAAAAAAGAATGATGCATTTTATGGCTGGATCTGTTTTTATCACTTTCTGAATTGGACGTTGAAAATGAGCTTATCTCAGCCAGCAGAGAGATCAAATCACAGTAATGCAAACTCAGTCAGAGACATAGATTTTCATTTGCAACTTGCTTTAACATGTTTAACAGTGCATGAAATGTTGTCTAAAACAAAAAAGAATGATGCATTTTATGGCTGGATCTGTTTTTATCACTTTCTGAATAGGACGTTGAAAATGAGCTTTGCTCAGCCAGCAGAGAGGTCAAATCACAGTAATGCAAACTCAGTCAGAGACATAGATTTTCACTTGCAACTTGCTTTAACATGTTTAACAGTGCATGAATTGTTGTCTAAAGCAAAAAAGAATGATGCATTTTATGGCTGGATCTGTTTTTATCACTTTCTGAATTGGACGTTGAAAATGAGCTTATCTCAGCCAGCAGAGAGGTCAAATCACAGTAATGCAAACTCAGTCAGAGACATAGATTTTCATTTGCAACTTGCTTTAACATGTTTAACAGTGCATGAATTGTTGTCTAAAACAAAAAAGAATGATGCATCTTATGGCTGGATCTGTTTTTATCACTTTCTGAATTGGACGTTGAAAATGAGCTTATCTCAGCCAGCAGAGAGGTCAAATCACAGTAATGCAAACTCAGTCAGAGACATAGATTTTCACTTGCAACTTGCTTTAACATGTTTAACAGTGCATGAATTGTTGTCTAAAACAAAAAAGAATGATGCATTTTATGGCTGGATCTGTTTTTATCACTTTCTGAATTGGACGTTTAAAATGAGCTTATCTCAGCCAGCAGAGAGGTCAAATCATAGTAATGCAAACTCAGTCAGAGACATAGATTTTCACTTGCAACTTGCTTTAACATGTTTAACAGTGCATGAATTGTTGTCTAAAACAAAAACGAATGATGCATTTTATGGCTGGATCTGTTTTTATCACTTTCTGAATTGGACGTTGAAAATGAGCTTATCTCAGCCAGCAGAGAGGTCAAATCACAGTAATGCAAACTCAGTCAGAGACATAGATTTTCACTTGCAACTTGCTTTAACATGTTTAACAGTGCATGAATTGTTGTCTAAAACAAAAAAGAATGATGCATTTTATGGCTGGATCTGTTTTTATCACTTTCTGAATTGGACGTTGAAAATGAGCTTATCTCAGCCAGCAGAGAGGTCAAATCACAGTAATGCAAACTCAGTCAGAGACATAGATTTTCACCTGCAACTTGCTTTAACATGTTTAACAGTGCATGAAATGTTGTCTAAAACAAAAAAGAATGATGCATTTTATGGCTGGATCTGTTTTTATCACTTTCTGAATTGGACGTTGAAAATGAGCTTATCTCAGCCAGCAGAGAGGTCAAATCACAGTAATGCAAACTCAGTCAGAGACATAGATTTTCACTTGCAACTTGCTTTAACATGTTTAACAGTGCATGAATTGTTGTCTAAAACAAAAAAGAATGATGCATCTTATGGCTGGATCTGTTTTTATCACTTTCTGAATAGGACGTTGAAAATGAGCTTTGCTCAGCCAGCAGAGAGGTCAAATCACAGTAATGCAAACTCAGTCAGAGACATAGATTTTCACTTGCAACTTGCTTTAACATGTTAAACAGTGCATGAACTGTTGTCTAAAACAAAAAAGAATGATGCATTTTATGGCTGGATCTGTTTTTATCACTTTCTGAATTGGACGTTGAAAATGAGCTTATCTCAGCCAGCAGAGAGGTCAAATCACAGTAATGCAAACTCAGTCAGAGACATAGATTTTCACCTGCAACTTGCTTTAACATGTTTAACAGTGCATGAAATGTTGTCTAAAACAAAAAAGAATGATGCATTTTATGGCTGGATCTGTTTTTATCACTTTCTGAATTGGACGTTGAAAATGAGCTTTGATCAGCCAGCAGAGAGGTCAAATCACAGTAATGCAAACTCAGTCAGAGACATAGATTTTCACTTGCAACTTGCTTTAACATGTTTAACAGTGCATGAATTGTTGTCTAAAACAAAAACGAATGATGCATTTTATGGCTGGATCCGTTTTTATCACTTTCTGAATTGGACGTTGAAAATGAGCTTTGCTCAGCCAGCAGAGAGGTCAAATCACAGTAATGCAAACTTAGTCAGAGACATAGATTTTCACTTGCAACTTGCTTTAACATGTTTAACAGTGCATGAATTGTTGTCTAAAACAAAAAAGAATGATGCATTTTATGGCTGGATCTGTTTTTATCACTTTCTGAATTGGACGTTGAAAATGAGCTTATCTCAGCCAGCAGAGAGGTCAAATCACAGTAATGCAAACTCAGTCAGAGACATAGATTTTAACCAGCAACTTGCTTTAACATGTTTAACAGTGCATGAAATGTTGTCTAAAACAAAAAAGAATGATGCATTTTATGGCTGGATCTGTTTTTATCACTTTCTGAATAGGACGTTGAAAATGAGCTTTGCTCAGCCAGCAGAGAGGTCAAATCACAGTAATGCAAACTCAGTCAGAGACATAGATTTTCACTTGCAACTTGCTTTAACATGTTAAACAGTGCATGAATTGTTGTCTAAAACAAAAAAGAATGATGCATTTTATGGCTGGATCTGTTTTTATCACTTTCTGAATTGGACGTTGAAAATGAGCTTATCTCAGCCAGCAGAGAGGTCAAATCACAGTAATGCAAACTCAGTCAGAGACATAGATTTTCACCTGCAACTTGCTTTAACATGTTTAACAGTGCATGAAATGTTGTCTAAAACAAAAAAGAATGATGCATTTTATGGCTGGATCTGTTTTTATCACTTTCTGAATTGGACGTTGAAAATGAGCTTATCTCAGCCAGCAGAGAGGTCAAATCACAGTAATGCAAACTCAGTCAGAGACATAGATTTTCACTTGCAACTTGCTTTAACATGTTTAACAGTGCATGAATTGTTGTCTAAAACAAAAAAGAATGATGCATTTTATGGCTGGATCTGTTTTTATCACTTTCTGAATTGGACGTTGAAAATGAGTTTATCTCAGCCAGCAGAGAGGTCAAATCACAGTAATGCAAACTCAGTCAGAGACATAGATTTTCACTTGCAACTTGCTTTAACATGTTTAACAGTGCATGAATTGTTGTCTAAAACAAAAAAGAATGATGCATTTTATGGCTGGATCTGTTTTTATCACTTTCTGAATTGGACGTTGAAAATGAGCTTATCTCAACCAGCAGAGAGGTCAAATCACAGTAATGCAAACTCAGTCAGAGACATAGATTTTCACTTACAACTTGCTTTAACATGTTTAACAGTGCATGAATTGTTGTCTAAAACAAAAAAGAATGATGCATTTTATGGCTGGATCTGTTTTTATCACTTTCTGAATTGGACGTTGAAAATGAGCTTATCTCAGCCAGCAGAGAGATCAAATCACAGTAATTCAAACTCAGTCAGAGACATAGATTTTCATTTGCAACTTGCTTTAACATGTTTAACAGTGCATGAATTGTTGTCTAAAACAAAAAAGAATGATGCATTTTATGGCTGGATCTGTTTTTATCACTTTCTGAATTGGACGTTGAAAATGAGCTTATCTCAGCCAGCAGAGAGGTCAAATCACAGTAATGCAAACTCAGTCAGAGACATAGATTTTCACTTGCAACTTGCTTTAACATGTTTAACAGTGCATGAAATGTTGTCTAAAACAAAAAGAATGATGCATTTTATGGCTGGATCTGGTTTTATCACTTTCTGAATTGGACGTTGAAAATGAGCTTATCTCAGCCAGCAGAGAGGTCAAATCACAGTAATGCAAACTCAGTCAGAGACATAGATTTTCACTTGCAACTTGCTTTAACATGTTTAACAGTGCATGAATTGTTGTCTAAAACAAAAAAAGAATGATGCATCTTATGGCTGGATCTGTTTTTATCACTTTCTGAATAGGACGTTGAAAATGAGCTTTGCTCAGCCAGCAGAGAGGTCAAATCACAGTAATGCAAACTCAGTCAGAGACATAGATTTTCACTTGCAACTTGCTTTAACATGTTAAACAGTGCATGAACTGTTGTCTAAAACAAAAAAGAATGATGCATTTTATGGCTGGATCTGTTTTTATCACTTTCTGAATTGGACGTTGAAAATGAGCTTATCTCAGCCAGCAGAGAGGTCAAATCACAGTAATGCAAACTCAGTCAGAGACATAGATTTTCACCTGCAACTTGCTTTAACATGTTTAACAGTGCATGAAATGTTGTCTAAAACAAAAAAGAATGATGCATTTTATGGCTGGATCTGTTTTTATCACTTTCTGAATTGGACGTTGAAAATGAGCTTTGATCAGCCAGCAGAGAGGTCAAATCACAGTAATGCAAACTCAGTCAGAGACATAGATTTTCACTTGCAACTTGCTTTAACATGTTTAACAGTGCATGAATTGTTGTCTAAAACAAAAACGAATGATGCATTTTATGGCTGGATCCGTTTTTATCACTTTCTGAATTGGACGTTGAAAATGAGCTTTGCTCAGCCAGCAGAGAGGTCAAATCACAGTAATGCAAACTTAGTCAGAGACATAGATTTTCACTTGCAATTTGCTTTAACGTGTTTAACAGTGCATGAATTGTTGTCTAAAACAAAAAAGAATGATGCATTTTATGGCTGTATCTATTTTTATCACTTTCTGAATTGGACGTTGAAAATGAGCTTATCTCAGCCAGCAGAGAGGTCAAATCACAGTAATGCAAACTTAGTCAGAGACATAGATTTTCACTTGCAACTTGCTTTAACATGTTTAACAGTGCATGAAATGTTGTCTAAAACAAAAAAAGAATGATGCATTTTATGGCTGTATCTGTTTTTATCACTTTCTGAATTGGACGTGGAAAATGAGCTTTTCTCAGCCAGCAGAGAGGTCAAATCACAGTAATGCAAACTCAGTCAGAGACATAGATTTTCACTTGCAACTTGCTTTAACATGTTTAACAGTGCATGGAATGTTGTCTAAAACAAAAAAGAATGATGCATCTTATGGCTGGATCTGTTTTTATCACTTTCTGAATTGGACGTTGAAAATGAGCTTTGCTCAGCCAGCAGAGAGGTCAAATCACAGTAATGCAAACTCAGTCAGAGACATAGATTTTCACTTGCAACTTGCTTTAACATGTTTAACAGTGCATGAATTGTTGTCTAAAACAAAAAAGAATGATGCATTTTATGGCTGGATCTGTTTTTATCACTTTCTGAATTGGACGTTGAAAATGAGCTTATCTCAGCCAGCAGAGAGATCAAATCACAGTAATGCAAACTCAGTCAGAGACATAGATTTTCATTTGCAACTTGCTTTAACATGTTTAACAGTGCATGAAATGTTGTCTAAAACAAAAAAGAATGATGCATCTTATAGCTGGATCTGTTTTTATCACTTTCTGAATTGGACGTTGAAAATGAGCTTTGCTCAGCCAGCAGAGAGGTCAAATCACAGTAATGCAAACTCAGTCAGAGACATAGATTTTCACTTGCAACTTGCTTTAACATGTTAAACAGTGCATGAACTGTTGTCTAAAACAAAAAAGAATGATGCATTTTATGGCTGGATCTGTTTTTATCACTTTCTGAATTGGACGTTGAAAATGAGCTTATCTCAGCCAGCAGAGAGGTCAAATCACAGTAATGCAAACTCAGTCAGAGACATAGATTTTCACCTGCAACTTGCTTTAACATGTTTAACAGTGCATGAAATGTTGTCTAAAACAAAAAAGAATGATGCATTTTATGGCTGGATCTGTTTTTATCACTTTCTGAATTGGACGTTGAAAATGAGCTTTGATCAGCCAGCAGAGAGGTCAAATCACAGTAATGCAAACTCAGTCAGAGACATAGATTTTCACTTGCAACTTGCTTTAACATGTTTAACAGTGCATGAATTGTTGTCTAAAACAAAAACGAATGATGCATTTTATGGCTGGATCCGTTTTTATCACTTTCTGAATTGGACGTTGAAAATGAGCTTTGCTCAGCCAGCAGAGAGGTCAAATCACAGTAATGCAAACTTAGTCAGAGACATAGATTTTCACTTGCAATTTGCTTTAACGTGTTTAACAGTGCATGAATTGTTGTCTAAAACAAAAAAGAATGATGCATTTTATGGCTGTATCTATTTTTATCACTTTCTGAATTGGACGTTGAAAATGAGCTTATCTCAGCCAGCAGAGAGGTCAAATCACAGTAATGCAAACTCAGTCAGAGACATAGATTTTCACTTGCAACTTGCTTTAACATGTTTAACAGTGCATGAAATGTTGTCTAAAACAAAAAAAGAATGATGCATTTTATGGCTGTATCTGTTTTTATCACTTTCTGAATTGGACGTGGAAAATGAGCTTTTCTCAGCCAGCAGAGAGGTCAAATCACAGTAATGCAAACTCAGTCAGAGACATAGATTTTCACTTGCAACTTGCTTTAACATGTTTAACAGTGCATGGAATGTTGTCTAAAACAAAAAAGAATGATGCATCTTATGGCTGGATCTGTTTTTATCACTTTCTGAATTGGACGTTGAAAATGAGCTTTGCTCAGCCAGCAGAGAGGTCAAATCACAGTAATGCAAACTCAGTCAGAGACATAGATTTTCACTTGCAACTTGCTTTAACATGTTTAACAGTGCATGAATTGTTGTCTAAAACAAAAAAGAATGATGCATTTTATGGCTGGATCTGTTTTTATCACTTTCTGAATTGGACGTTGAAAATGAGCTTATCTCAGCCAGCAGAGAGATCAAATCACAGTAATGCAAACTCAGTCAGAGACATAGATTTTCATTTGCAACTTGCTTTAACATGTTTAACAGTGCATGAAATGTTGTCTAAAACAAAAAAGAATGATGCATTTTATGGCTGGATCTGTTTTTATCACTTTCTGAATAGGACGTTGAAAATGAGCTTTGCTCAGCCAGCAGAGAGGTCAAATCACAGTAATGCAAACTCAGTCAGAGACATAGATTTTCACTTGCAACTTGCTTTAACATGTTTAACAGTGCATGAATTGTTGTCTAAAGCAAAAAAGAATGATGCATTTTATGGCTGGATCTGTTTTTATCACTTTCTGAATTGGACGTTGAAAATGAGCTTATCTCAGCCAGCAGAGAGGTCAAATCACAGTAATGCAAACTCAGTCAGAGACATAGATTTTCATTTGCAACTTGCTTTAACATGTTTAACAGTGCATGAATTGTTGTCTAAAACAAAAAAGAATGATGCATCTTATGGCTGGATCTGTTTTTATCACTTTCTGAATTGGACGTTGAAAATGAGCTTATCTCAGCCAGCAGAGAGGTCAAATCACAGTAATGCAAACTCAGTCAGAGACATAGATTTTCACTTGCAACTTGCTTTAACATGTTTAACAGTGCATGAATTGTTGTCTAAAACAAAAAAGAATGATGCATTTTATGGCTGGATCTGTTTTTATCACTTTCTGAATTGGACGTTTAAAATGAGCTTATCTCAGCCAGCAGAGAGGTCAAATCATAGTAATGCAAACTCAGTCAGAGACATAGATTTTCACTTGCAACTTGCTTTAACATGTTTAACAGTGCATGAATTGTTGTCTAAAACAAAAAAGAATGATGCATTTTATGGCTGGATCTGTTTTTATCACTTTCTGAATTGGACGTTGAAAATGAGCTTATCTCAGCCAGCAGAGAGGTCAAATCACAGTAATGCAAACTCAGTCAGAGACATAGATTTTCACTTGCAACTTGCTTTAACATGTTTAACAGTGCATGAATTGTTGTCTAAAACAAAAAAGAATGATGCATTTTATGGCTGGATCTGTTTTTATCACTTTCTGAATTGGACGTTGAAAATGAGCTTATCTCAGCCAGCAGAGAGGTCAAATCACAGTAATGCAAACTCAGTCAGAGACATAGATTTTCACCTGCAACTTGCTTTAACATGTTTAACAGTGCATGAAATGTTGTCTAAAACAAAAAAGAATGATGCATTTTATGGCTGGATCTGTTTTTATCACTTTCTGAATTGGACGTTGAAAATGAGCTTATCTCAGCCAGCAGAGAGGTCAAATCACAGTAATGCAAACTCAGTCAGAGACATAGATTTTCACTTGCAACTTGCTTTAACATGTTTAACAGTGCATGAATTGTTGTCTAAAACAAAAAAGAATGATGCATCTTATGGCTGGATCTGTTTTTATCACTTTCTGAATAGGACGTTGAAAATGAGCTTTGCTCAGCCAGCAGAGAGGTCAAATCACAGTAATGCAAACTCAGTCAGAGACATAGATTTTCACTTGCAACTTGCTTTAACATGTTAAACAGTGCATGAACTGTTGTCTAAAACAAAAAAGAATGATGCATTTTATGGCTGGATCTGTTTTTATCACTTTCTGAAATGGACGTTGAAAATGAGCTTATCTCAGCCAGCAGAGAGGTCAAATCACAGTAATGCAAACTCAGTCAGAGACATAGATTTTCACCTGCAACTTGCTTTAACATGTTTAACAGTGCATGAAATGTTGTCTAAAACAAAAAAGAATGATGCATTTTATGGCTGGATCTGTTTTTATCACTTTCTGAATTGGACGTTGAAAATGAGCTTTGATCAGCCAGCAGAGAGGTCAAATCACAGTAATGCAAACTCAGTCAGAGACATAGATTTTCACTTGCAACTTGCTTTAACATGTTTAACAGTGCATGAATTGTTGTCTAAAACAAAAACGAATGATGCATTTTATGGCTGGATCCGTTTTTATCACTTTCTGAATTGGACGTTGAAAATGAGCTTTGCTCAGCCAGCAGAGAGGTCAAATCACAGTAATGCAAACTTAGTCAGAGACATAGATTTTCACTTGCAATTTGCTTTAACGTGTTTAACAGTGCATGAATTGTTGTCTAAAACAAAAAAGAATGATGCATTTTATGGCTGTATCTATTTTTATCACTTTCTGAATTGGACGTTGAAAATGAGCTTATCTCAGCCAGCAGAGAGGTCAAATCACAGTAATGCAAACTTAGTCAGAGACATAGATTTTCACTTGCAACTTGCTTTAACATGTTTAACAGTGCATGAAATGTTGTCTAAAACAAAAAAAGAATGATGCATTTTATGGCTGTATCTGTTTTTATCACTTTCTGAATTGGACGTGGAAAATGAGCTTTTCTCAGCCAGCAGAGAGGTCAAATCACAGTAATGCAAACTCAGTCAGAGACATAGATTTTCACTTGCAACTTGCTTTAACATGTTTAACAGTGCATGGAATGTTGTCTAAAACAAAAAAGAATGATGCATCTTATGGCTGGATCTGTTTTTATCACTTTCTGAATTGGACGTTGAAAATGAGCTTTGCTCAGCCAGCAGAGAGGTCAAATCACAGTAATGCAAACTCAGTCAGAGACATAGATTTTCACTTGCAACTTGCTTTAACATGTTTAACAGTGCATGAATTGTTGTCTAAAACAAAAAAGAATGATGCATTTTATGGCTGGATCTGTTTTTATCACTTTCTGAATTGGACGTTGAAAATGAGCTTATCTCAGCCAGCAGAGAGATCAAATCACAGTAATGCAAACTCAGTCAGAGACATAGATTTTCATTTGCAACTTGCTTTAACATGTTTAACAGTGCATGAAATGTTGTCTAAAACAAAAAAGAATGATGCATCTTATAGCTGGATCTGTTTTTATCACTTTCTGAATTGGACGTTGAAAATGAGCTTTGCTCAGCCAGCAGAGAGGTCAAATCACAGTAATGCAAACTCAGTCAGAGACATAGATTTTCACTTGCAACTTGCTTTAACATGTTAAACAGTGCATGAACTGTTGTCTAAAACAAAAAAGAATGATGCATTTTATGGCTGGATCTGTTTTTATCACTTTCTGAATTGGACGTTGAAAATGAGCTTATCTCAGCCAGCAGAGAGGTCAAATCACAGTAATGCAAACTCAGTCAGAGACATAGATTTTCACCTGCAACTTGCTTTAACATGTTTAACAGTGCATGAAATGTTGTCTAAAACAAAAAAGAATGATGCATTTTATGGCTGGATCCGTTTTTATCACTTTCTGAATTGGACGTTGAAAATGAGCTTTGATCAGCCAGCAGAGAGGTCAAATCACAGTAATGCAAACTCAGTCAGAGACATAGATTTTCACTTGCAACTTGCTTTAACATGTTTAACAGTGCATGAATTGTTGTCTAAAACAAAAACGAATGATGCATTTTATGGCTGGATCCGTTTTTATCACTTTCTGAATTGGACGTTGAAAATGAGCTTTGCTCAGCCAGCAGAGAGGTCAAATCACAGTAATGCAAACTTAGTCAGAGACATAGATTTTCACTTGCAATTTGCTTTAACGTGTTTAACAGTGCATGAATTGTTGTCTAAAACAAAAAAGAATGATGCATTTTATGGCTGTATCTATTTTTATCACTTTCTGAATTGGACGTTGAAAATGAGCTTATCTCAGCCAGCAGAGAGGTCAAATCACAGTAATGCAAACTCATTCAGAGACATAGATTTTCACTTGCAACTTGCTTTAACATGTTTAACAGTGCATGAAATGTTGTCTAAAACAAAAAAAGAATGATGCATTTTATGGCTGTATCTGTTTTTATCACTTTCTGAATTGGACGTGGAAAATGAGCTTTTCTCAGCCAGCAGAGAGGTCAAATCACAGTAATGCAAACTCAGTCAGAGACATAGATTTTCACTTGCAACTTGCTTTAACATGTTTAACAGTGCATGGAATGTTGTCTAAAACAAAAAAGAATGATGCATCTTATGGCTGGATCTGTTTTTATCACTTTCTGAATTGGACGTTGAAAATGAGCTTTGCTCAGCCAGCAGAGAGGTCAAATCACAGTAATGCAAACTCAGTCAGAGACATAGATTTTCACTTGCAACTTGCTTTAACATGTTTAACAGTGCATGAATTGTTGTCTAAAACAAAAAAGAATGATGCATTTTATGGCTGGATCTGTTTTTATCACTTTCTGAATTGGACGTTGAAAATGAGCTTATCTCAGCCAGCAGAGAGATCAAATCACAGTAATGCAAACTCAGTCAGAGACATAGATTTTCATTTGCAACTTGCTTTAACATGTTTAACAGTGCATGAAATGTTGTCTAAAACAAAAAAGAATGATGCATTTTATGGCTGGATCTGTTTTTATCACTTTCTGAATAGGACGTTGAAAATGAGCTTTGCTCAGCCAGCAGAGAGGTCAAATCACAGTAATGCAAACTCAGTCAGAGACATAGATTTTCACTTGCAACTTGCTTTAACATGTTTAACAGTGCATGAATTGTTGTCTAAAGCAAAAAAGAATGATGCATTTTATGGCTGGATCTGTTTTTATCACTTTCTGAATTGGACGTTGAAAATGAGCTTATCTCAGCCAGCAGAGAGGTCAAATCACAGTAATGCAAACTCAGTCAGAGACATAGATTTTCATTTGCAACTTGCTTTAACATGTTTAACAGTGCATGAATTGTTGTCTAAAACAAAAAAGAATGATGCATCTTATGGCTGGATCTGTTTTTATCACTTTCTGAATTGGACGTTGAAAATGAGCTTATCTCAGCCAGCAGAGAGGTCAAATCACAGTAATGCAAACTCAGTCAGAGACATAGATTTTCACTTGCAACTTGCTTTAACATGTTTAACAGTGCATGAATTGTTGTCTAAAACAAAAAAGAATGATGCATTTTATGGCTGGATCTGTTTTTATCACTTTCTGAATTGGACGTTTAAAATGAGCTTATCTCAGCCAGCAGAGAGGTCAAATCATAGTAATGCAAACTCAGTCAGAGACATAGATTTTCACTTGCAACTTGCTTTAACATGTTTAACAGTGCATGAATTGTTGTCTAAAACAAAAAAGAATGATGCATTTTATGGCTGGATCTGTTTTTATCACTTTCTGAATTGGACGTTGAAAATGAGCTTATCTCAGCCAGCAGAGAGGTCAAATCACAGTAATGCAAACTCAGTCAGAGACATAGATTTTCACTTGCAACTTGCTTTAACATGTTTAACAGTGCATGAATTGTTGTCTAAAACAAAAAAGAATGATGCATTTTATGGCTGGATCTGTTTTTATCACTTTCTGAATTGGACGTTGAAAATGAGCTTATCTCAGCCAGCAGAGAGGTCAAATCACAGTAATGCAAACTCAGTCAGAGACATAGATTTTCACCTGCAACTTGCTTTAACATGTTTAACAGTGCATGAAATGTTGTCTAAAACAAAAAAGAATGATGCATTTTATGGCTGGATCTGTTTTTATCACTTTCTGAATTGGACGTTGAAAATGAGCTTATCTCAGCCAGCAGAGAGGTCAAATCACAGTAATGCAAACTCAGTCAGAGACATAGATTTTCACTTGCAACTTGCTTTAACATGTTTAACACTGCATGAATTGTTGTCTAAAACAAAAAAGAATGATGCATCTTATGGCTGGATCTGTTTTTATCACTTTCTGAATTGGACGTTGAAAATGAGCTTATCTCAGCCAGCAGAGAGGTCAAATCACAGTAATGCAAACTCAGTCAGAGACATAGATTTTCACTTGCAACTTGCTTTAACATGTTTAACAGTGCATGAATTGTTGTCTAAAACAAAAAAGAATGATGCATTTTATGGCTGGATCTGTTTTTATCACTTTCTAAATTGGAGGTTGAAAATGAGCTTATCTCAGCCAGCAGAGAGGTCAAATCACAGTAATGCAAACTCAGTCAGAGACATAGATTTTCACTTGCAACTTGCTTTAACATGTTTAACAGTGCATGAATTGTTGTCTAAAACAAAAAAGAATGATGCATTTTATGGCTGGATCTGTTTTTATCACTTTCTGAATTGGACGTTGAAAATGAGCTTATCTCAGCCAGCAGAGAGGTCAAATCACAGTAATGCAAACTCAGTCAGAGACATAGATTTTAACCAGCAACTTGCTTTAACATGTTTAACAGTGCATGAAATGTTGTCTAAAACAAAAAAGAATGATGCATTTTATGGCTGGATCTGTTTTTATCACTTTCTGAATAGGACGTTGAAAATGAGCTTTGCTCAGCCAGCAGAGAGGTCAAATCACAGTAATGCAAACTCAGTCAGAGACATAGATTTTCACTTGCAACTTGCTTTAACATGTTAAACAGTGCATGAATTGTTGTCTAAAACAAAAAAGAATGATGCATTTTATGGCTGGATCTGTTTTTATCACTTTCTGAATTGGACGTTGAAAATGAGCTTATCTCAGCCAGCAGAGAGGTCAAATCACAGTAATGCAAACTCAGTCAGAGACATAGATTTTCACCTGCAACTTGCTTTAACATGTTTAACAGTGCATGAAATGTTGTCTAAAACAAAAAAGAATGATGCATTTTATGGCTGGATCTGTTTTTATCACTTTCTGAATTGGACGTTGAAAATGAGCTTATCTCAGCCAGCAGAGAGGTCAAATCACAGTAATGCAAACTCAGTCAGAGACATAGATTTTCACTTGCAACTTGCTTTAACATGTTTAACAGTGCATGAATTGTTGTCTAAAACAAAAAAGAATGATGCATTTTATGGCTGGATCTGTTTTTATCACTTTCTGAATTGGACGTTGAAAATGAGCTTATCTCAGCCAGCAGAGAGGTCAAATCACAGTAATGCAAACTCAGTCAGAGACATAGATTTTCACTTGCAACTTGCTTTAACATGTTTAACAGTGCATGAATTGTTGTCTAAAACAAAAAAGAATGATGCATTTTATGGCTGGATCTGTTTTTATCACTTTCTGAATTGGACGTTGAAAATGAGCTTATCTCAACCAGCAGAGAGGTCAAATCACAGTAATGCAAACTCAGTCAGAGACATAGATTTTCACTTACAACTTGCTTTAACATGTTTAACAGTGCATGAATTGTTGTCTAAAACAAAAAAGAATGATGCATTTTATGGCTGGATCTGTTTTTATCACTTTCTGAATTGGACGTTGAAAATGAGCTTATCTCAGCCAGCAGAGAGATCAAATCACAGTAATTCAAACTCAGTCAGAGACATAGATTTTCATTTGCAACTTGCTTTAACATGTTTAACAGTGCATGAATTGTTGTCTAAAACAAAAAAGAATGATGCATTTTATGGCTGGATCTGTTTTTATCACTTTCTGAATTGGACGTTGAAAATGAGCTTATCTCAGCCAGCAGAGAGGTCAAATCACAGTAATGCAAACTCAGTCAGAGACATAGATTTTCACTTGCAACTTGCTTTAACATGTTTAACAGTGCATGAAATGTTGTCTAAAACAAAAAGAATGATGCATTTTATGGCTGGATCTGGTTTTATCACTTTCTGAATTGGACGTTGAAAATGAGCTTATCTCAGCCAGCAGAGAGGTCAAATCACAGTAATGCAAACTCAGTCAGAGACATAGATTTTCACTTGCAACTTGCTTTAACATGTTTAACAGTGCATGAATTGTTGTCTAAAACAAAAAAGAATGATGCATCTTATGGCTGGATCTGTTTTTATCACTTTCTGAATAGGACGTTGAAAATGAGCTTTGCTCAGCCAGCAGAGAGGTCAAATCACAGTAATGCAAACTCAGTCAGAGACATAGATTTTCACTTGCAACTTGCTTTAACATGTTAAACAGTGCATGAACTGTTGTCTAAAACAAAAAAGAATGATGCATTTTATGGCTGGATCTGTTTTTATCACTTTCTGAATTGGACGTTGAAAATGAGCTTATCTCAGCCAGCAGAGAGGTCAAATCACAGTAATGCAAACTCAGTCAGAGACATAGATTTTCACCTGCAACTTGCTTTAACATGTTTAACAGTGCATGAAATGTTGTCTAAAACAAAAAAGAATGATGCATTTTATGGCTGGATCTGTTTTTATCACTTTCTGAATTGGACGTTGAAAATGAGCTTTGATCAGCCAGCAGAGAGGTCAAATCACAGTAATGCAAACTCAGTCAGAGACATAGATTTTCACTTGCAACTTGCTTTAACATGTTTAACAGTGCATGAATTGTTGTCTAAAACAAAAACGAATGATGCATTTTATGGCTGGATCCGTTTTTATCACTTTCTGAATTGGACGTTGAAAATGAGCTTTGCTCAGCCAGCAGAGAGGTCAAATCACAGTAATGCAAACTTAGTCAGAGACATAGATTTTCACTTGCAATTTGCTTTAACGTGTTTAACAGTGCATGAATTGTTGTCTAAAACAAAAAAGAATGATGCATTTTATGGCTGTATCTATTTTTATCACTTTCTGAATTGGACGTTGAAAATGAGCTTATCTCAGCCAGCAGAGAGGTCAAATCACAGTAATGCAAACTTAGTCAGAGACATAGATTTTCACTTGCAACTTGCTTTAACATGTTTAACAGTGCATGAAATGTTGTCTAAAACAAAAAAAGAATGATGCATTTTATGGCTGTATCTGTTTTTATCACTTTCTGAATTGGACGTGGAAAATGAGCTTTTCTCAGCCAGCAGAGAGGTCAAATCACAGTAATGCAAACTCAGTCAGAGACATAGATTTTCACTTGCAACTTGCTTTAACATGTTTAACAGTGCATGGAATGTTGTCTAAAACAAAAAAGAATGATGCATCTTATGGCTGGATCTGTTTTTATCACTTTCTGAATTGGACGTTGAAAATGAGCTTTGCTCAGCCAGCAGAGAGGTCAAATCACAGTAATGCAAACTCAGTCAGAGACATAGATTTTCACTTGCAACTTGCTTTAACATGTTTAACAGTGCATGAATTGTTGTCTAAAACAAAAAAGAATGATGCATTTTATGGCTGGATCTGTTTTTATCACTTTCTGAATTGGACGTTGAAAATGAGCTTATCTCAGCCAGCAGAGAGATCAAATCACAGTAATGCAAACTCAGTCAGAGACATAGATTTTCATTTGCAACTTGCTTTAACATGTTTAACAGTGCATGAAATGTTGTCTAAAACAAAAAAGAATGATGCATTTTATGGCTGGATCTGTTTTTATCACTTTCTGAATAGGACGTTGAAAATGAGCTTTGCTCAGCCAGCAGAGAGGTCAAATCACAGTAATGCAAACTCAGTCAGAGACATAGATTTTCACTTGCAACTTGCTTTAACATGTTTAACAGTGCATGAATTGTTGTCTAAAGCAAAAAAGAATGATGCATTTTATGGCTGGATCTGTTTTTATCACTTTCTGAATTGGACGTTGAAAATGAGCTTATCTCAGCCAGCAGAGAGGTCAAATCACAGTAATGCAAACTCAGTCAGAGACATAGATTTTCATTTGCAACTTGCTTTAACATGTTTAACAGTGCATGAATTGTTGTCTAAAACAAAAAAGAATGATGCATCTTATGGCTGGATCTGTTTTTATCACTTTCTGAATTGGACGTTGAAAATGAGCTTATCTCAGCCAGCAGAGAGGTCAAATCACAGTAATGCAAACTCAGTCAGAGACATAGATTTTCACTTGCAACTTGCTTTAACATGTTTAACAGTGCATGAATTGTTGTCTAAAACAAAAAAGAATGATGCATTTTATGGCTGGATCTGTTTTTATCACTTTCTGAATTGGACGTTTAAAATGAGCTTATCTCAGCCAGCAGAGAGGTCAAATCACAGTAATGCAAACTCAGTCAGAGACATAGATTTTCACTTGCAACTTGCTTTAACATGTTTAACAGTGCATAAATTGTTGTCTAAAACAAAAAAGAATGATGCATTTTATGGCTGGATCTGTTTTTATCACTTTCTGAATTGGACGTTGAAAATGAGCTTATCTCAGCCAGCAGAGAGGTCAAATCACAGTAATGCAAACTCAGTCAGAGACATAGATTTTAACCAGCAACTTGCTTTAACATGTTTAACAGTGCATGAAATGTTGTCTAAAACAAAAAAGAATGATGCATTTTATGGCTGGATCTGTTTTTATCACTTTCTGAATAGGACGTTGAAAATGAGCTTTGCTCAGCCAGCAGAGAGGTCAAATCACAGTAATGCAAACTCAGTCAGAGACATAGATTTTCACTTGCAACTTGCTTTAACATGTTAAACAGTGCATGAACTGTTGTCTAAAACAAAAAAGAATGATGCATTTTATGGCTGGATCTGTTTTTATCACTTTCTGAATTGGACGTTGAAAATGAGCTTATCTCAGCCAGCAGAGAGGTCAAATCACAGTAATGCAAACTCAGTCAGAGACATAGATTTTCACCTGCAACTTGCTTTAACATGTTTAACAGTGCATGAAATGTTGTCTAAAACAAAAAAGAATGATGCATTTTATGGCTGGATCTGTTTTTATCACTTTCTGAATTGGACGTTGAAAATGAGCTTTGATCAGCCAGCAGAGAGGTCAAATCACAGTAATGCAAACTCAGTCAGAGACATAGATTTTCACTTGCAACTTGCTTTAACATGTTTAACAGTGCATGAATTGTTGTCTAAAACAAAAACGAATGATGCATTTTATGGCTGGATCCGTTTTTATCACTTTCTGAATTGGACGTTGAAAATGAGCTTTGCTCAGCCAGCAGAGAGGTCAAATCACAGTAATGCAAACTTAGTCAGAGACATAGATTTTCACTTGCAATTTGCTTTAACGTGTTTAACAGTGCATGAATTGTTGTCTAAAACAAAAAAGAATGATGCATTTTATGGCTGTATCTATTTTTATCACTTTCTGAATTGGACGTTGAAAATGAGCTTATCTCAGCCAGCAGAGAGGTCAAATCACAGTAATGCAAACTCAGTCAGAGACATAGATTTTCACTTGCAACTTGCTTTAACATGTTTAACAGTGCATGAAATGTTGTCTAAAACAAAAAAAGAATGATGCATTTTATGGCTGTATCTGTTTTTATCACTTTCTGAATTGGACGTGGAAAATGAGCTTTTCTCAGCCAGCAGAGAGGTCAAATCACAGTAATGCAAACTCAGTCAGAGACATAGATTTTCACTTGCAACTTGCTTTAACATGTTTAACAGTGCATGGAATGTTGTCTAAAACAAAAAAGAATGATGCATCTTATGGCTGGATCTGTTTTTATCACTTTCTGAATTGGACGTTGAAAATGAGCTTTGCTCAGCCAGCAGAGAGGTCAAATCACAGTAATGCAAACTCAGTCAGAGACATAGATTTTCACTTGCAACTTGCTTTAACATGTTTAACAGTGCATGAATTGTTGTCTAAAACAATAAAGAATGATGCATTTTATGGCTGGATCTGTTTTTATCACTTTCTGAATTGGACGTTGAAAATGAGCTTATCTCAGCCAGCAGAGAGATCAAATCACAGTAATGCAAACTCAGTCAGAGACATAGATTTTCATTTGCAACTTGCTTTAACATGTTTAACAGTGCATGAAATGTTGTCTAAAACAAAAAAGAATGATGCATTTTATGGCTGGATCTGTTTTTATCACTTTCTGAATAGGACGTTGAAAATGAGCTTTGCTCAGCCAGCAGAGAGGTCAAATCACAGTAATGCAAACTCAGTCAGAGACATAGATTTTCACTTGCAACTTGCTTTAACATGTTTAACAGTGCATGAATTGTTGTCTAAAGCAAAAAAGAATGATGCATTTTATGGCTGGATCTGTTTTTATCACTTTCTGAATTGGACGTTGAAAATGAGCTTATCTCAGCCAGCAGAGAGGTCAAATCACAGTAATGCAAACTCAGTCAGAGACATAGATTTTCATTTGCAACTTGCTTTAACATGTTTAACAGTGCATGAATTGTTGTCTAAAACAAAAAAGAATGATGCATCTTATGGCTGGATCTGTTTTTATCACTTTCTGAATTGGACGTTGAAAATGAGCTTATCTCAGCCAGCAGAGAGGTCAAATCACAGTAATGCAAACTCAGTCAGAGACATAGATTTTCACTTGCAACTTGCTTTAACATGTTTAACAGTGCATGAATTGTTGTCTAAAACAAAAAAGAATGATGCATTTTATGGCTGGATCTGTTTTTATCACTTTCTGAATTGGACGTTTAAAATGAGCTTATCTCAGCCAGCAGAGAGGTCAAATCACAGTAATGCAAACTCAGTCAGAGACATAGATTTTCACTTGCAACTTGCTTTAACATGTTTAACAGTGCATGAATTGTTGTCTAAAACAAAAAAGAATGATGCATTTTATGGCTGGATCTGTTTTTATCACTTTCTGAATTGGACGTTGAAAATGAGCTTATCTCAGCCAGCAGAGAGGTCAAATCACAGTAATGCAAACTCAGTCAGAGACATAGATTTTCACTTGCAACTTGCTTTAACATGTTTAACAGTGCATGAATTGTTGTCTAAAACAAAAAAGAATGATGCATTTTATGGCTGGATCTGTTTTTATCACTTTCTGAATTGGACGTTGAAAATGAGCTTATCTCAGCCAGCAGAGAGGTCAAATCACAGTAATGCAAACTCAGTCAGAGACATAGATTTTCACCTGCAACTTGCTTTAACATGTTTAACAGTGCATGAAATGTTGTCTAAAACAAAAAAGAATGATGCATTTTATGGCTGGATCTGTTTTTATCACTTTCTGAATTGGACGTTGAAAATGAGCTTATCTCAGCCAGCAGAGAGGTCAAATCACAGTAATGCAAACTCAGTCAGAGACATAGATTTTCATTTGCAACTTGCTTTAACATGTTTAACAGTGCATGAATTGTTGTCTAAAACAAAAAAGAATGATGCATCTTATGGCTGGATCTGTTTTTATCACTTTCTGAATTGGACGTTGAAAATGAGCTTATCTCAGCCAGCAGAGAGGTCAAATCACAGTAATGCAAACTCAGTCAGAGACATAGATTTTCACTTGCAACTTGCTTTAACATGTTTAACAGTGCATGAATTGTTGTCTAAAACAAAAAAGAATGATGCATTTTATGGCTGGATCTGTTTTTATCACTTTCTGAATTGGACGTTGAAAATGAGCTTATCTCAGCCAGCAGAGAGGTCAAATCACAGTAATGCAAACTCAGTCAGAGACATAGATTTTCACTTGCAACTTGCTTTAACATGTTTAACAGTGCATGAATTGTTGTCTAAAACAAAAAAGAATGATGCATTTTATGGCTGGATCTGTTTTTATCACTTTCTGAATTGGACGTTGAAAATGAGCTTATCTCAGCCAGCAGAGAGGTCAAATCACAGTAATGCAAACTCAGTCAGAGACATAGATTTTCACTTGCAACTTGCTTTAACATGTTTAACAGTGCATGAATTGTTGTCTAAAACAAAAAAAGAATGATGCATTTTATGGCTGGATCTGTTTTTATCACTTTCTGAATTGGACGTTGAAAATGAGCTTATCTCAGCCAGCAGAGAGGTCAAATCACAGTAATGCAAACTCAGTCAGAGACATAGATTTTCACTTGCAACTTGCTTTAACATGTTTAACAGTGCATGAATTGTTGTCTAAAACAAAAAAAGAATGATGCATTTTATGGCTGGATCTGTTTTTATCACTTTCTGAATTGGACGTGGAAAATGAGCTTTTCTCAGCCAGCAGAGAGGTCAAATCACAGTTATGCAAACTCAGTCAGAGACATAGATTTTCACCAGCAACTTGCTTTAACATGTTTAACAGTGCATGAAATGTTGTCTAAAACAAAAAAGAATGATGCATTTTATGGCTGGATCTGTTTTTATCACTTTCTGAATAGGACGTTGAAAATGAGCTTTGCTCAGCCAGCAGAGAGGTCAAATCACAGTAATGCAAACTCAGTCAGAGACATAGATTTTCACTTGCAACTTGCTTTAACATGTTTAACAGTGCATGAATTGTTGTCTAAAACAAAAAAGAATAATGCAGTTTATGGCTGGATCTGTTTTTATCACTTTCTGAATTGGACGTTGAAAATGAGCTTTGCTCAGCCAGCAGAGAGGTCAAATCACAGTAATGCAAACTCAGTCAGAGACATAGATTTTCACTTGCAACTTGCTTTAACATGTTTAACAGTGCATGAATTGTTGTCTAAAACAAAAAAGAATGATGCATTTTATGGCTGGATCTGTTTTTATCACTTTCTGAATTGGACGTTGAAAATGAGCTTATCTCAGCCAGCAGAGAGATCAAATCACAGTAATGCAAACTCAGTCAGAGACATAGATTTTCATTTGCAACTTGCTTTAACATGTTTAACAGTGCATGAATTGTTGTCTAAAACAAAAAAGAATGATGCATTTTATGGCTGGATCTGTTTTTAACACTTTCTGAATTGGACGTTGAAAATGAGCTTATCTCAGCCAGCAGAGAGGTCAAATCACAGTAATGCAAACTCAGTCAGAGACATAGATTTTCACCTGCAACTTGCTTTAACATGTTTAACAGTGCATGAAATGTTGTCTAAAACAAAAAAGAATGATGCATTTTATGGCTGGATCTGTTTTTATCACTTTCTGAATTGGACGTTGAAAATGAGCTTATCTCAGCCAGCAGAGAGGTCAAATCACAGTAATGCAAACTCAGTCAGAGACATAGATTTTCACCTGCAACTTGCTTTAACATGTTTAACAGTGCATGAATTGTTGTCTAAAACAAAAAAGAATGATGCAGTTTATGGCTGGATCTGTTTTTATCACTTTCTGAATTGGACGTTGAAAATGAGCTTTGCTCAGCCAGCAGAGAGGTCAAATCACAGTAATGCAAACTCAGTCAGAGACATAGATTTTCACTTGCAACTTGCTTTAACATGTTTAACAGTGCATGAATTGTTGTCTAAAACAAAAAAGAATGATGCATTTTATGGCTGGATCTGTTTTTATCACTTTCTGAATTGGACGTTGAAAATGAGCTTATCTCAGCCAGCAGAGAGATCAAATCACAGTAATGCAAACTCAGTCAGAGACATAGATTTTCATTTGCAACTTGCTTTAACATGTTTAACAGTGCATGAATTGTTGTCTAAAACAAAAAAGAATGATGCATTTTATGGCTGGATCTGTTTTTATCACTTTCTGAATTGGACGTTGAAAATGAGCTTATCTCAGCCAGCAGAGAGGTCAAATCACAGTAATGCAAACTCAGTCAGAGACATAGATTTTCACCTGCAACTTGCTTTAACATGTTTAACAGTGCATGAAATGTTGTCTAAAACAAAAAAGAATGATGCATTTTATGGCTGGATCTGTTTTTATCACTTTCTGAATTGGACGTTGAAAATGAGCTTATCTCAGCCAGCAGAGAGGTCAAATCACAGTAATGCAAACTCAGTCAGAGACATAGATTTTCACCTGCAACTTGCTTTAACATGTTTAACAGTGCATGAATTGTTGTCTAAAACAAAAAAGAATGATGCATTTTATGGCTGGATCTGTTTTTATCACTTTCTGAATTGGACGTTGAAAATGAGCTTATCTCAGCCAGCAGAGAGGTCAAATCACAGTAATGCAAACTCAGTCAGAGACATAGATTTTCACTTGCAACTTGCTTTAACATGTTTAACAGTGCATGAATTGTTGTCTAAAACAAAAAAGAATGATGCATTTTATGGCTGGATCTGTTTTTATCACTTTCTGAATTGGACGTTGAAAATGAGCTTATCTCAGCCAGCAGAGAGGTCAAATCACAGTAATGCAAACTCAGTCAGAGACATAGATTTTCACTTACAACTTGCTTTAACATGTTTAACAGTGCATGAATTGTTGTCTAAAACAAAAAAGAATGATGCATTTTATGGCTGGATCTGTTTTTATCACTTTCTGAATTGGACGTTGAAAATGAGCTTATCTCAGCCAGCAGAGAGATCAAATCACAGTAATTCAAACTCAGTCAGAGACATAGATTTTCATTTGCAACTTGCTTTAACATGTTTAACAGTGCATGAATTGTTGTCTAAAACAAAAAAGAATGATGCATTTTATGGCTGGATCTGTTTTTATCACTTTCTGAATTGGACGTTGAAAATGAGCTTATCTCAGCCAGCAGAGAGGTCAAATCACAGTAATGCAAACTCAGTCAGAGACATAGATTTTCACCTGCAACTTGCTTTAACATGTTTAACAGTGCATGAAATGTTGTCTAAAACAAAAAAAGAATGATGCATTTTATGGCTGGATCTGTTTTTATCACTTTCTGAATTGGACGTTGAAAATGAGCTTATCTCAGCCAGCAGAGAGGTCAAATCACAGTAATGCAAACTCAGTCAGAGACATAGATTTTCACTTACAACTTGCTTTAACATGTTTAACAGTGCATGAATTGTTGTCTAAAACAAAAAAGAATGATGCATTTTATGGCTGGATCTGTTTTTATCACTTTCTGAATTGGACGTTGAAAATGAGCTTATCTAGGCCAGCAGAGAGATCAAATCACAGTAATTCAAACTCAGTCAGAGACATAGATTTTCATTTGCAACTTGCTTTAACATGTTTAACAGTGCATGAATTGTTGTCTAAAACAAAAAAGAATGATGCATTTTATGGCTGGATCTGTTTTTATCACTTTCTGAATTGGACGTTGAAAATGAGCTTATCTCAGCCAGCAGAGAGGTCAAATCACAGTAATGCAAACTCAGTCAGAGACATAGATTTTCACCTGCAACTTGCTTTAACATGTTTAACAGTGCATGAAATGTTGTCTAAAACAAAAAAGAATGATGCATTTTATGGCTGGATCTGTTTTTATCACTTTCTGAATTGGACGTTGAAAATGAGCTTATCTCAGCCAGCAGAGAGGTCAAATCACAGTAATGCAAACTCAGTCAGAGACATAGATTTTCACTTGCAACTTGCTTTAACATGTTTAACAGTGCATGAAATGTTGTCTAAAACAAAAAAAGAATGATGCATTTTATGGCTGGATCTGTTTTTATCACTTTCTGAATTGGACGTGGAAAATGAGCTTTTCTCAGCCAGCAGAGAGGTCAAATCACAGTAATGCAAACTCAGTCAGAGACATAGATTTTCACTTGCAACTTGCTTTAACATGTTTAACAGTGCATGGAATGTTGTCTAAAACAAAAAAGAATGATGCATTTTATGGCTGGATCTGTTTTTATCACTTTCTGAATTGGACGTTGAAAATGAGCTTTGCTCAGCCAGCAGAGAGGTCAAATCACAGTAATGCAAACTCAGTCAGAGACATAGATTTTCACTTGCAACTTGCTTTAACATGTTTAACAGTGCATGAATTGTTGTCTAAAACAAAAAAGAATGATGCATTTTATGGCTGGATCTGTTTTTATCACTTTCTGAATTGGACGTTGAAAATGAGCTTATCTCAGCCAGCAGAGAGATCAAATCACAGTAATGCAAACTCAGTCAGAGACATAGATTTTCATTTGCAACTTGCTTTAACATGTTTAACAGTGCATGAAATGTTGTCTAAAACAAAAAAGAATGATGCATTTTATGGCTGGATCTGTTTTTATCACATTCTGAATAGGACGTTGAAAATGAGCTTTGCTCAGCCAGCAGAGAGGTCAAATCACAGTAATGCAAACTCAGTCAGAGACATAGATTTTCACTTGCAACTTGCTTTAACATGTTTAACAGTGCATGAATTGTTGTCTAAAGCAAAAAAGAATGATGCATTTTATGGCTGGATCTGTTTTTATCACTTTCTGAATTGGACGTTGAAAATGAGCTTATCTCAGCCAGCAGAGAGGTCAAATCACAGTAATGCAAACTCAGTCAGAGACATAGATTTTCATTTGCAACTTGCTTTAACATGTTTAACAGTGCATGAATTGTTGTCTAAAACAAAAAAGAATGATGCATCTTATGGCTGGATCTGTTTTTATCACTTTCTGAATTGGACGTTGAAAATGAGCTTATCTCAGCCAGCAGAGAGGTCAAATCACAGTAATGCAAACTCAGTCAGAGACATAGATTTTCACTTGCAACTTGCTTTAACATGTTTAACAGTGCATGAATTGTTGTCTAAAACAAAAAAGAATGATGCATTTTATGGCTGGATCTGTTTTTATCACTTTCTGAATTGGACGTTTAAAATGAGCTTATCTCAGCCAGCAGAGAGGTCAAATCACAGTAATGCAAACTCAGTCAGAGACATAGATTTTCACTTGCAACTTGCTTTAACATGTTTAACAGTGCATGAATTGTTGTCTAAAACAAAAAAGAATGATGCATTTTATGGCTGGATCTGTTTTTATCACTTTCTGAATTGGACGTTGAAAATGAGCTTATCTCAGCCAGCAGAGAGATCAAATCACAGTAATGCAAACTCAGTCAGAGACATAGATTTTCATTTGCAACTTGCTTTAACATGTTTAACAGTGCATGAAATGTTGTCTAAAACAAAAAAGAATGATGCATTTTATGGCTGGATCTGTTTTTATCACTTTCTGAATAGGACGTTGAAAATGAGCTTTGCTCAGCCAGCAGAGAGGTCAAATCACAGTAATGCAAACTCAGTCAGAGACATAGATTTTCACTTGCAACTTGCTTTAACATGTTTAACAGTGCATGAATTGTTGTCTAAAGCAAAAAAGAATGATGCATTTTATGGCTGGATCTGTTTTTATCACTTTCTGAATTGGACGTTGAAAATGAGCTTATCTCAGCCAGCAGAGAGGTCAAATCACAGTAATGCAAACTCAGTCAGAGACATAGATTTTCATTTGCAACTTGCTTTAACATGTTTAACAGTGCATGAATTGTTGTCTAAAACAAAAAAGAATGATGCATCTTATGGCTGGATCTGTTTTTATCACTTTCTGAATTGGACGTTGAAAATGAGCTTATCTCAGCCAGCAGAGAGGTCAAATCACAGTAATGCAAACTCAGTCAGAGACATAGATTTTCACTTGCAACTTGCTTTAACATGTTTAACAGTGCATGAATTGTTGTCTAAAACAAAAAAGAATGATGCATTTTATGGCTGGATCTGTTTTTATCACTTTCTGAATTGGACGTTTAAAATGAGCTTATTCTCAGCCAGCAGAGAGGTCAAATCACAGTAATGCAAACTCAGTCAGAGACATAGATTTTCACTTGCAACTTGCTTTAACATGTTTAACAGTGCATGAATTGTTGTCTAAAACAAAAAAGAATGATGCATTTTATGGCTGGATCTGTTTTTATCACTTTCTGAATTGGACGTTGAAAATGAGCTTATCTCAGCCAGCAGAGAGGTCAAATCACAGTAATGCAAACTCAGTCAGAGACATAGATTTTCACTTGCAACTTGCTTTAACATGTTTAACAGTGCATGAATTGTTGTCTAAAACAAAAAAAGAATGATGCATTTTATGGCTGGATCTGTTTTTATCACTTTCTGAATTGGACGTGGAAAATGAGCTTTTCTCAGCCAGCAGAGAGGTCAAATCACAGTAACGCAAACTCAGTCAGAGACATAGATTTTCACCAGCAACTTGCTTTAACATGTTTAACAGTGCATGAAATGTTGTCTAAAACAAAAAAGAATGATGCATTTTATGGCTGGATCTGTTTTTATCACTTTCTGAATAGGACGTTGAAAATGAGCTTTGCTCAGCCAGCAGAGAGGTCAAATCACAGTAATGCAAACTCAGTCAGAGACATAGATTTTCACTTGCAACTTGCTTTAACATGTTTAACAGTGCATGAATTGTTGTCTAAAACAAAAAAAGAATGATGCAGTTTATGGCTGGATCTGTTTTTATCACTTTCTGAATTGGACGTTGAAAATGAGCTTTGCTCAGCCAGCAGAGAGGTCAAATCACAGTAATGCAAACTCAGTCAGAGACATAGATTTTCACTTGCAACTTGCTTTAACATGTTTAACAGTGCATGAATTGTTGTCTAAAACAAAAAAGAATGATGCATTTTATGGCTGGATCTGTTTTTATCACTTTCTGAATTGGACGTTTAAAATGAGCTTATCTCAGCCAGCAGAGAGGTCAAATCACAGTAATGCAAACTCAGTCAGAGACATAGATTTTCACTTGCAACTTGCTTTAACATGTTTAACAGTGCATGAATTGTTGTCTAAAACAAAAAAGAATGATGCATTTTATGGCTGGATCTGTTTTTATCACTTTCTGAATTGGACGTTGAAAATGAGCTTATCTCAGCCAGCAGAGAGGTCAAATCACAGTAATGCAAACTCAGTCAGAGACATAGATTTTCACTTGCAACTTGCTTTAACATGTTTAACAGTGCATGAATTGTTGTCTAAAACAAAAAAAGAATGATGCATTTTATGGCTGGATCTGTTTTTATCACTTTCTGAATTGGACGTGGAAAATGAGCTTTTCTCAGCCAGCAGAGAGGTCAAATCACAGTAACGCAAACTCAGTCAGAGACATAGATTTTCACCAGCAACTTGCTTTAACATGTTTAACAGTGCATGAAATGTTGTCTAAAACAAAAAAGAATGATGCATTTTATGGCTGGATCTGTTTTTATCACTTTCTGAATAGGACGTTGAAAATGAGCTTTGCTCAGCCAGCAGAGAGGTCAAATCACAGTAATGCAAACTCAGTCAGAGACATAGATTTTCACTTGCAACTTGCTTTAACATGTTTAACAGTGCATGAATTGTTGTCTAAAACAAAAAAAGAATGATGCAGTTTATGGCTGGATCTGTTTTTATCACTTTCTGAATTGGACGTTGAAAATGAGCTTTGCTCAGCCAGCAGAGAGGTCAAATCACAGTAATGCAAACTCAGTCAGAGACATAGATTTTCACTTGCAACTTGCTTTAACATGTTTAACAGTGCATGAATTGTTGTCTAAAACAAAAAAGAATGATGCATTTTATGGCTGGATCTGTTTTTATCACTTTCTGAATTGGACGTTGAAAATGAGCTTATCTCAGCCAGCAGAGAGATCAAATCACAGTAATGCAAACTCAGTCAGAGACATAGATTTTCATTTGCAACTTGCTTTAACATGTTTAACAGTGCATGAAATGTTGTCTAAAACAAAAAAGAATGATGCATTTTATGGCTGGATCTGTTTTTATCACTTTCTGAATAGGACGTTGAAAATGAGCTTTGCTCAGCCAGCAGAGAGGTCAAATCACAGTAATGCAAACTCAGTCAGAGACATAGATTTTCACTTGCAACTTGCTTTAACATGTTTAACAGTGCATGAATTGTTGTCTAAAGCAAAAAAGAATGATGCATTTTATGGCTGGATCTGTTTTTATCACTTTCTGAATTGGACGTTGAAAATGAGCTTATCTCAGCCAGCAGAGAGGTCAAATCACAGTAATGCAAACTCAGTCAGAGACATAGATTTTCATTTGCAACTTGCTTTAACATGTTTAACAGTGCATGAATTGTTGTCTAAAACAAAAAAAGAATGATGCATCTTATGGCTGGATCTGTTTTTATCACTTTCTGAATTGGACGTTGAAAATGAGCTTATCTCAGCCAGCAGAGAGGTCAAATCACAGTAATGCAAACTCAGTCAGAGACATAGATTTTCACTTGCAACTTGCTTTAACATGTTTAACAGTGCATGAATTGTTGTCTAAAACAAAAAAGAATGATGCATTTTATGGCTGGATCTGTTTTTATCACTTTCTGAATTGGACGTTTAAAATGAGCTTATCTCAGCCAGCAGAGAGGTCAAATCACAGTAATGCAAACTCAGTCAGAGACATAGATTTTCACTTGCAACTTGCTTTAACATGTTTAACAGTGCATGAATTGTTGTCTAAAACAAAAAAGAATGATGCATTTTATGGCTGGATCTGTTTTTATCACTTTCTGAATTGGACGTTGAAAATGAGCTTATCTCAGCCAGCAGAGAGGTCAAATCACAGTAATGCAAACTCAGTCAGAGACATAGATTTTCACTTGCAACTTGCTTTAACATGTTTAACAGTGCATGAATTGTTGTCTAAAACAAAAAAGAATGATGCATTTTATGGCTGGATCTGTTTTTATCACTTTCTAAATTGGACGTTGAAAATGAGCTTATCTCAGCCAGCAGAGAGGTCAAATCACAGTAATGCAAACTCAGTCAGAGACATAGATTTTCACCTGCAACTTGCTTTAACATGTTTAACAGTGCATGAAATGTTGTCTAAAACAAAAAAGAATGATGCATTTTATGGCTGGATCTGTTTTTATCACTTTCTGAATTGGACGTTGAAAATGAGCTTATCTCAGCCAGCAGAGAGGTCAAATCACAGTAATGCAAACTCAGTCAGAGACATAGATTTTCATTTGCAACTTGCTTTAACATGTTTAACAGTGCATGAATTGTTGTCTAAAACAAAAAAGAATGATGCATCTTATGGCTGGATCTGTTTTTATCACTTTCTGAATTGGACGTTGAAAATGAGCTTATCTCAGCCAGCAGAGAGGTCAAATCACAGTAATGCAAACTCAGTCAGAGACATAGATTTTCACTTGCAACTTGCTTTAACATGTTTAACAGTGCATGAATTGTTGTCTAAAACAAAAAAGAATGATGCATTTTATGGCTGGATCTGTTTTTATCACTTTCTGAATTGGACGTTGAAAATGAGCTTATCTCAGCCAGCAGAGAGGTCAAATCACAGTAATGCAAACTCAGTCAGAGACATAGATTTTCACTTGCAACTTGCTTTAACATGTTTAACAGTGCATGAATTGTTGTCTAAAACAAAAAAGAATGATGCATTTTATGGCTGGATCTGTTTTTATCACTTTCTGAATTGGACGTTGAAAATGAGCTTATCTCAGCCAGCAGAGAGGTCAAATCACAGTAATGCAAACTCAGTCAGAGACATAGATTTTCACTTGCAACTTGCTTTAACATGTTTAACAGTGCATGAATTGTTGTCTAAAACAAAAAAAGAATGATGCATTTTATGGCTGGATCTGTTTTTATCACTTTCTGAATTGGACGTTGAAAATGAGCTTATCTCAGCCAGCAGAGAGGTCAAATCACAGTAATGCAAACTCAGTCAGAGACATAGATTTTCACTTGCAACTTGCTTTAACATGTTTAACAGTGCATGAATTGTTGTCTAAAACAAAAAAAGAATGATGCATTTTATGGCTGGATCTGTTTTTATCACTTTCTGAATTGGACGTGGAAAATGAGCTTTTCTCAGCCAGCAGAGAGGTCAAATCACAGTTATGCAAACTCAGTCAGAGACATAGATTTTCACCAGCAACTTGCTTTAACATGTTTAACAGTGCATGAAATGTTGTCTAAAACAAAAAAGAATGATGCATTTTATGGCTGGATCTGTTTTTATCACTTTCTGAATAGGACGTTGAAAATGAGCTTTGCTCAGCCAGCAGAGAGGTCAAATCACAGTAATGCAAACTCAGTCAGAGACATAGATTTTCACTTGCAACTTGCTTTAACATGTTTAACAGTGCATGAATTGTTGTCTAAAACAAAAAAGAATGATGCAGTTTATGGCTGGATCTGTTTTTATCACTTTCTGAATTGGACGTTGAAAATGAGCTTTGCTCAGCCAGCAGAGAGGTCAAATCACAGTAATGCAAACTCAGTCAGAGACATAGATTTTCACTTGCAACTTGCTTTAACATGTTTAACAGTGCATGAATTGTTGTCTAAAACAAAAAAGAATGATGCATTTTATGGCTGGATCTGTTTTTATCACTTTCTGAATTGGACGTTGAAAATGAGCTTATCTCAGCCAGCAGAGAGGTCAAATCACAGTAATGCAAACTCAGTCAGAGACATAGATTTTCACTTACAACTTGCTTTAACATGTTTAACAGTGCATGAATTGTTGTCTAAAACAAAAAAGAATGATGCATTTTATGGCTGGATCTGTTTTTATCACTTTCTGAATTGGACATTGAAAATGAGCTTATCTAGGCCAGCAGAGAGATCAAATCACAGTAATTCAAACTCAGTCAGAGACATAGATTTTCATTTGCAACTTGCTTTAACATGTTTAACAGTGCATGAATTGTTGTCTAAAACAAAAAAGAATGATGCATTTTATGGCTGGATCTGTTTTTATCACTTTCTGAATTGGACGTTGAAAATGAGCTTATCTCAGCCAGCAGAGAGGTCAAATCACAGTAATGCAAACTCAGTCAGAGACATAGATTTTCACCTGCAACTTGCTTTAACATGTTTAACAGTGCATGAAATGTTGTCTAAAACAAAAAAGAATGATGCATTTTATGGCTGGATCTGTTTTTATCACTTTCTGAATTGGACGTTGAAAATGAGCTTATCTCAGCCAGCAGAGAGGTCAAATCACAGTAATGCAAACTCAGTCAGAGACATAGATTTTCACTTGCAACTTGCTTTAACATGTTTAACAGTGCATGAATTGTTGTCTAAAACAAAAAAGAATGATGCATTTTATGGCTGGATCTGTTTTTATCACTTTCTGAATTGGACGTTGAAAATGAGCTTATCTCAGCCAGCAGAGAGGTCAAATCACAGTAATGCAAACTCAGTCAGAGACATAGATTTTCACTTGCAACTTGCTTTAACATGTTTAACAGTGCATGGAATGTTGTCTAAAACAAAAAAGAATGATGCATTTTATGGCTGGATCTGTTTTTATCACTTTCTGAATTGGACGTTGAAAATGAGCTTTGCTCAGCCAGCAGAGAGGTCAAATCACAGTAATGCAAACTCAGTCAGAGACATAGATTTTCACTTGCAACTTGCTTTAACATGTTTAACAGTGCATGAATTGTTGTCTAAAACAAAAAAGAATGATGCATTTTATGGCTGGATCTGTTTTTATCACTTTCTGAATTGGACGTTGAAAATGAGCTTATCTCAGCCAGCAGAGAGATCAAATCACAGTAATGCAAACTCAGTCAGAGACATAGATTTTCATTTGCAACTTGCTTTAACATGTTTAACAGTGCATGAAATGTTGTCTAAAACAAAAAAGAATGATGCATTTTATGGCTGGATCTGTTTTTATCACTTTCTGAATAGGACGTTGAAAATGAGCTTTGCTCAGCCAGCAGAGAGGTCAAATCACAGTAATGCAAACTCAGTCAGAGACATAGATTTTCACTTGCAACTTGCTTTAACATGTTTAACAGTGCATGAATTGTTGTCTAAAGCAAAAAAGAATGATGCATTTTATGGCTGGATCTGTTTTTATCACTTTCTGAATTGGACGTTGAAAATGAGCTTATCTCAGCCAGCAGAGAGGTCAAATCACAGTAATGCAAACTCAGTCAGAGACATAGATTTTCACTTGCAACTTGCTTTAACATGTTTAACAGTGCATGAATTGTTGTCTAAAACAAAAAAGAATGATGCATTTTATGGCTGGATCTGTTTTTATCACTTTCTGAATTGGACGTTGAAAATGAGCTTATCTCAGCCAGCAGAGAGGTCAAATCACAGTAATGCAACCTCAGTCAGAGACATAGATTTTCACTTGCAACTTGCTTTAACATGTTTAACAGTGCATGAATTGTTGTCTAAAACAAAAAAAGAATGATGCATTTTATGGCTGGATCTGTTTTTATCACTTTCTGAATTGGACGTTGAAAATGAGCTTATCTCAGCCAGCAGAGAGGTCAAATCACAGTAATGCAAACTCAGTCAGAGACATAGATTTTCACTTGCAACTTGCTTTAACATGTTTAACAGTGCATGAATTGTTGTCTAAAACAAAAAAAGAATGATGCATTTTATGGCTGGATCTGTTTTTATCACTTTCTGAATTGGACGTGGAAAATGAGCTTTTCTCAGCCAGCAGAGAGGTCAAATCACAGTTATGCAAACTCAGTCAGAGACATAGATTTTCACCAGCAACTTGCTTTAACATGTTTAACAGTGCATGAAATGTTGTCTAAAACAAAAAAGAATGATGCATTTTATGGCTGGATCTGTTTTTATCACTTTCTGAATAGGACGTTGAAAATGAGCTTTGCTCAGCCAGCAGAGAGGTCAAATCACAGTAATGCAAACTCAGTCAGAGACATAGATTTTCACTTGCAACTTGCTTTAACATGTTTAACAGTGCATGAATTGTTGTCTAAAACAAAAAAGAATGATGCAGTTTATGGCTGGATCTGTTTTTATCACTTTCTGAATTGGACGTTGAAAATGAGCTTTGCTCAGCCAGCAGAGAGGTCAAATCACAGTAATGCAAACTCAGTCAGAGACATAGATTTTCACTTGCAACTTGCTTTAACATGTTTAACAGTGCATGAATTGTTGTCTAAAACAAAAAAGAATGATGCATTTTATGGCTGGATCTGTTTTTATCACTTTCTGAATTGGACGTTGAAAATGAGCTTATCTCAGCCAGCAGAGAGGTCAAATCACAGTAATGCAAACTCAGTCAGAGACATAGATTTTCACTTACAACTTGCTTTAACATGTTTAACAGTGCATGAATTGTTGTCTAAAACAAAAAAGAATGATGCATTTTATGGCTGGATCTGTTTTTATCACTTTCTGAATTGGACATTGAAAATGAGCTTATCTAGGCCAGCAGAGAGATCAAATCACAGTAATTCAAACTCAGTCAG
The DNA here is from genome assembly GCF_052040795.2 of Danio rerio. Lineage (NCBI taxonomy): Eukaryota > Metazoa > Chordata > Actinopteri > Cypriniformes > Danionidae > Danio > Danio rerio. Next base: position 30,449,475 of record NC_141042.1, read on the forward strand.
AGACATAGATTTTCATTTGCAACTTGCTTTAACATGTTTAACAGTGCATGAATTGTTGTCTAAAACAAAAAAGAATGATGCATTTTATGGCTGGATCTGTTTTTATCACTTTCTGAATTGGACGTTGAAAATGAGCTTATCTCAGCCAGCAGAGAGGTCAAATCACAGTAATGCAAACTCAGTCAGAGACATAGATTTTCACCTGCAACTTGCTTTAACATGTTTAACAGTGCATGAAATGTTGTCTAAAACAAAAAAGAATGATGCATTTTATGGCTGGATCTGTTTTTATCACTTTCTGAATTGGACGTTGAAAATGAGCTTATCTCAGCCAGCAGAGAGGTCAAATCACAGTAATGCAAACTCAGTCAGAGACATAGATTTTCACTTGCAACTTGCTTTAACATGTTTAACAGTGCATGAATTGTTGTCTAAAACAAAAAAGAATGATGCATTTTATGGCTGGATCTGTTTTTATCACTTTCTGAATTGGACGTTGAAAATGAGCTTATCTCAGCCAGCAGAGAGGTCAAATCACAGTAATGCAAACTCAGTCAGAGACATAGATTTTCACTTGCAACTTGCTTTAACATGTTTAACAGTGCATGGAATGTTGTCTAAAACAAAAAAGAATGATGCATTTTATGGCTGGATCTGTTTTTATCACTTTCTGAATTGGACGTTGAAAATGAGCTTTGCTCAGCCAGCAGAGAGGTCAAATCACAGTAATGCAAACTCAGTCAGAGACATAGATTTTCACTTGCAACTTGCTTTAACATGTTTAACAGTGCATGAATTGTTGTCTAAAACAAAAAAGAATGATGCATTTTATGGCTGGATCTGTTTTTATCACTTTCTGAATTGGACGTTGAAAATGAGCTTATCTCAGCCAGCAGAGAGATCAAATCACAGTAATGCAAACTCAGTCAGAGACATAGATTTTCATTTGCAACTTGCTTTAACATGTTTAACAGTGCATGAAATGTTGTCTAAAACAAAAAAGAATGATGCATTTTATGGCTGGATCTGTTTTTATCACTTTCTGAATAGGACGTTGAAAATGAGCTTTGCTCAGCCAGCAGAGAGGTCAAATCACAGTAATGCAAACTCAGTCAGAGACATAGATTTTCACTTGCAACTTGCTTTAACATGTTTAACAGTGCATGAATTGTTGTCTAAAGCAAAAAAGAATGATGCATTTTATGGCTGGATCTGTTTTTATCACTTTCTGAATTGGACGTTGAAAATGAGCTTATCTCAGCCAGCAGAGAGGTCAAATCACAGTAATGCAAACTCAGTCAGAGACATAGATTTTCATTTGCAACTTGCTTTAACATGTTTAACAGTGCATGAATTGTTGTCTAAAACAAAAAAGAATGATGCATCTTATGGCTGGATCTGTTTTTATCACTTTCTGAATTGGACGTTGAAAATGAGCTTATCTCAGCCAGCAGAGAGGTCAAATCACAGTAATGCAAACTCAGTCAGAGACATAGATTTTCACTTGCAACTTGCTTTAACATGTTTAACAGTGCATGAATTGTTGTCTAAAACAAAAAAGAATGATGCATTTTATGGCTGGATCTGTTTTTATCACTTTCTGAATTGGACGTTTAAAATGAGCTTATCTCAGCCAGCAGAGAGGTCAAATCACAGTAATGCAAACTCAGTCAGAGACATAGATTTTCACTTGCAACTTGCTTTAACATGTTTAACAGTGCATGAATTGTTGTCTAAAACAAAAAAGAATGATGCATTTTATGGCTGGATCTGTTTTTATCACTTTCTGAATTGGACGTTGAAAATGAGCTTATCTCAGCCAGCAGAGAGGTCAAATCACAGTAATGCAAACTCAGTCAGAGACATAGATTTTCACTTGCAACTTGCTTTAACATGTTTAACAGTGCATGAATTGTTGTCTAAAACAAAAAAAGAATGATGCATTTTATGGCTGGATCTGTTTTTATTACTTTCTGAATTGGACGTGGAAAATGAGCTTTTCTCAGCCAGCAGAGAGGTCAAATCACAGTAACGCAAACTCAGTCAGAGACATAGATTTTCACCAGCAACTTGCTTTAACATGTTTAACAGTGCATGAAATGTTGTCTAAAACAAAAAAGAATGATGCATTTTATGGCTGGATCTGTTTTTATCACTTTCTGAATAGGACGTTGAAAATGAGCTTTGCTCAGCCAGCAGAGAGGTCAAATCACAGTAATGCAAACTCAGTCAGAGACATAGATTTTCACTTGCAACTTGCTTTAACATGTTTAACAGTGCATGAATTGTTGTCTAAAACAAAAAAAGAATGATGCAGTTTATGGCTGGATCTGTTTTTATCACTTTCTGAATTGGACGTTGAAAATGAGCTTTGCTCAGCCAGCAGAGAGGTCAAATCACAGTAATGCAAACTCAGTCAGAGACATAGATTTTCACCTGCAACTTGCTTTAACATGTTTAACAGTGCATGAAATGTTGTCTAAAACAAAAAAGAATGATGCATTTTATGGCTGGATCTGTTTTTATCACTTTCTGAATTGGACGTGGAAAATGAGCTTTTCTCAGCCAGCAGAGAGGTCAAATCACAGTAACGCAAACTCAGTCAGAGACATAGATTTTCACCAGCAACTTGCTTTAACATGTTTAACAGTGCATGAAATGTTGTCTAAAACAAAAAAGAATGATGCATTTTATGGCTGGATCTGTTTTTATCACTTTCTGAATAGGACGTTGAAAATGAGCTTTGCTCAGCCAGCAGAGAGGTCAAATCACAGTAATGCAAACTCAGTCAGAGACATAGATTTTCACTTGCAACTTGCTTTAACATGTTTAACAGTGCATGAATTGTTGTCTAAAACAAAAAAAGAATGATGCAGTTTATGGCTGGATCTGTTTTTATCACTTTCTGAATTGGACGTTGAAAATGAGCTTATCTCAGCCAGCAGAGAGATCAAATCACAGTAATGCAAACTCAGTCAGAGACATAGATTTTCATTTGCAACTTGCTTTAACATGTTTAACAGTGCATGAATTGTTGTCTAAAACAAAAAAGAATGATGCATTTTATGGCTGGATCTGTTTTTATCACTTTCTGAATTGGATGTTGAAAATGAGCTTATCTCAGCCAGCAGAGAGGTCAAATCACAGTAATGCAAACTCAGTCAGAGACATAGATTTTCACCTGCAACTTGCTTTAACATGTTTAACAGTGCATGAAATGTTGTCTAAAACAAAAAAGAATGATGCAATTTATGGCTGGATCTGTTTTTATCACTTTCTGAATTGGACGTTGAAAATGAGCTTATCTCATCCAGCAGAGAGGTCAAATCACAGTAATGCAAACTCAGTCAGAGACATAGATTTTCACTTGCAACTTGCTTTAACATGTTTAACAGTGCATGAATTGTCTAAAACAAAAAAGAATGATGCATCTTATGGCTGGATCTGTTTTTATCACTTTCTGAATTGGACGTTGAAAATGAGCTTATCTCAGCCAGCAGAGAGGTCAAATCACAGTAATGCAAACTCAGTCAGAGACATAGATTTTCACTTGCAACTTGCTTTAACATGTTTAACAGTGCATGAATTGTTGTCTAAAACAAAAAAGAATGATGCATTTTATGGCTGGATCTGTTTTTATCACTTTCTGAATTGGACGTTGAAAATGAGCTTATCTCAGCCAGCAGAGAGGTCAAATCACAGTAATGCAAACTCAGTCAGAGACATAGATTTTCACTTGCAACTTGCTTTAACATGTTTAACAGTGCATGAATTGTTGTCTAAAACAAAAAAGAATGATGCATTTTATGGCTGGATCTGTTTTTATCACTTTCTGAATTGGACGTTGAAAATGAGCTTATCTCAGCCAGCAGAGAGGTCAAATCACAGTAATGCAAACTCAGTCAGAGACATAGATTTTCACTTGCAACTTGCTTTAACATGTTTAACAGTGCATAAATTGTTGTCTAAAACAAAAAAGAATGATGCATTTTATGGCTGGATCTGTTTTTATCACTTTCTGAATTGGACGTTGAAAATGAGCTTATCTCAGCCAGCAGAGAGATCAAATCACAGTAATGCAAACTCAGTCAGAGACATAGATTTTCATTTGCAACTTGCTTTAACATGTTTAACAGTGCATGAAATGTTGTCTAAAACAAAAAAAGAATGATGCATTTTATGGCTGGATCTGTTTTTATCATTTTCTGAATAGGACGTTGAAAATGAGCTTTGCTCAGCCAGCAGAGAGGTCAAATCACAGTAATGCAAACTCAGTCAGAGACATAGATTTTCACTTGCAACTTGCTTTAACATGTTTAACAGTGCATGAATTGTTGTCTAAAACAAAAAAGAATGATGCATTTTATGGCTGGATCTGTTTTTATCACTTTCTGAATTGGACGTTGAAAATGAGCTTATCTCAGCCAGCAGAGAGGTCAAATCACAGTAATGCAAACTCAGTCAGAGACATAGATTTTCACTTGCAACTTGCTTTAACATGTTTAACAGTGCATGAATTGTTGTCTAAAACAAAAAAAGAATGATGCATTTTATGGCTGGATCTGTTTTTATCACTTTCTGAATTGGACGTGGAAAATGAGCTTTTCTCAGCCAGCAGAGAGGTCAAATCACAGTAATGCAAACTCAGTCAGAGACATAGATTTTCATTTGCAACTTGCTTTAACATGTTTAACAGTGCATGAATTGTTGTCTAAAACAAAAAAGAATGATGCATCTTATGGCTGGATCTTTTTTTATCACTTTCTGAATTGGACGTTGAAAATGAGCTTATCTCAGCCAGCAGAGAGGTCAAATCACAGTAATGCAAACTCAGTCAGAGACATAGATTTTCACTTGCAACTTGCTTTAACATGTTTAACAGTGCATGAATTGTTGTCTAAAACAAAAAAGAATGATGCATCTTATGGCTGGATCTGTTTTTATAACTTTCTGAATTGGACGTTTAAAATGAGCTTATCTCAGCCAGCAGAGAGGTCAAATCACAGTAATGCAAACTCAGTCAGAGACATAGATTTTCACTTGCAACTTGCTTTAACATGTTTAACAGTGCATGAATTGTTGTCTAAAACAAAAAAGAATGATGCAGTTTATGGCTGGATCTGTTTTTATCACTTTCTGAATTGGACGTTGAAAATGAGCTTTGCTCAGCCAGCAGAGAGGTCAAATCACAGTAATGCAAACTCAGTCAGAGACATAGATTTTCACTTGCAACTTGCTTTAACATGTTTAACAGTGCATGAATTGTTGTCTAAAACAAAAAAGAATGATGCATTTTATGGCTGGATCTGTTTTTATCACTTTCTGAATTGGACGTTGAAAATGAGCTTATCTCAGCCAGCAGGGAGATCAAATCACAGTAATGCAGACTCAGTCAGAGACATAGATTTTCATTTGCAACTTGCTTTAACATGTTTAACAGTGCATGAATTGTTGTCTAAAACAAAAAAGAATGATGCATTTTATGGCTGGATCTGTTTTTATCACTTTCTGAATTGGACGTTGAAAATGAGCTTATCTCAGCCAGCAGCGAGGTCAAATCACAGTAATGCAAACTCAGTCAGAGACATAGATTTTCACTTGCAACTGGCTTTAACATGTTTAACAGTGCATGAATTGTTGTCTAAAACAAAAAAGAATGATGCATTTTATGGCTGGATCTGTTTTTATCACTTTCTGAATTGGACGTTGAAAATGAGCTTATCTCAGCCAGCAGAGAGATCAAATCACAGTAATGCAAACTCAGTCAGAGACATAGATTTTCATTTGCAACTTGCTTTAACATGTTTAACAGTGCATGAAATGTTGTCTAAAACAAAAAAGAATGATGCATTTTATGGCTGGATCTGTTTTTATCACTTTCTGAATAGGACGTTGAAAATGAGCTTTGCTCAGCCAGCAGAGAGGTCAAATCACAGTAATGCAAACTCAGTCAGAGACATAGATTTTCACTTGCAACTTGCTTTAACATGTTTAACAGTGCATGAAATGTTGTCTAAAACAAAAAAAGAATGATGCATTTTATGGCTGGATCTGTTTTTATCACTTTCTGAATAGGACGTTGAAAATGAGCTTTGCTCAGCCAGCAGAGAGGTCAAATCACAGTAATGCAAACTCAGTCAGAGACATAGATTTTCACTTGCAACTTGCTTTAACATGTTTAACAGTGCATGAATTGTTGTCTAAAACAAAAAAGAATGATGCAGTTTATGGCTGGATCTGTTTTTATCACTTTCTGAATTGGACGTTGAAAATGAGCTTTGCTCAGCCAGCAGAGAGGTCAAATCACAGTAATGCAAACTCAGTCAGATACATAGATTTTCACTTGCAACTTGCTTTAACATGTTTAACAGTGCATGAATTGTTGTCTAAAACAAAAAAGAATGATGCATTTTATGGCTGGATCTGTTTTTATCACTTTCTGAATTGGACGTTGAAAATGAGCTTATCTCAGCCAGCAGAGAGGTCAAATCACAGTAATGCAAACTCAGTCAGAGACATAGATTTTCACTTGCAACTTGCTTTAACATGTTTAACAGTGCATGAATTGTCTAAAACAAAAAAGAATGATGCATCTTATGGCTGGATCTGTTTTTATCACTTTCTGAATTGGACGTTGAAAATGAGCTTATCTCATCCAGCAGAGAGGTCAAATCACAGTAATGCAAACTCAGTCAGAGACATAGATTTTCACTTGCAACTTGCTTTAACATGTTTAACAGTGCATGAATTGTCTAAAACAAAAAAGAATGATGCATCTTATGGCTGGATCTGTTTTTATTACTTTCTGAATTGGACGTTGAAAATGAGCTTATCTCAGCCAGCAGAGAGGTCAAATCACAGTAATGCAAACTCAGTCAGAGACATAGATTTTCACTTGCAACTTGCTTTAACATGTTTAACAGTGCATGAATTGTTGTCTAAAACAAAAAAGAATGATGCATTTTATGGCTGGATCTGTTTTTATCACTTTCTGAATTGGACGTTGAAAATGAGCTTATCTCAGCCAGCAGAGAGGTCAAATCACAGTAATGCAAACTCAGTCAGAGACATAGATTTTCACTTGCAACTTGCTTTAACATGTTTAACAGTGCATGAATTGTTGTCTAAAACAAAAAAGAATGATGCATTTTATGGCTGGATCTGTTTTTATCACTTTCTGAATTGGACGTTGAAAATGAGCTTATCTCAGCCAGCAGAGAGGTCAAATCACAGTAATGCAAACTCAGTCAGAGACATAGATTTTCACTTGCAACTTGCTTTAACATGTTTAACAGTGCATGAATTGTTGTCTAAAACAAAAAAGAATGATGCATTTTATGGCTGGATCTGTTTTTATCACTTTCTGAATTGGACGTTGAAAATGAGCTTATCTCAGCCAGCAGAGAGATCAAATCACAGTAATGCAAACTCAGTCAGAGACATAGATTTTCATTTGCAACTTGCTTTAACATGTTTAACAGTGCATGAAATGTTGTCTAAAACAACAAAGAATGATGCATTTTAGGCTGGATCTGTTTTTATCACTTTCTGAATAGGACGTTGAAAATGAGCTTTGCTCAGCCAGCAGAGAGGTCAAATCACAGTAATGCAAACTCAGTCAGAGACATAGATTTTCACTTGCAACTTGCTTTAACATGTTTAACAGTGCATGAATTGTTGTCTAAAGCAAAAAAGAATGATGCATTTTATGGCTGGATCTGTTTTTATCACTTTCTGAATTGGACGTTGAAAATGAGCTTATCTCAGCCAGCAGAGAGGTCAAATCACAGTAATGCAAACTCAGTCAGAGACATAGATTTTCATTTGCAACTTGCTTTAACATGTTTAACAGTGCATGAATTGTTGTCTAAAACAAAAAAGAATGATGCATCTTATGGCTGGATCTGTTTTTATCACTTTCTGAATTGGACGTTGAAAATGAGCTTATCTCAGCCAGCAGAGAGGTCAAATCACAGTAATGCAAACTCAGTCAGAGACATAGATTTTCACTTGCAACTTGCTTTAACATGTTTAACAGTGCATGAATTGTTGTCTAAAACAAAAAAGAATGATGCATTTTATGGCTGGATCTGTTTTTATCACTTTCTGAATTGGACGTTGAAAATGAGCTTATCTCAGCCAGCAGAGAGATCAAATCACAGTAATGCAAACTCAGTCAGAGACATAGATTTTCATTTGCAACTTGCTTTAACATGTTTAACAGTGCATGAAATGTTGTCTAAAACAACAAAGAATGATGCATTTTAGGCTGGATCTGTTTTTATCACTTTCTGAATAGGACGTTGAAAATGAGCTTTGCTCAGCCAGCAGAGAGGTCAAATCACAGTAATGCAAACTCAGTCAGAGACATAGATTTTCACTTGCAACTTGCTTTAACATGTTTAACAGTGCATGAATTGTTGTCTAAAGCAAAAAAGAATGATGCATTTTATGGCTGGATCTGTTTTTATCACTTTCTGAATTGGACGTTGAAAATGAGCTTATCTCAGCCAGCAGAGAGGTCAAATCACAGTAATGCAAACTCAGTCAGAGACATAGATTTTCATTTGCAACTTGCTTTAACATGTTTAACAGTGCATGAATTGTTGTCTAAAACAAAAAAGAATGATGCATCTTATGGCTGGATCTGTTTTTATCACTTTCTGAATTGGACGTTGAAAATGAGCTTATCTCAGCCAGCAGAGAGGTCAAATCACAGTAATGCAAACTCAGTCAGAGACATAGATTTTCACTTGCAACTTGCTTTAACATGTTTAACAGTGCATGAATTGTTGTCTAAAACAAAAAAGAATGATGCATCTTATGGCTGGATCTGTTTTTATCACTTTCTGAATTGGACGTTTAAAATGAGCTTATCTCAGCCAGCAGAGAGGTCAAATCACAGTAATGCAAACTCAGTCAGAGACATAGATTTTCACTTGCAACTTGCTTTAACATGTTTAACAGTGCATGAATTGTTGTCTAAAACAAAAAAGAATGATGCATTTTATGGCTGGATCTGTTTTTATCACTTTCTGAATTGGACGTTGAAAATGAGCTTATCTCAGCCAGCAGAGAGGTCAAATCACAGTAATGCAAACTCAGTCAGAGACATAGATTTTCACTTGCAACTTGCTTTAACATGTTTAACAGTGCATGAATTGTTGTCTAAAACAAAAAAGAATGATGCATTTTATGGCTGGATCTGTTTTTATCACTTTCTGAATTGGACGTGGAAAATGAGCTTTTCTCAGCCAGCAGAGAGGTCAAATCACAGTAATGCAAACTCAGTCAGAGACATAGATTTTCACCAGCAACTTGCTTTAACATGTTTAACAGTGCATGAAATGTTGTCTAAAACAAAAAAGAATGATGCATTTTATGGCTGGATCTGTTTTTATCACTTTCTGAATAGGACGTTGAAAATGAGCTTTGCTCAGCCAGCAGAGAGGTCAAATCACAGTAATGCAAACTCAGTCAGAGACATAGATTTTCACTTGCAACTTGCTTTAACATGTTTAACAGTGCATGAATTGTTGTCTAAAACAAAAAAGAATGATGCAGTTTATGGCTGGATCTGTTTTTATCACTTTCTGAATTGGACGTTGAAAATGAGCTTTGCTCAGCCAGCAGAGAGGTCAAATCACAGTAATGCAAACTCAGTCAGAGACATAGATTTTCACTTGCAACTTGCTTTAACATGTTTAACAGTGCATGAATTGTTGTCTAAAACAAAAAAGAATGATGCATTTTATGGCTGGATCTGTTTTTATCACTTTCTGAATTGGACGTTGAAAATGAGCTTATCTCAGCCAGCAGAGAGATCAAATCACAGTAATGCAAACTCAGTCAGAGACATAGATTTTCATTTGCAACTTGCTTTAACATGTTTAACAGTGCATGAATTGTTGTCTAAAACAAAAAAGAATGATGCATTTTATGGCTGGATCTGTTTTTATCACTTTCTGAATTGGACGTTGAAAATGAGCTTATCTCAGCCAGCAGCGAGGTCAAATCACAGTAATGCAAACTCAGTCAGAGACATAGATTTTCACTTGCAACTGGCTTTAACATGTTTAACAGTGCATGAATTGTTGTCTAAAACAAAAAAGAATGATGCATTTTATGGCTGGATCTGTTTTTATCACTTTCTGAATTGGACGTTGAAAATGAGCTTATCTCAGCCAGCAGAGAGATCAAATCACAGTAATGCAAACTCAGTCAGAGACATAGATTTTCATTTGCAACTTGCTTTAACATGTTTAACAGTGCATGAAATGTTGTCTAAAACAAAAAAGAATGATGCATTTTATGGCTGGATCTGTTTTTATCACTTTCTGAATAGGACGTTGAAAATGAGCTTTGCTCAACCAGCAGAGAGCTCAAATCACAGTAATGCAAACTCAGTCAGAGACATAGATTTTCACTTGCAACTTGCTTTAACATGTTTAACAGTGCATGAAATGTTGTCTAAAACAAAAAAAGAATGATGCATTTTATGGCTGGATCTGTTTTTATCACTTTCTGAATAGGACGTTGAAAATGAGCTTTGCTCAGCCAGCAGAGAGGTCAAATCACAGTAATGCAAACTCAGTCAGAGACATAGATTTTCACTTGCAACTTGCTTTAACATGTTTAATAGTGCATGAGTTGTTGTCTAAAACAAAAAAGAATGATGCAGTTTATGGCTGGATCTGTTTTTATCACTTTCTGAATTGGACGTTGAAAATGAGCTTTGCTCAGCCAGCAGAGAGGTCAAATCACAGTAATGCAAACTCAGTCAGAGACATAGATTTTCACTTGCAACTTGCTTTAACATGTTTAACAGTGCATGAATTGTTGTCTAAAACAAAAAAGAATGATGCATTTTATGGCTGGATCTGTTTTTATCACTTTCTGAATTGGACGTTGAAAATGAGCTTATCTCAGCCAGCAGAGAGATCAAATCACAGTAATGCAAACTCAGTCAGAGACATAGATTTTCATTTGCAACTTGCTTTAACATGTTTAACAGTGCATGAATTTTTGTCTAAAACAAAAAAGAATGATGCATTTTATGGCTGGATCTGTTTTTATCACTTTCTGAATTGGATGTTGAAAATGAGCTTATCTCAGCCAGCAGAGAGGTCAAATCACAGTAATGCAAACTCAGTCAGAGACATAGATTTTCACCTGCAACTTGCTTTAACATGTTTAACAGTGCATGAAATGTTGTCTAAAACAAAAAAGAATGATGCATTTTATGGCTGGATCTGTTTTTATCACTTTCTGAATTGGACGTTGAAAATGAGCTTATCTCATCCAGCAGAGAGGTCAAATCACAGTAATGCAAACTCAGTCAGAGACATAGATTTTCACTTGCAACTTGCTTTAACATGTTTAACAGTGCATGAATTGTCTAAAACAAAAAAGAATGATGCATCTTATGGCTGGATCTGTTTTTATCACTTTCTGAATTGGACGTTGAAAATGAGCTTTGCTCAGCCAGCAGAGAGGTCAAATCACAGTAATGCAAACTCAGTCAGAGACATAGATTTTCACTTGCAACTTGCTTTAACATGTTTAACAGTGCATGAATTGTCTAAAACAAAAAAGAATGATGCATCTTATGGCTGGATCTGTTTTTATCACTTTCTGAATTGGACGTTGAAAATGAGCTTATCTCAGCCAGCAGAGAGGTCAAATCACAGTAATGCAAACTCAGTCAGAGACATAGATTTTCACTTGCAACTTGCTTTAACATGTTTAACAGTGCATGAATTGTTGTCTAAAACAAAAAAGAATGATGCATTTTATGGCTGGATCTGTTTTTATCACTTTCTGAATTGGACGTTGAAAATGAGCTTATCTCAGCCAGCAGAGAGGTCAAATCACAGTAATGCAAACTCAGTCAGAGACATAGATTTTCACCTGCAACTTGCTTTAACATGTTTAACAGTGCATGAAATGTTGTCTAAAACAAAAAAGAATGATGCATTTTATGGCTGGATCTGTTTTTATCACTTTCTGAATTGGACGTTGAAAATGAGCTAATCTCAGCCAGCAGAGAGGTCAAATCACAGTAATGCAAACTCAGTCAGAGACATAGATTTTCACTTGCAACTTGCTTTAACATGTTTAACAGTGCATGAATTGTAGTCTAAAACAAAAAAAGAATGATGCATCTTATGGCTGGATCTGTTTTTATCACTTTCTGAATTGGACGTTGAAAATGAGCTTATCTCAGCCAGCAGAGAGGTCAAATCACAGTAATGCAAACTCAGTCAGAGACATAGATTTTCACTTGCAACTTGCTTTAACATGTTTAACAGTGCATGAATTGTTGTCTAAAACAAAAAAGAATGATGCATTTTGAGGCTGGATCTGTTTTTATCACTTTCTAAATTGGAGGTTGAAAATGAGCTTATCTCAGCCAGCAGAGAGGTCAAATAACAGTAATGCAAACTCAGTCAGAGACATAGATTTTCACTTGCAACTTGCTTTAACATGTTTAACAGTGCATAAATTGTTGTCTAAAACAAAAAAGAATGATGCATTTTATGGCTGGATCTGTTTTTATCACTTTCTGAATTGGACGTTGAAAATGAGCTTATCTCAGCCAGCAGAGAGATCAAATCACAGTAATGCAAACTCAGTCAGAGACATAGATTTTCATTTGCAACTTGCTTTAACATGTTTAACAGTGCATGAAATGTTGTCTAAAACAAAAAAAGAATGATGCATTTTATGGCTGGATCTGTTTTTATCATTTTCTGAATAGGACGTTGAAAATGAGCTTTGCTCAGCCAGCAGAGAGGTCAAATCACAGTAATGCAAACTCAGTCAGAGACATAGATTTTCACTTGCAACTTGCTTTAACATGTTTAACAGTGCATGAATTGTTGTCTAAAACAAAAAAGAATGATGCATTTTATGGCTGGATCTGTTTTTATCACTTTCTGAATTGGACGTTGAAAATGAGCTTATCTCAGCCAGCAGAGAGGTCAAATCACAGTAATGCAAACTCAGTCAGAGACATAGATTTTCACTTGCAACTTGCTTTAACATGTTTAACAGTGCATGAATTGTTGTCTAAAACAAAAAAAGAATGATGCATTTTATGGCTGGATCTGTTTTTATCACTTTCTGAATTGGACGTGGAAAATGAGCTTTTCTCAGCCAGCAGAGAGGTCAAATCACAGTAATGCAAACTCAGTCAGAGACATAGATTTTCATTTGCAACTTGCTTTAACATGTTTAACAGTGCATGAATTGTTGTCTAAAACAAAAAAGAATGATGCATCTTATGGCTGGATCTTTTTTTATCACTTTCTGAATTGGACGTTGAAAATGAGCTTATCTCAGCCAGCAGAGAGGTCAAATCACAGTAATGCAAACTCAGTCAGAGACATAGATTTTCACTTGCAACTTGCTTTAACATGTTTAACAGTGCATGAATTGTTGTCTAAAACAAAAAAGAATGATGCATCTTATGGCTGGATCTGTTTTTATAACTTTCTGAATTGGACGTTTAAAATGAGCTTATCTCAGCCAGCAGAGAGGTCAAATCACAGTAATGCAAACTCAGTCAGAGACATAGATTTTCACTTGCAACTTGCTTTAACATGTTTAACAGTGCATGAATTGTTGTCTAAAACAAAAAAGAATGATGCAGTTTATGGCTGGATCTGTTTTTATCACTTTCTGAATTGGACGTTGAAAATGAGCTTTGCTCAGCCAGCAGAGAGGTCAAATCACAGTAATGCAAACTCAGTCAGAGACATAGATTTTCACTTGCAACTTGCTTTAACATGTTTAACAGTGCATGAATTGTTGTCTAAAACAAAAAAGAATGATGCATTTTATGGCTGGATCTGTTTTTATCACTTTCTGAATTGGACGTTGAAAATGAGCTTATCTCAGCCAGCAGGGAGATCAAATCACAGTAATGCAGACTCAGTCAGAGACATAGATTTTCATTTGCAACTTGCTTTAACATGTTTAACAGTGCATGAATTGTTGTCTAAAACAAAAAAGAATGATGCATTTTATGGCTGGATCTGTTTTTATCACTTTCTGAATTGGACGTCGAAAATGAGCTTATCTCAGCCAGCAGCGAGGTCAAATCACAGTAATGCAAACTCAGTCAGAGACATAGATTTTCACTTGCAACTGGCTTTAACATGTTTAACAGTGCATGAATTGTTGTCTAAAACAAAAAAGAATGATGCATTTTATGGCTGGATCTGTTTTTATCACTTTCTGAATTGGACGTTGAAAATGAGCTTATCTCAGCCAGCAGAGAGATCAAATCACAGTAATGCAAACTCAGTCAGAGACATAGATTTTCATTTGCAACTTGCTTTAACATGTTTAACAGTGCATGAAATGTTGTCTAAAACAAAAAAGAATGATGCATTTTATGGCTGGATCTGTTTTTATCACTTTCTGAATAGGACGTTGAAAATGAGCTTTGCTCAGCCAGCAGAGAGGTCAAATCACAGTAATGCAAACTCAGTCAGAGACATAGATTTTCACTTGCAACTTGCTTTAACATGTTTAACAGTGCATGAAATGTTGTCTAAAACAAAAAAAGAATGATGCATTTTATGGCTGGATCTGTTTTTATCACTTTCTGAATAGGACGTTGAAAATGAGCTTTGCTCAGCCAGCAGAGAGGTCAAATCACAGTAATGCAAACTCAGTCAGAGACATAGATTTTCACTTGCAACTTGCTTTAACATGTTTAACAGTGCATGAATTGTTGTCTAAAACAAAAAAGAATGATGCAGTTTATGGCTGGATCTGTTTTTATCACTTTCTGAATTGGACGTTGAAAATGAGCTTTGCTCAGCCAGCAGAGAGGTCAAATCACAGTAATGCAAACTCAGTCAGATACATAGATTTTCACTTGCAACTTGCTTTAACATGTTTAACAGTGCATGAATTGTTGTCTAAAACAAAAAAGAATGATGCATTTTATGGCTGGATCTGTTTTTATCACTTTCTGAATTGGACGTTGAAAATGAGCTTATCTCAGCCAGCAGAGAGGTCAAATCACAGTAATGCAAACTCAGTCAGAGACATAGATTTTCACTTGCAACTTGCTTTAACATGTTTAACAGTGCATGAATTGTCTAAAACAAAAAAGAATGATGCATCTTATGGCTGGATCTGTTTTTATCACTTTCTGAATTGGACGTTGAAAATGAGCTTATCTCATCCAGCAGAGAGGTCAAATCACAGTAATGCAAACTCAGTCAGAGACATAGATTTTCACTTGCAACTTGCTTTAACATGTTTAACAGTGCATGAATTGTCTAAAACAAAAAAGAATGATGCATCTTATGGCTGGATCTGTTTTTATTACTTTCTGAATTGGACGTTGAAAATGAGCTTATCTCAGCCAGCAGAGAGGTCAAATCACAGTAATGCAAACTCAGTCAGAGACATAGATTTTCACTTGCAACTTGCTTTAACATGTTTAACAGTGCATGAATTGTTGTCTAAAACAAAAAAGAATGATGCATTTTATGGCTGGATCTGTTTTTATCACTTTCTGAATTGGACGTTGAAAATGAGCTTATCTCAGCCAGCAGAGAGGTCAAATCACAGTAATGCAAACTCAGTCAGAGACATAGATTTTCACTTGCAACTTGCTTTAACATGTTTAACAGTGCATGAATTGTTGTCTAAAACAAAAAAGAATGATGCATTTTATGGCTGGATCTGTTTTTATCACTTTCTGAATTGGACGTTGAAAATGAGCTTATCTCAGCCAGCAGAGAGGTCAAATCACAGTAATGCAAACTCAGTCAGAGACATAGATTTTCACTTGCAACTTGCTTTAACATGTTTAACAGTGCATGAATTGTTGTCTAAAACAAAAAAGAATGATGCATTTTATGGCTGGATCTGTTTTTATCACTTTCTGAATTGGACGTTGAAAATGAGCTTATCTCAGCCAGCAGAGAGATCAAATCACAGTAATGCAAACTCAGTCAGAGACATAGATTTTCATTTGCAACTTGCTTTAACATGTTTAACAGTGCATGAAATGTTGTCTAAAACAACAAAGAATGATGCATTTTAGGCTGGATCTGTTTTTATCACTTTCTGAATAGGACGTTGAAAATGAGCTTTGCTCAGCCAGCAGAGAGGTCAAATCACAGTAATGCAAACTCAGTCAGAGACATAGATTTTCACTTGCAACTTGCTTTAACATGTTTAACAGTGCATGAATTGTTGTCTAAAGCAAAAAAGAATGATGCATTTTATGGCTGGATCTGTTTTTATCACTTTCTGAATTGGACGTTGAAAATGAGCTTATCTCAGCCAGCAGAGAGGTCAAATCACAGTAATGCAAACTCAGTCAGAGACATAGATTTTCATTTGCAACTTGCTTTAACATGTTTAACAGTGCATGAATTGTTGTCTAAAACAAAAAAGAATGATGCATCTTATGGCTGGATCTGTTTTTATCACTTTCTGAATTGGACGTTGAAAATGAGCTTATCTCAGCCAGCAGAGAGGTCAAATCACAGTAATGCAAACTCAGTCAGAGACATAGATTTTCACTTGCAACTTGCTTTAACATGTTTAACAGTGCATGAATTGTTGTCTAAAACAAAAAAGAATGATGCATCTTATGGCTGGATCTGTTTTTATCACTTTCTGAATTGGACGTTTAAAATGAGCTTATCTCAGCCAGCAGAGAGGTCAAATCACAGTAATGCAAACTCAGTCAGAGACATAGATTTTCACTTGCAACTTGCTTTAACATGTTTAACAGTGCATGAATTGTTGTCTAAAACAAAAAAGAATGATGCATTTTATGGCTGGATCTGTTTTTATCACTTTCTGAATTGGACGTTGAAAATGAGCTTATCTCAGCCAGCAGAGAGGTCAAATCACAGTAATGCAAACTCAGTCAGAGACATAGATTTTCACTTGCAACTTGCTTTAACATGTTTAACAGTGCATGAATTGTTGTCTAAAACAAAAAAGAATGATGCATTTTATGGCTGGATCTGTTTTTATCACTTTCTGAATTGGACGTGGAAAATGCGCTTTTCTCAGCCAGCAGAGAGGTCAAATCACAGTAATGCAAACTCAGTCAGAGACATAGATTTTCACCAGCAACTTGCTTTAACATGTTTAACAGTGCATGAAATGTTGTCTAAAACAAAAAAGAATGATGCATTTTATGGCTGGATCTGTTTTTATCACTTTCTGAATTGGACGTTGAAAATGAGCTTTGCTCAGCCAGCAGAGAGGTCAAATCACAGTAATGCAAACTCAGTCAGAGACATAGATTTTCACTTGCAACTTGCTTTAACATGTTTAACAGTGCATGAATTGTTGTCTAAGACAAAAAAGAATGATGCATTTTATGGCTGGATCTGTTTTTATCACTTTCTGAATTGGACGTTGAAAATGAGCTTATCTCAGCCAGCAGAGAGATCAAATCACAGTAATGCAAACTCAGTCAGAGACATAGATTTTCATTTGCAACTTGCTTTAACATGTTTAACAGTGCATGAATTTTTGTCTAAAACAAAAAAGAATGATGCATTTTATGGCTGGATCTGTTTTTATCACTTTCTGAATTGGATGTTGAAAATGAGCTTATCTCAGCCAGCAGAGAGGTCAAATCACAGTAATGCAAACTCAGTCAGAGACATAGATTTTCACCTGCAACTTGCTTTAACATGTTTAACAGTGCATGAAATGTTGTCTAAAACAAAAAAGAATGATGCATTTTATGGCTGGATCTGTTTTTATCACTTTCTGAATTGGACGTTGAAAATGAGCTTATCTCATCCAGCAGAGAGGTCAAATCACAGTAATGCAAACTCAGTCAGAGACATAGATTTTCACTTGCAACTTGCTTTAACATGTTTAACAGTGCATGAATTGTCTAAAACAAAAAAGAATGATGCATCTTATGGCTGGATCTGTTTTTATCACTTTCTGAATTGGACGTTGAAAATGAGCTTTGCTCAGCCAGCAGAGAGGTCAAATCACAGTAATGCAAACTCAGTCAGAGACATAGATTTTCACTTGCAACTTGCTTTAACATGTTTAACAGTGCATGAATTGTCTAAAACAAAAAAGAATGATGCATCTTATGGCTGGATCTGTTTTTATCACTTTCTGAATTGGACGTTGAAAATGAGCTTATCTCAGCCAGCAGAGAGGTCAAATCACAGTAATGCAAACTCAGTCAGAGACATAGATTTTCACTTGCAACTTGCTTTAACATGTTTAACAGTGCATGAATTGTTGTCTAAAACAAAAAAGAATGATGCATTTTATGGCTGGATCTGTTTTTATCACTTTCTGAATTGGACGTTGAAAATGAGCTTATCTCAGCCAGCAGAGAGGTCAAATCACAGTAATGCAAACTCAGTCAGAGACATAGATTTTCACCTGCAACTTGCTTTAACATGTTTAACAGTGCATGAAATGTTGTCTAAAACAAAAAAGAATGATGCATTTTATGGCTGGATCTGTTTTTATCACTTTCTGAATTGGACGTTGAAAATGAGCTAATCTCAGCCAGCAGAGAGGTCAAATCACAGTAATGCAAACTCAGTCAGAGACATAGATTTTCACTTGCAACTTGCTTTAACATGTTTAACAGTGCATGAATTGTAGTCTAAAACAAAAAAAGAATGATGCATCTTATGGCTGGATCTGTTTTTATCACTTTCTGAATTGGACGTTGAAAATGAGCTTATCTCAGCCAGCAGAGAGGTCAAATCACAGTAATGCAAACTCAGTCAGAGACATAGATTTTCACTTGCAACTTGCTTTAACATGTTTAACAGTGCATGAATTGTTGTCTAAAACAAAAAAGAATGATGCATTTTGAGGCTGGATCTGTTTTTATCACTTTCTAAATTGGAGGTTGAAAATGAGCTTATCTCAGCCAGCAGAGAGGTCAAATCACAGTAATGCAAACTCAGTCAGAGACATAGATTTTCACTTGCAACTTGCTTTAACATGTTTAACAGTGCATGAATTGTTGTCTAAAACAAAAAAGAATGATGCATTTTATGGCTGGATCTGTTTTTATCACTTTCTGAATTGGACGTTGAAAATGAGCTTATCTCAGCCAGCAGAGAGGTCAAATCACAGTAATGCAAACTCAGTCAGAGACATAGATTTTCACCAGCAACTTGCTTTAACATGTTTAACAGTGCATGAAATGTTGTCTAAAACAAAAAAGAATGATGCATTTTATGGCTGGATCTGTTTTTATCACTTTCTGAATTGGACGTTGAAAATGAGCTTATCTCAGCCAGCAGAGAGGTCAAATCACAGTAATGCAAACTCAGTCAGAGACATAGATTTTCACTTGCAACTTGCTTTAACATGTTTAACAGTGCATGAAATGTTGTCTAAAACAAAAAAGAATGATGCATTTTATGGCTGGATCTGTTTTTATCACTTTCTGAATTGGACGTTGAAAATGAGCTTATCTCAGCCAGCAGAGAGGTCAAATCACAGTAATGCAAACTCAGTCAGAGACATAGATTTTCACCTGCAACTTGCTTTAACATGTTTAACAGTGCATGAAATGTTGTCTAAAACAAAAAAGAATGATGCATTTTATGGCTGGATCTGTTTTTATCACTTTCTGAATTAGACGTTGAAAATGAGCTTTGATCAGCCAGCAGAGAGGTCAAATCACAGTAATGCAAACTCAGTCAGAGACATAGATTTTCACTTGCAACTTGCTTTAACATGTTTAACAGTGCATGAATTGTCGTCTAAAACAAAAAAGAATGATGCATTTTATGGCTGGATCTGTTTTTATCACTTTCTGAATTGGACGTTGAAAATGAGCTTATCTCAGCCAGCAGAGAGGTCAAATCACAGTAATGCAAACTCAGTCAGAGACATAGATTTTCACTTGCAACTTGCTTTAACATGTTTAACAGTGCATGAATTGTTGTCTAAAACAAAAAAGAATGATGCATTTTATGGCTGGATCTGTTTTTATCACTTTCTGAATTGGACGTTGAAAATGAGCTTTGCTCAGCCAGCAGAGAGGTCAAATCACAGTAATGCAAACTCAGTCAGAGACATAGATTTTCACTTGCAACTTGCTTTAACATGTTTAACAGTGCATGAATTGTTGTCTAAAACAAAAAAAGAATGATGCATCTTATGGCTGGATCTGTTTTAATCACTTTCTGAATTGGACGTTGAAAATGAGCTTATCTCAGCCAGCAGAGAGGTCAAATCACAGTAATGCAAACTCAGTCAGAGACATAGATTTTCACTTGCAACTTGCTTTAACATGTTTAACAGTGCATGAATTGTTGTCTAAAACAAAAAAGAATGATGCATTTTATGGCTGGATCTGTTTTTATCACTTTCTAAATTGGAGGTTGAAAATGAGCTTATCTCAGCCAGCATAGAGGTCAAATCACAGTAATGCAAACTCAGTCAGAGACATAGATTTTCACTTGCAACTTGCTTTAACATGTTTAACAGTGCATGAATTGTTGTCTAAAACAAAAAAGAATGATGCATTTTATGGCTGGATCTGTTTTTATCACTTTCTGAATTGGACGTTGAAAATGAGCTTATCTCAGCCAGCAGAGAGGTCAAATCACAGTAATGCAAACTCAGTCAGAGACATAGATTTTCACCAGCAACTTGCTTTAACATGTTTAACAGTGCATGAAATGTTGTCTAAAACAAAAAAGAATGATGCATTTTATGGCTGGATCTGTTTTTATCACTTTCTGAATAGGACGTTGAAAATGAGCTTTGCTCAGCCAGCAGAGAGGTCAAATCACAGTAATGCAAACTCAGTCAGAGACATAGATTTTCACTTGCAACTTGCTTTAACATGTTTAACAGTGCATGAATTGTTGTCTAAAACAAAAAAAGAATGATGCATTTTATGGCTGGATCTGTTTTTATCACTTTCTGAATTGGACGTTGAAAATGAGCTTATCTCAGCCAGCAGAGAGGTCAAATCACAGTAATGCAAACTCAGTCAGAGACATAGATTTTCACCTGCAACTTGCTTTAACATGTTTAACAGTGCATGAAATGTTGTCTAAAACAAAAAAGAATGATGCATTTTATGGCTGGATCTGTTTTTATCACTTTCTGAATTGGACGTTGAAAATGAGCTTATCTCAGCCAGCAGAGAGGTCAAATCACAGTAATGCAAACTCAGTCAGAGACATAGATTTTCACCTGCAACTTGCTTTAACATGTTTAACAGTGCATGAAATTTTGTCTAAAACAAAAAAGAATGATGCATTTTATGGCTGGATCTGTTTTTATCACTTTCTGAATTGGACGTTGAAAATGAGCTTTGATCAGCCAGCAGAGAGGTCAAATCACAGTAATGCAAACTCAGTCAGAGACATAGATTTTCACTTGCAACTTGCTTTAACATGTTTAACAGTGCATGAATTGTCTAAAACAAAAAAGAATGATGCATCTTATGGCTGGATCTGTTTTTATCACTTTCTGAATTGGACGTTGAAAATGAGCTTTGCTCAGCCAGCAGAGAGGTCAAATCACAGTAATGCAAACTCAGTCAGAGACATAGATTTTCACTTGCAACTTGCTTTAACATGTTTAACAGTGCATGAATTGTCTAAAACAAAAAAGAATGATGCATCTTATGGCTGGATCTGTTTTTATCACTTTCTGAATTGGACGTTGAAAATGAGCTTATCTCAGCCAGCAGAGAGGTCAAATCACAGTAATGCAAACTCAGTCAGAGACATAGATTTTCACTTGCAACTTGCTTTAACATGTTTAACAGTGCATGAATTGTTGTCTAAAACAAAAAAAAATGATGCATTTTATGGCTGGATCTGTTTTTATCACTTTCTGAATTGGACGTTGAAAATGAGCTTATCTCAGCCAGCAGAGAGGTCAAATCACAGTAATGCAAACTCAGTCAGAGACATAGATTTTCACCTGCAACTTGCTTTAACATGTTTAACAGTGCATGAAATGTTGTCTAAAACAAAAAAGAATGATGCATTTTATGGCTGGATCTGTTTTTATCACTTTCTGAATTGGACGTTGAAAATGAGCTAATCTCAGCCAGCAGAGAGGTCAAATCACAGTAATGCAAACTCAGTCAGAGACATAGATTTTCACTTGCAACTTGCTTTAACATGTTTAACAGTGCATGAATTGTAGTCTAAAACAAAAAAAGAATGATGCATCTTATGGCTGGATCTGTTTTTATCACTTTCTGAATTGGACGTTGAAAATGAGCTTATCTCAGCCAGCAGAGAGGTCAAATCACAGTAATGCAAACTCAGTCAGAGACATAGATTTTCACTTGCAACTTGCTTTAACATGTTTAACAGTGCATGAATTGTTGTCTAAAACAAAAAAGAATGATGCATTTTGAGGCTGGATCTGTTTTTATCACTTTCTAAATTGGAGGTTGAAAATGAGCTTATCTCAGCCAGCAGAGAGGTCAAATCACAGTAATGCAAACTCAGTCAGAGACATAGATTTTCACTTGCAACTTGCTTTAACATGTTTAACAGTGCATGAATTGTTGTCTAAAACAAAAAAGAATGATGCATTTTATGGCTGGATCTGTTTTTATCACTTTCTGAATTGGACGTTGAAAATGAGCTTATCTCAGCCAGCAGAGAGGTCAAATCACAGTAATGCAAACTCAGTCAGAGACATAGATTTTCACCAGCAACTTGCTTTAACATGTTTAACAGTGCATGAAATGTTGTCTAAAACAAAAAAGAATGATGCATTTTATGGCTGGATCTGTTTTTATCACTTTCTGAATTGGACGTTGAAAATGAGCTTATCTCAGCCAGCAGAGAGGTCAAATCACAGTAATGCAAACTCAGTCAGAGACATAGATTTTCACTTGCAACTTGCTTTAACATGTTTAACAGTGCATGAAATGTTGTCTAAAACAAAAAAGAATGATGCATTTTATGGCTGGATCTGTTTTTATCACTTTCTGAATTGGACGTTGAAAATGAGCTTATCTCAGCCAGCAGAGAGGTCAAATCACAGTAATGCAAACTCAGTCAGAGACATAGATTTTCACCTGCAACTTGCTTTAACATGTTTAACAGTGCATGAAATGTTGTCTAAAACAAAAAAGAATGATGCATTTTATGGCTGGATCTGTTTTTATCACTTTCTGAATTAGACGTTGAAAATGAGCTTTGATCAGCCAGCAGAGAGGTCAAATCACAGTAATGCAAACTCAGTCAGAGACATAGATTTTCACTTGCAACTTGCTTTAACATGTTTAACAGTGCATGAATTGTCGTCTAAAACAAAAAAGAATGATGCATTTTATGGCTGGATCTGTTTTTATCACTTTCTGAATTGGACGTTGAAAATGAGCTTATCTCAGCCAGCAGAGAGGTCAAATCACAGTAATGCAAACTCAGTCAGAGACATAGATTTTCACTTGCAACTTGCTTTAACATGTTTAACAGTGCATGAATTGTTGTCTAAAACAAAAAAGAATGATGCATTTTATGGCTGGATCTGTTTTTATCACTTTCTGAATTGGACGTTGAAAATGAGCTTTGCTCAGCCAGCAGAGAGGTCAAATCACAGTAATGCAAACTCAGTCAGAGACATAGATTTTCACTTGCAACTTGCTTTAACATGTTTAACAGTGCATGAATTGTTGTCTAAAACAAAAAAAGAATGATGCATCTTATGGCTGGATCTGTTTTAATCACTTTCTGAATTGGACGTTGAAAATGAGCTTATCTCAGCCAGCAGAGAGGTCAAATCACAGTAATGCAAACTCAGTCAGAGACATAGATTTTCACTTGCAACTTGCTTTAACATGTTTAACAGTGCATGAATTGTTGTCTAAAACAAAAAAGAATGATGCATTTTATGGCTGGATCTGTTTTTATCACTTTCTAAATTGGAGGTTGAAAATGAGCTTATCTCAGCCAGCATAGAGGTCAAATCACAGTAATGCAAACTCAGTCAGAGACATAGATTTTCACTTGCAACTTGCTTTAACATGTTTAACAGTGCATGAATTGTTGTCTAAAACAAAAAAGAATGATGCATTTTATGGCTGGATCTGTTTTTATCACTTTCTGAATTGGACGTTGAAAATGAGCTTATCTCAGCCAGCAGAGAGGTCAAATCACAGTAATGCAAACTCAGTCAGAGACATAGATTTTCACCAGCAACTTGCTTTAACATGTTTAACAGTGCATGAAATGTTGTCTAAAACAAAAAAGAATGATGCATTTTATGGCTGGATCTGTTTTTATCACTTTCTGAATAGGACGTTGAAAATGAGCTTTGCTCAGCCAGCAGAGAGGTCAAATCACAGTAATGCAAACTCAGTCAGAGACATAGATTTTCACTTGCAACTTGCTTTAACATGTTTAACAGTGCATGAATTGTTGTCTAAAACAAAAAAAGAATGATGCATTTTATGGCTGGATCTGTTTTTATCACTTTCTGAATTGGACGTTGAAAATGAGCTTATCTCAGCCAGCAGAGAGGTCAAATCACAGTAATGCAAACTCAGTCAGAGACATAGATTTTCACCTGCAACTTGCTTTAACATGTTTAACAGTGCATGAAATGTTGTCTAAAACAAAAAAGAATGATGCATTTTATGGCTGGATCTGTTTTTATCACTTTCTGAATTGGACGTTGAAAATGAGCTTATCTCAGCCAGCAGAGAGGTCAAATCACAGTAATGCAAACTCAGTCAGAGACATAGATTTTCACCTGCAACTTGCTTTAACATGTTTAACAGTGCATGAAATTTTGTCTAAAACAAAAAAGAATGATGCATTTTATGGCTGGATCTGTTTTTATCACTTTCTGAATTGGACGTTGAAAATGAGCTTTGATCAGCCAGCAGAGAGGTCAAATCACAGTAATGCAAACTCAGTCAGAGACATAGATTTTCACTTGCAACTTGCTTTAACATGTTTAACAGTGCATGAATTGTTGTCTAAAACAAAAAAGAATGATGCATTTTATGGCTGGATCTGTTTTTATCACTTTCTGAATTGGACGTTGAAAATGAGCTTATCTCAGCCAGCAGAGAGGTCAAATCACAGTAATGCAAACTCAGTCAGAGACATAGATTTTCACTTACAACTTGCTTTAACATGTTTAACAGTGCATGAATTGTTGTCTAAAACAAAAAAGAATGATGCATTTTATGGCTGGATCTGTTTTTATCACTTTCTGAATTGGACGTTGAAAATGAGCTTTGCTCAGCCAGCAGAGAGGTCAAATAACAGTAATGCAAACTCAGTCAGAGACATAGATTTTCACTTGCAACTTGCTTTAACATGTTTAACAGTGCATGAATTGTTGTCTAAAACAAAAAAGAATGATGCATTTTATGGCTGGATCTGTTTTTATCACTTTCTGAATTGGACGTTGAAAATGAGCTTATCTCAGCCAGCAGAGAGCTCAAATCACAGTAATGCAAACTCTGTCAGAGACATAGATTTTCACTTGCAACTTGCTTTAACATGTTTAACAGTGCATGAAATGTTGTCTAAAACAAAAAAGAATGATGCATTTTATGGCTGGATCTGTTTTTATCACTTTCTGAATTGGACGTTGAAAATGAGCTTTGCTCAGCCAGCAGAGAGGTCAAATCACAGTAATGCAAACTCAGTCAGAGACATAGATTTTCACTTGCAATTTGCTTTAACATGTTTAACAGTGCATGAAATGTTGTCTAAAACAAAAAAGAATGATGCATTTTATGGCTGGATCTGTTTTTATCACTTTCTGAATTGGACGTTGAAAATGAGCTTTGCTCAGCCAGCAGAGAGGTCAAATCACAGTAATGCAAACTTAGTCAGAGACATAGATTTTCACTTGCAATTTGCTTTAACGTGTTTAACAGTGCATGAATTGTTGTCTAAAACAAAAAAGAATGATGCATTTTATGGCTGTATCTATTTTTATCACTTTCTGAATTGGACGTTGAAAATGAGCTTATCTCAGCCAGCAGAAAGGTCAAATCACAGTAATGCAAACTCAGTCAGAGACATAGATTTTCACTTGCAACTTGCTTTAACATGTTTAACAGTGCATGAATTGTTGTTTAAAGCAAAAAAGAATGATGCATTTTATGGCTGGATCTGTTTTTATCACTTTCTGAATTGGACATTGAAAATGAGCTTATCTCAGCCAGCAGAGAGGTCAAATCACAGTAATGCAAACTCAGTCAGAGACATAGATTTTCACCTGCAACTTGCTTTAACATGTTTAACAGTGCATGAAATTTTGTCTAAAACAAAAAAGAATGATGCATTTTATGGCTGGATCTGTTTTTATCACTTTCTGAATTGGACGTTGAAAATGAGCTTTGATCAGCCAGCAGAGAGGTCAAATCACAGTAATGCAAACTCAGTCAGAGACATAGATTTTCACTTGCAACTTGCTTTAACATGTTTAACAGTGCATGAATTGTTGTCTAAAACAAAAAAGAATGATGCATTTTATGGCTGGATCTGTTTTTATCACTTTCTGAATTGGACGTTGAAAATGAGCTTATCTCAGCCAGCAGAGAGGTCAAATCACAGTAATGCAAACTCAGTCAGAGACATAGATGTTCACTTACAACTTGCTTTAACATGTTTAACAGTGCATGAATTGTTGTCTAAAACAAAAAAGAATGATGCATTTTATGGCTGGATCTGTTTTTATCACTTTCTGAATTGGACGTTGAAAATGAGCTTTGCTCAGCCAGCAGAGAGGTCAAATAACAGTAATGCAAACTCAGTCAGAGACATAGATTTTCACTTGCAACTTGCTTTAACATGTTTAACAGTGCATGAATTGTTGTCTAAAACAAAAAAGAATGATGCATTTTATGGCTGGATCTGTTTTTATCACTTTCTGAATTGGACGTTGAAAATGAGCTTATCTCAGCCAGCAGAGAGCTCAAATCACAGTAATGCAAACTCTGTCAGAGACATAGATTTTCACTTGCAACTTGCTTTAACATGTTTAACAGTGCATGAAATGTTGTCTAAAACAAAAAAGAATGATGCATTTTATGGCTGGATCTGTTTTTATCACTTTCTGAATTGGACGTTGAAAATGAGCTTTGCTCAGCCAGTAGAGAGGTCAAATCACAGTAATGCAAACTCAGTCAGAGACATAGATTTTCACCAGCAACTTGCTTTAACATGTTTAACAGTGCATGAAATGTTGTCTAAAACAAAAAAGAATGATGCATTTTATGGCTGGATCTGTTTTTATCACTTTCTGAATAGGACGTTGAAAATGAGCTTTGCTCAGCCAGCAGAGAGGTCAAATCACAGTAATGCAAACTCAGTCAGAGACATAGATTTTCACTTGCAACTTGCTTTAACATGTTTAACAGTGCATGAATTGTTGTCTAAAACAAAAAAAGAATGATGCATTTTATGGCTGGATCTGTTTTTATCACTTTCTGAATTGGACGTTGAAAATGAGCTTATCTCAGCCAGCAGAGAGGTCAAATCACAGTAATGCAAACTCAGTCAGAGACATAGATTTTCACCTGCAACTTGCTTTAACATGTTTAACAGTGCATGAAATGTTGTCTAAAACAAAAAAGAATGATGCATTTTATGGCTGGATCTGTTTTTATCACTTTCTGAATTGGACGTTGAAAATGAGCTTAT
This sequence comes from Danio rerio, assembly GCF_052040795.2. Lineage (NCBI taxonomy): Eukaryota > Metazoa > Chordata > Actinopteri > Cypriniformes > Danionidae > Danio > Danio rerio. The sequence goes on from NC_141042.1 coordinate 30,477,125, forward strand.
CTCAGCCAGCAGAGAGGTCAAATCACAGTAATGCAAACTCAGTCAGAGACATAGATTTTCACCTGCAACTTGCTTTAACATGTTTAACAGTGCATGAAATTTTGTCTAAAACAAAAAAGAATGATGCATTTTATGGCTGGATCTGTTTTTATCACTTTCTGAATTGGACGTTGAAAATGAGCTTTGATCAGCCAGCAGAGAGGTCAAATCACAGTAATGCAAACTCAGTCAGAGACATAGATTTTCACTTGCAACTTGCTTTAACATGTTTAACAGTGCATGAATTGTTGTCTAAAACAAAAAAGAATGATGCATTTTATGGCTGGATCTGTTTTTATCACTTTCTGAATTGGACGTTGAAAATGAGCTTATCTCAGCCAGCAGAGAGGTCAAATCACAGTAATGCAAACTCAGTCAGAGACATAGATTTTCACTTACAACTTGCTTTAACATGTTTAACAGTGCATGAATTGTTGTCTAAAACAAAAAAGAATGATGCATTTTATGGCTGGATCTGTTTTTATCACTTTCTGAATTGGACGTTGAAAATGAGCTTTGCTCAGCCAGCAGAGAGGTCAAATAACAGTAATGCAAACTCAGTCAGAGACATAGATTTTCACTTGCAACTTGCTTTAACATGTTTAACAGTGCATGAATTGTTGTCTAAAACAAAAAAGAATGATGCATTTTATGGCTGGATCTGTTTTTATCACTTTCTGAATTGGACGTTGAAAATGAGCTTATCTCAGCCAGCAGAGAGCTCAAATCACAGTAATGCAAACTCTGTCAGAGACATAGATTTTCACTTGCAACTTGCTTTAACATGTTTAACAGTGCATGAAATGTTGTCTAAAACAAAAAAGAATGATGCATTTTATGGCTGGATCTGTTTTTATCACTTTCTGAATTGGACGTTGAAAATGAGCTTTGCTCAGCCAGCAGAGAGGTCAAATCACAGTAATGCAAACTCAGTCAGAGACATAGATTTTCACTTGCAATTTGCTTTAACATGTTTAACAGTGCATGAAATGTTGTCTAAAACAAAAAAGAATGATGCATTTTATGGCTGGATCTGTTTTTATCACTTTCTGAATTGGACGTTGAAAATGAGCTTTGCTCAGCCAGCAGAGAGGTCAAATCACAGTAATGCAAACTTAGTCAGAGACATAGATTTTCACTTGCAATTTGCTTTAACGTGTTTAACAGTGCATGAATTGTTGTCTAAAACAAAAAAAGAATGATGCATTTTATGGCTGTATCTATTTTTATCACTTTCTGAATTGGACGTTGAAAATGAGCTTATCTCAGCCAGCAGAGAGGTCAAATCACAGTAATGCAAACTCAGTCAGAGACATAGATTTTCACTTGCAACTTGCTTTAACATGTTTAACAGTGCATGAATTGTTGTTTAAAGCAAAAAAGAATGATGCATTTTATGGCTGGATCTGTTTTTATCACTTTCTGAATTGGACGTTGAAAATGAGCTTATCTCAGCCAGCAGAGAGGTCAAATCACAGTAATGCAAACTCAGTCAGAGACATAGATTTTCACCTGCAACTTGCTTTAACATGTTTAACAGTGCATGAAATTTTGTCTAAAACAAAAAAGAATGATGCATTTTATGGCTGGATCTGTTTTTATCACTTTCTGAATTGGACGTTGAAAATGAGCTTTGATCAGCCAGCAGAGAGGTCAAATCACAGTAATGCAAACTCAGTCAGAGACATAGATTTTCACTTGCAACTTGCTTTAACATGTTTAACAGTGCATGAATTGTTGTCTAAAACAAAAAAGAATGATGCATTTTATGGCTGGATCTGTTTTTATCACTTTCTGAATTGGACGTTGAAAATGAGCTTATCTCAGCCAGCAGAGAGGTCAAATCACAGTAATGCAAACTCAGTCAGAGACATAGATTTTCACTTACAACTTGCTTTAACATGTTTAACAGTGCATGAATTGTTGTCTAAAACAAAAAAGAATGATGCATTTTATGGCTGGATCTGTTTTTATCACTTTCTGAATTGGACGTTGAAAATGAGCTTTGCTCAGCCAGCAGAGAGGTCAAATAACAGTAATGCAAACTCAGTCAGAGACATAGATTTTCACTTGCAACTTGCTTTAACATGTTTAACAGTGCATGAATTGTTGTCTAAAACAAAAAAGAATGATGCATTTTATGGCTGGATCTGTTTTTATCACTTTCTGAATTGGACGTTGAAAATGAGCTTATCTCAGCCAGCAGAGAGCTCAAATCACAGTAATGCAAACTCTGTCAGAGACATAGATTTTCACTTGCAACTTGCTTTAACATGTTTAACAGTGCATGAAATGTTGTCTAAAACAAAAAAGAATGATGCATTTTATGGCTGGATCTGTTTTTATCACTTTCTGAATTGGACGTTGAAAATGAGCTTTGCTCAGCCAGCAGAGAGGTCAAATCACAGTAATGCAAACTCAGTCAGAGACATAGATTTTCACTTGCAATTTGCTTTAACATGTTTAACAGTGCATGAAATGTTGTCTAAAACAAAAAAGAATGATGCATTTTATGGCTGGATCTGTTTTTATCACTTTCTGAATTGGACGTTGAAAATGAGCTTTGCTCAGCCAGCAGAGAGGTCAAATCACAGTAATGCAAACTTAGTCAGAGACATAGATTTTCACTTGCAATTTGCTTTAACGTGTTTAACAGTGCATGAATTGTTGTCTAAAACAAAAAAGAATGATGCATTTTATGGCTGTATCTATTTTTATCACTTTCTGAATTGGACGTTGAAAATGAGCTTATCTCAGCCAGCAGAGAGGTCAAATCACAGTAATGCAAACTCAGTCAGAGACATAGATTTTCACTTGCAACTTGCTTTAACATGTTTAACAGTGCATGAAATGTTGTCTAAAACAAAAAAAGAATGATGCATTTTATGGCTGGATCTGTTTTTATCACTTTCTGAATTGGACGTGGAAAATGAGCTTTTCTCAGCCAGCAGAGAGGTCAAATCACAGTAATGCAAACTCAGTCAGAGACATAGATTTTCACTTGCAACTTGCTTTAACATGTTTAACAGTGCATGGAATGTTGTCTAAAACAAAAAAGAATGATGCATTTTATGGCTGGATCTGTTTTTATCACTTTCTGAATTGAACGTTGAAAATGAGCTTTGCTCAGCCAGCAGAGAGGTCAAATCACAGAAATGCAAACTCAGTCAGAGACATAGATTTTCACTTGCAACTTGCTTTAACATGTTTAACAGTGCATGAATTGTTGTCTAAAACAAAAAAGAATGATGCATTTTATGGCTGGATCTGTTTTTATCACTTTCTGAATTGGAGGTTGAAAATGAGCTTATCTCAGCCAGCAGAGAGATCAAATCACAGTAATGCAAACTCAGTCAGAGACATAGATTTTCATTTGCAACTTGCTTTAACATGTTTAACAGTGCATGAAATGTTGTCTAAAACAAAAAAGAATGATGCATTTTATGGCTGGATCTGTTTTTATCACTTTCTGAATAGGACGTTGAAAATGAGCTTTGCTCAGCCAGCAGAGAGGTCAAATCACAGTAATGCAAACTCAGTCAGAGACATAGATTTTCACTTGCAACTTGCTTTAACATGTTTAACAGTGCATGAATTGTTGTTTAAAGCAAAAAAGAATGATGCATTTTATGGCTGGATCTGTTTTTATCACTTTCTGAATTGGACGTTGAAAATGAGCTTATCTCAGCCAGCAGAGAGGTCAAATCACAGTAATGCAAACTCAGTCAGAGACATAGATTTTCACCTGCAACTTGCTTTAACATGTTTAACAGTGCATGAAATTTTGTCTAAAACAAAAAAGAATGATGCATTTTATGGCTGGATCTGTTTTTATCACTTTCTGAATTGGACGTTGAAAATGAGCTTTGATCAGCCAGCAGAGAGGTCAAATCACAGTAATGCAAACTCAGTCAGAGACATAGATTTTCACTTGCAACTTGCTTTAACATGTTTAACAGTGCATGAATTGTTGTCTAAAACAAAAAAGAATGATGCATTTTATGGCTGGATCTGTTTTTATCACTTTCTGAATTGGACGTTGAAAATGAGCTTATCTCAGCCAGCAGAGAGGTCAAATCACAGTAATGCAAACTCAGTCAGAGACATAGATTTTCACTTACAACTTGCTTTAACATGTTTAACAGTGCATGAATTGTTGTCTAAAACAAAAAAGAATGATGCATTTTATGGCTGGATCTGTTTTTATCACTTTCTGAATTGGACGTTGAAAATGAGCTTTGCTCAGCCAGCAGAGAGGTCAAATAACAGTAATGCAAACTCAGTCAGAGACATAGATTTTCACTTGCAATTTGCTTTAACATGTTTAACAGTGCATGAAATGTTGTCTAAAACAAAAAAGAATGATGCATTTTATGGCTGGATCTGTTTTTATCACTTTCTGAATTGGACGTTGAAAATGAGCTTTGCTCAGCCAGCAGAGAGGTCAAATCACAGTAATGCAAACTTAGTCAGAGACATAGATTTTCACTTGCAATTTGCTTTAACGTGTTTAACAGTGCATGAATTGTTGTCTAAAACAAAAAAGAATGATGCATTTTATGGCTGTATCTATTTTTATCACTTTCTGAATTGGACGTTGAAAATGAGCTTATCTCAGCCAGCAGAGAGGTCAAATCACAGTGATGCAAACTCAGTCAGAGACATAGATTTTCACTTGCAACTTGCTTTAACATGTTTAACAGTGCATGAATTGTTGTTTAAAGCAAAAAAGAATGATGCATTTTATGGCTGGATCTGTTTTTATCACTTTCTGAATTGGACGTTGAAAATGAGCTTATCTCAGCCAGCAGAGAGGTCAAATCACAGTAATGCAAACTCAGTCAGAGACATAGATTTTCACCTGCAACTTGCTTTAACATGTTTAACAGTGCATGAAATTTTGTCTAAAACAAAAAAGAATGATGCATTTTATGGCTGCATCTGTTTTTATCACTTTCTGAATTGGACGTTGAAAATGAGCTTTGATCAGCCAGCAGAGAGGTCAAATCACAGTAATGCAAACTCAGTCAGAGACATAGATTTTCACTTGCAACTTGCTTTAACATGTTTAACAGTGCATGAATTGTTGTCTAAAACAAAAAAGAATGATGCATTTTATGGCTGGATCTGTTTTTATCACTTTCTGAATTGGACGTTGAAAATGAGCTTATCTCAGCCAGCAGAGAGGTCAAATCACAGTAATGCAAACTCAGTCAGAGACATAGATTTTCACTTACAACTTGCTTTAACATGTTTAACAGTGCATGAATTGTTGTCTAAAACAAAAAAGAATGATGCATTTTATGGCTGGATCTGTTTTTATCACTTTCTGAATTGGACGTTGAAAATGAGCTTTGCTCAGCCAGCAGAGAGGTCAAATAACAGTAATGCAAACTCAGTCAGAGACATAGATTTTCACTTGCAACTTGCTTTAACATGTTTAACAGTGCATGAATTGTTGTCTAAAACAAAAAAGAATGATGCATTTTATGGCTGGATCTGTTTTTATCACTTTCTGAATTGGACGTTGAAAATGAGCTTATCTCAGCCAGCAGAGAGCTCAAATCACAGTAATGCAAACTCTGTCAGAGACATAGATTTTCACTTGCAACTTGCTTTAACATGTTTAACAGTGCATGAAATGTTGTCTAAAACAAAAAAGAATGATGCATTTTATGGCTGGATCTGTTTTTATCACTTTCTGAATTGGACGTTGAAAATGAGCTTTGCTCAGCCAGCAGAGAGGTCAAACCACAGTAATGCAAACTCAGTCAGAGACATAGATTTTCACTTGCAATTTGCTTTAACGTGTTTAACAGTGCATGAATTGTTGTCTAAAACAAAAAAGAATGATGCATTTTATGGCTGTATCTATTTTTATCACTTTCTGAATTGGACGTTGAAAATGAGCTTATCTCAGCCAGCAGAGAGGTCAAATCACAGTAATGCAAACTCAGTCAGAGACATAGATTTTCACTTGCAACTTGCTTTAACATGTTTAACAGTGCATGAAATGTTGTCTAAAACAAAAAAAGAATGATGCATTTTATGGCTGGATCTGTTTTTATCACTTTCTGAATTGGACGTGGAAAATGAGCTTTTCTCAGCCAGCAGAGAGGTCAAATCACAGTAATGCAAACTCAGTCAGAGACATAGATTTTCACTTGCAACTTGCTTTAACATGTTTAACAGTGCATGGAATGTTGTCTAAAACAAAAATGAATGATGCATTTTATGGCTGGATCTGTTTTTATCACTTTCTGAATTGAACGTTGAAAATGAGCTTTGCTCAGCCAGCAAAGAGGTCAAATCACAGAAATGCAAACTCAGTCAGAGACATAGATTTTCACTTGCAACTTGCTTTAACATGTTTAACAGTGCATGAATTGTTGTCTAAAACAAAAAAGAATGATGCATTTTATGGCTGGATCTGTTTTTATCACTTTCTGAATTGGAGGTTGAAAATGAGCTTATCTCAGCCAGCAGAGAGATCAAATCACAGTAATGCAAACTCAGTCAGAGACATAGATTTTCATTTGCAACTTGCTTTAACATGTTTAACAGTGCATGAAATGTTGTCTAAAACAAAAAAGAATGATGCATTTTATGGCTGGATCTGTTTTTATCACTTTCTGAATAGGACGTTGAAAATGAGCTTTGCTCAGCCAGCAGAGAGGTCAAATCACAGTAATGCAAACTCAGTCAGAGACATAGATTTTCACTTGCAACTTGCTTTAACATGTTTAACAGTGCATGAATTGTTGTTTAAAGCAAAAAAGAATGATGCATTTTATGGCTGGATCTGTTTTTATCACTTTCTGAATTGGACGTTGAAAATGAGCTTATCTCAGCTAGCAGAGAGGTCAAATCACAGTAATGCAAACTCAGTCAGAGACATAGATTTTCACCTACAACTTGCTTTAACATGTTTAACAGTGCATGAAATGTTGTCTAAAACAAAAAAGAATGATGCATTTTATGGCTGGATCTGTTTTTATCACTTTCTGAATTGGACGTTGAAAATGAGCTTTGATCAGCCAGAAGAGAGGTCAAATCACAGTAATGCAAACTCAGTCAGAGACATAGATTTTCACTTGCAACTTGCTTTAACATGTTTAACAGTGCATGAATTGTTGTCTAAAACAAAAAAGAATGATGCATCTTATGGCTGGATCTGTTTTTATCACTTTCTGAATTGGACGTTGAAAATGAGCTTATCTCAGCCAGCAGAGAGGTCAAATCACAGTAATGCAAACTCAGTCAGAGACATAGATTTTCACTTGCAACTTGCTTTAACATGTTTAACAGTGCATGAATTGTTGTCTAAAACAAAAAAGAATGATGCATTTTATGGCTGGATCTGTTTTTATCACTTTCTGAATTGGACGTTGAAAATGAGCTTATCTCAGGCAGCAGAGAGGTCAAATCACAGTAATGCAAACTCAGTCAGAGACATAGATTTTCACTTGCAACTTGCTTTAACATGTTTAACAGTGCATGAATTGTTGTCTAAAACAAAAAGAATGATGCATTTTATGGCTGGATCTGTTTTTATCACTTTCTGAATTGGACGTTGAAAATGAGCTTATCTCAGCCAGCAGAGAGGTCAAATCACAGTAATGCAAACTCATTCAGAGACATAGATTTTCACTTGCAACTTGCTTTAACATGTTTAACAGTGCATGAATTGTTGTCTAAAACAAAAAAAGAATGATGCATTTTATGGCTGGATCTGTTTTTATCACTTTCTGAATTGGACGTGGAAAATGAGCTTATCTCAGCCAGCAGAGAGGTCAAATCACAGTAATGCAAACTCAGTCAGAGACATAGATTTTCATTTGCAACTTGCTTTAACATGTTTAACAGTGCATGAATTGTTGTCTAAAACAAAAAAGAATGATGCATTTTATGGCTGGATCTGTTTTTATAACTTTCTGAATTGGACGTTGAAAATGAGCTTATCTCAGCCAGCAGAGAGGTCAAATCACAGTAATGCAAACTCAGTCAGAGACATAGATTTTCACCTGCAACTTGTTTTAACATGTTTAACAGTGCATGAATTGTTGTCTAAAGCAAAAAAGAATGATGCATTTTATGGCTGGATCTGTTTTTATCACTTTCTGAATTGGACGTTGAAAATGAGCTTATCTCAGCCAGCAGAGAGGTCAAATCACAGTAATGCAAACTCAGTCAGAGACATAGATTTTCACTTGCAACTTGCTTTAACATGTTTAACAGTGCATGAATTGTTGTCTAAAACAAAAAAAGAATGATGCATTTTATGGCTGGATCTGTTTTTATCACTTTCTGAATAGGACGTTGAAAATGAGCTTTGCTCAGCCAGCAGAGAGGTCAAATCACAGTAATGCAAACTCAGTCAGAGACATAGATTTTCACTTGCAACTTGCTTTAACATGTTTAACAGTGCATGAATTGTTGTCTAAAACAAAAAAGAATGATGCATTTTATGGCTGGATCTGTTTTTATCACTTTCTGAATTGGACGTTGAAAATGAGCTTATCTCAGCCAGCAGAGAGGTCAAATCACAGTAATGCAAACTCAGTCAGAGACATAGATTTTCACCTGCAACTTGCTTTAACATGTTTAACAGTGCATGAAATGTTGTCTAAAACAAAAAAGAATGATGCATTTTATGGCTGGATCTGTTTTTATCACTTTCTGAATTGGACGTTGAAAATGAGCTTTGATCAGCCAGCAGAGAGGTCAAATCACAGTAATGCAAACTCAGTCAGACATAGATTTTCACTTGCAACTTGCTTTAACATGTTTAACAGTGCATGAATTGTTGTCTAAAACAAAAAAGAATGATGCATTTTATGGCTGGATCTGTTTTTATCACTTTCTGAATTGGACGTTGAAAATGAGCTTATCTCAGCCAGCAGAGAGGTCAAATCACAGTAATGCAAACTCAGTCAGAGACATAGATTTTCACTTGCAACTTGCTTTAACATGTTTAACAGTGCATGAATTGTTGTCTAAAACAAAAAAGAATGATGCATTTTATGGCTGGATCTGTTTTTATCACTTTCTGAATTGGACGTTGAAAATGAGCTTTGCTCAGCCAGCAGAGAGGTCAAATCACAGTAATGCAAACTCAGTCAGAGACATAGATTTTCACTTGCAACTTGCTTTAACATGTTTAACAGTGCATGAATTGTTGTCTAAAACAAAAAAGAATGATGCATTTTATGGCTGGATCTGTTTTTATCACTTTCTGAATTGGACGTTGAAAATGAGCTTTGCTCAGCCAGCAGAGAGGTCAAATCACAGTAATGCAAACTCAGTCAGAGACATAGATTTTCACTTGCAATTTGCTTTAACATGTTTAACAGTGCATGAAATGTTGTCTAAAACAAAAAAGAATGATGCATTTTATGGCTGGATCTGTTTTTATCACTTTCTGAATTGGACGTTGAAAATGAGCTTTGCTCAGCCAGCAGAGAGGTCAAATCACAGTAATGCAAACTCAGTCAGAGACATAGATTTTCACTTGCAATTTGCTTTAACATGTTTAACAGTGCATGAAATGTTTTCTAAAACAAAAAAGAATGATGCATTTTATGGCTGGATCTGTTTTTATCACTTTCTGAATTGGACGTTGAAAATGAGCTTATCTCAGCCAGCAGAGAGGTCAAATCACAGTAATGCAAACTCAGTCAGAGACATAGATTTTCACTTGCAACTTGCTTTAACATGTTTAACAGTGCATGAATTGTTGTCTAAAACAAAAAAGAATGATGCATTTTATGGCTGGATCTGTTTTTATCACTTTCTGAATTGGACGTTGAAAATGAGCTTATCTCAGCCAGCAGAGAGGTCAAATCACAGTAATGCAAACTCATTCAGAGACATAGATTTTCACTTGCAACTTGCTTTAACATGTTTAACAGTGCATGAATTGTTGTCTAAAACAAAAAAAGAATGATGCATTTTATGGCTGGATCTGTTTTTATCACTTTCTGAATTGGACGTGGAAAATGAGCTTATCTCAGCCAGCAGAGAGGTCAAATCACAGTAATGCAAACTCAGTCAGAGACATAGATTTTCATTTGCAACTTGCTTTAACATGTTTAACAGTGCATGAATTGTTGTCTAAAACAAAAAAGAATGATGCAATTTATGGCTGGATCTGTTTTTATCACTTTCTGAATTGGACGTTGAAAATGAGCTTATCTCAGCCAGCAGAGAGGTCAAATCACAGTAATGCAAACTCAGTCAGAGACATAGATTTTCACCTGCAACTTGTTTTAACATGTTTAACAGTGCATGAAATGTTTTCTAAAACAAAAAAGAATGATGCATTTTATGGCTGGATCTGTTTTTATCACTTTCTGAATTGGACGTTGAAAATGAGCTTATCTCAGCCAGCAGAGAGGTCAAATCACAGTAATACAAACTCAGTCAGAGACATAGATTTTCACTTGCAACTTGCTTTAACATGTTTAACAGTGCATGAATTGTTGTCTAAAGCAAAAAAGAATGATGCATTTTATGGCTGGATCTGTTTTTATCACTTTCTGAATTGGACGTTGAAAATGAGCTTATCTCAGCCAGCAGAGAGGTCAAATCACAGTAATGCAAACTCAGTCAGAGACATAGATTTTCACTTGCAACTTGCTTTAACATGTTTAACAGTGCATGAATTGTTGTCTAAAACAAAAAAAGAATGATGCATTTTATGGCTGGATCTGTTTTTATCACTTTCTGAATAGGACGTTGAAAATGAGCTTTGCTCAGCCAGCAGAGAGGTCAAATCACAGTAATGCAAACTCAGTCAGAGACATAGATTTTCACTTGCAACTTGCTTTAACATGTTTAACAGTGCATGAAATGTTGTCTAAAACAAAAAAGAATGATGCATTTTATGGCTGGATCTGTTTTTATCACTTTCTGAATTGGACGTTGAAAATGAGCTTTGATCAGCCAGCAGAGAGGTCAAATCACAGTAATGCAAACTCAGTCAGACATAGATTTTCACTTGCAACTTGCTTTAACATGTTTAACAGTGCATGAATTGTTGTCTAAAACAAAAAAGAATGATGCATTTTATGGCTGGATCTGTTTTTATCACTTTCTGAATTGGACGTTGAAAATGAGCTTATCTCAGCCAGCAGAGAGGTCAAATCACAGTAATGCAAACTCAGTCAGAGACATAGATTTTCACTTGCAACTTGCTTTAACATGTTTAACAGTGCATGAATTGTTGTCTAAAACAAAAAAGAATGATGCATTTCATGGCTGGATCTGTTTTTATCACTTTCTGAATTGGACGTTGAAAATGAGCTTTGCTCAGCCAGCAGAGAGGTCAAATCACAGTAATGCAAACTCAGTCAGAGACATAGATTTTCACTTGCAACTTGCTTTAACATGTTTAACAGTGCATGAATTGTTGTCTAAAACAAAAAAGAATGATGCATTTTATGGCTGGATCTGTTTTTATCACTTTCTGAATTGGACGTTGAAAATGAGCTTTGCTCAGCCAGCAGAGAGGTCAAATCACAGTAATGCAAACTCAGTCAGAGACATAGATTTTCACTTGCAATTTGCTTTAACATGTTTAACAGTGCATGAAATGTTGTCTAAAACAAAAAAGAATGATGCATTTTATGGCTGGATCTGTTTTTATCACTTTCTGAATTGGACGTTGAAAATGAGCTTTGCTCAGCCAGCAGAGAGGTCAAATCACAGTAATGCAAACTCAGTCAGAGACATAGATTTTCACTTGCAATTTGCTTTAACATGTTTAACAGTGCATGAAATGTTTTCTAAAACAAAAAAGAATGATGCATTTTATGGCTGGATCTGTTTTTATCACTTTCTGAATTGGACGTTGAAAATGAGCTTATCTCAGCCAGCAGAGAGGTCAAATCACAGTAATGCAAACTCAGTCAGAGACATAGATTTTCACTTGCAACTTGCTTTAACATGTTTAACAGTGCATGAATTGTTGTCTAAAACAAAAAAGAATGATGCATTTTATGGCTGGATCTGTTTTTATCACTTTCTCATTGGACGTTGAAAATGAGCTTATCTCAGCCAGCAGAGAGGTCAAATCACAGTAATGCAAACTCATTCAGAGACATAGATTTTCACTTGCAACTTGCTTTAACATGTTTAACAGTGCATGAATTGTTGTCTAAAACAAAAAAAGAATGATGCATTTTATGGCTGGATCTGTTTTTATCACTTTCTGAATTGGACGTGGAAAATGAGCTTATCTCAGCCAGCAGAGAGGTCAAATCACAGTAATGCAAACTCAGTCAGAGACATAGATTTTCATTTGCAACTTGCTTTAACATGTTTAACAGTGCATGAATTGTTGTCTAAAACAAAAAAGAATGATGCATTTTATGGCTGGATCTGTTTTTATCACTTTCTGAATTGGACGTTGAAAATGAGCTTATCTCAGCCAGCAGAGAGGTCAAATCACAGTAATGCAAACTCAGTCAGAGACATAGATTTTCACCTGCAACTTGTTTTAACATGTTTAACAGTGCATGAAATGTTTTCTAAAACAAAAAAGAATGATGCATTTTATGGCTGGATCTGTTTTTATCACTTTCTGAATTGGACGTTGAAAATGAGCTTATCTCAGCCAGCAGAGAGGTCAAATCACAGTAATACAAACTCAGTCAGAGACATAGATTTTCACTTGCAACTTGCTTTAACATGTTTAACAGTGCATGAATTGTTGTCTAAAGCAAAAAAGAATGATGCATTTTATGGCTGGATCTGTTTTTATCACTTTCTGAATTGGACGTTGAAAATGAGCTTATCTCAGCCAGCAGAGAGGTCAAATCACAGTAATGCAAACTCAGTCAGAGACATAGATTTTCACTTGCAACTTGCTTTAACATGTTTAACAGTGCATGAATTGTTGTCTAAAACAAAAAAAGAATGATGCATTTTATGGCTGGATCTGTTTTTATCACTTTCTGAATAGGACGTTGAAAATGAGCTTTGCTCAGCCAGCAGAGAGGTCAAATCACAGTAATGCAAACTCAGTCAGAGACATAGATTTTCACTTGCAACTTGCTTTAACATGTTTAACAGTGCATGAATTGTTGTCTAAAACAAAAAAGAATGATGCATTTTATGGCTGGATCTGTTTTTATCACTTTCTGAATTGGACGTTGAAAATGAGCTTATCTCAGCCAGCAGAGAGGTCAAATCACAGTAATGCAAACTCAGTCAGAGACATAGATTTTCACCTGCAACTTGCTTTAACATGTTTAACAGTGCATGAAATGTTGTCTAAAACAAAAAAGAATGATGCATTTTATGGCTGGATCTGTTTTTATCACTTTCTGAATTGGACGTTGAAAATGAGCTTTGATCAGCCAGCAGAGAGGTCAAATCACAGTAATGCAAACTCAGTCAGAGACATAGATTTTCACTTGCAACTTGCTTTAACATGTTTAACAGTGCATGAATTGTTGTCTAAAACAAAAAAGAATGATGCATTTTATGGCTGGATCTGTTTTTATCACTTTCTGAATTGGACGTTGAAAATGAGCTTTGCTCAGCCAGCAGAGAGGTCAAATCACAGTAATGCAAACTCAGTCAGAGACATAGATTTTCACTTGCAACTTGCTTTAACATGTTTAACAGTGCATGAATTGTTGTCTAAAACAAAAAAGAATGATGCATTTTATGGCTGGATCTGTTTTTATCACTTTCTGAATTGGACGTTGAAAATGAGCTTTGCTCAGCCAGCAGAGAGGTCAAATCACAGTAATGCAAACTCAGTCAGAGACATAGATTTTCACTTGCAATTTGCTTTAACATGTTTAACAGTGCATGAAATGTTGTCTAAAACAAAAAAGAATGATGCATTTTATGGCTGGATCTGTTTTTATCACTTTCTGAATTGGACGTTGAAAATGAGCTTTGCTCAGCCAGCAGAGAGGTCAAATCACAGTAATGCAAACTCAGTCAGAGACATAGATTTTCACTTGCAATTTGCTTTAACATGTTTAACAGTGCATGAAATGTTGTCTAAAACAAAAAAGAATGATGCATTTTATGGCTGGATCTGTTTTTATCACTTTCTGAATTGGACGTTGAAAATGAGCTTTGCTCAGCCAGCAGAGAGGTCAAATCACAGTAATGCAAACTTAGTCAGAGACATAGATTTTCACTTGCAATTTGCTTTAACGTGTTTAACAGTGCATGAATTGTTGTCTAAAACAAAAAAGAATGATGCATTTTATGGCTGGATCTATTTTTATCACTTTCTGAATTGGACGTTGAAAATGAGCTTATCTCAGCCAGCAGAGAGGTCAAATCACAGTAATGCAAACTCAGTCAGAGACATAGATTTTCACCTGCAACTTGCTTTAACATGTTTAACAGTGCATGAATTGTTGTCTAAAACAAAAAAGAATGATGCATTTTATGGCTGGATCTGTTTTTATCACTTTCTGAATTGGACGTTGAAAATGAGCTTTGCTCAGCCAGCAGAGAGGTCAAATAACAGTAATGCAAACTCAGTCAGAGACATAGATTTTCACTTGCAACTTGCTTTAACATGTTTAACAGTGCATGAATTGTTGTCTAAAACAAAAAAGAATGATGCATTTTATGGCTGGATCTGTTTTTATCACTTTCTGAATTGGACGTTGAAAATGAGCTTATCTCAGCCAGCAGAGAGCTCAAATCACAGTAATGCAAACTCTGTCAGAGACATAGATTTTCACTTGCAACTTGCTTTAACATGTTTAACAGTGCATGAAATGTTGTCTAAAACAAAAAAGAATGATGCATTTTATGGCTGGATCTGTTTTTATCACTTTCTGAATTGAACGTTGAAAATGAGCTTTGCTCAGCCAGCAGAGAGGTCAAATCACAGTAATGCAAACTCAGTCAGAGACATAGATTTTCACTTGCAATTTGCTTTAACATGTTTAACAGTGCATGAAATGTTGTCTAAAACAAAAAAGAATGATGCATTTTATGGCTGGATCTGTTTTTATCACTTTCTGAATTGGACGTTGAAAATGAGCTTTGCTCAGCCAGCAGAGAGGTCAAATCACAGTAATGCAAACTTAGTCAGAGACATAGATTTTCACTTGCAATTTGCTTTAACGTGTTTAACAGTGCATGAATTGTTGTCTAAAACAAAAAAGAATGATGCATTTTATGGCTGTATCTATTTTTATCACTTTCTGAATTGGACGTTGAAAATGAGCTTATCTCAGCCAGCAGAGAGGTCAAATCACAGTAATGCAAACTCAGTCAGAGACATAGATTTTCACTTGCAACTTGCTTTAACATGTTTAACAGTGCATGAAATGTTGTCTAAAACAAAAAAAAATGATGCATTTTATGGCTGGATCTGTTTTTATCACTTTCTGAATTGGACGTGGAAAATGAGCTTTTCTCAGCCAGCAGAGAGGTCAAATCACAGTAATGCAAACTCAGTCAGAGACATAGATTTTCACCTGCAACTTGTTTTAACATGTTTAACAGTGCATGAAATGTTTTCTAAAACAAAAAAGAATGATGCATTTTATGGCTGGATCTGTTTTTATCACTTTCTGAATTGAACGTTGAAAATGAGCTTTGCTCAGCCAGCAGAGAGGTCAAATCACAGAAATGCAAACTCAGTCAGAGACATAGATTTTCACTTGCAACTTGCTTTAACATGTTTAACAGTGCATGAATTGTTGTCTAAAACAAAAAAGAATGATGCATTTTATGGCTGGATCTGTTTTTATCACTTTCTGAATTGGAGGTTGAAAATGAGCTTATCTCAGCCAGCAGAGAGATCAAATCACAGTAATGCAAACTCAGTCAGAGACATAGATTTTCATTTGCAACTTGCTTTAACATGTTTAACAGTGCATGAAATGTTGTCTAAAACAAAAAAGAATGATGCATTTTATGGCTGGATCTGTTTTTATCACTTTCTGAATAGGACGTTGAAAATGAGCTTTGCTCAGCCAGCAGAGAGGTCAAATCACAGTAATGCAAACTCAGTCAGAGACATAGATTTTCACTTGCAACTTGCTTTAACATGTTTAACAGTGCATGAATTGTTGTTTAAAGCAAAAAAGAATGATGCATTTTATGGCTGGATCTGTTTTTATCACTTTCTAAATTGGACGTTGAAAATGAGCTTATCTCAGCTAGCAGAGAGGTCAAATCACAGTAATGCAAACTCAGTCAGAGACATAGATTTTCACCTGCAACTTGCTTTAACATGTTTAACAGTGCATGAAATGTTGTCTAAAACAAAAAAGAATGATGCATTTTATGGCTGGATCTGTTTTTATCACTTTCTGAATTGGACGTTGAAAATGAGCTTTGATCAGCCAGAAGAGAGGTCAAATCACAGTAATGCAAACTCAGTCAGAGACATAGATTTTCACTTGCAACTTGCTTTAACATGTTTAACAGTGCATGAATTGTTGTCTAAAACAAAAAAGAATGATGCATCTTATGGCTGGATCTGTTTTTATCACTTTCTGAATTGGACGTTGAAAATGAGCTTATCTCAGCCAGCAGAGAGGTCAAATCACAGTAATGCAAACTCAGTCAGAGACATAGATTTTCACTTGCAACTTGCTTTAACATGTTTAACAGTGCATGAATTGTTGTCTAAAACAAAAAAGAATGATGCATTTTATGGCTGGATCTGTTTTTATCACTTTCTGAATTGGACGTTGAAAATGAGCTTATCTCAGCCAGCAGAGAGGTCAAATCACAGTAATGCAAACTCAGTCAGAGACATAGATTTTCACTTGCAACTTGCTTTAACATGTTTAACAGTGCATGAATTGTTGTCTAAAACAAAAAAGAATGATGCATTTTATGGCTGGATCTGTTTTTATCACTTTCTGAATTGGACGTTGAAAATGAGCTTATCTCAGCCAGCAGAGAGGTCAAATCACAGTAATGCAAACTCATTCAGAGACATAGATTTTCACTTGCAACTTGCTTTAACATGTTTAACAGTGCATGAATTGTTGTCTAAAACAAAAAAAGAATGATGCATTTTATGGCTGGATCTGTTTTTATCACTTTCTGAATTGGACGTGGAAAATGAGCTTATCTCAGCCAGCAGAGAGGTCAAATCACAGTAATGCAAACTCAGTCAGAGACATAGATTTTCATTTGCAACTTGCTTTAACATGTTTAACAGTGCATGAATTGTTGTCTAAAACAAAAAAGAATGATGCATTTTATGGCTGGATCTGTTTTTATCACTTTCTGAATTGGACGTTGAAAATGAGCTTATCTCAGCCAGCAGAGAGGTCAAATCACAGTAATGCAAACTCAGTCAGAGACATAGATTTTCACCTGCAACTTGTTTTAACATGTTTAACAGTGCATGAAATGTTTTCTAAAACAAAAAAGAATGATGCATTTTATGGCTGGATCTGTTTTTATCACTTTCTGAATTGGACGTTGAAAATGAGCTTATCTCAGCCAGCAGAGAGGTCAAATCACAGTAATGCAAACTCAGTCAGAGACATAGATTTTCACTTGCAACTTGCTTTAACATGTTTAACAGTGCATGAATTGTTGTCTAAAGCAAAAAAGAATGATGCATTTTATGGCTGGATCTGTTTTTATCACTTTCTGAATTGGACGTTGAAAATGAGCTTATCTCAGCCAGCAGAGAGGTCAAATCACAGTAATGCAAACTCAGTCAGAGACATAGATTTTCACTTGCAACTTGCTTTAACATGTTTAACAGTGCATGAATTGTTGTCTAAAACAAAAAAAGAATGATGCATTTTATGGCTGGATCTGTTTTTATCACTTTCTGAATAGGACGTTGAAAATGAGCTTTGCTCAGCCAGCAGAGAGGTCAAATCACAGTAAT
The DNA here is from genome assembly GCF_052040795.2 of Danio rerio. Taxonomy (NCBI): domain Eukaryota; kingdom Metazoa; phylum Chordata; class Actinopteri; order Cypriniformes; family Danionidae; genus Danio; species Danio rerio. The sequence continues at coordinate 30,495,018 of NC_141042.1, forward strand.
GCAAACTCAGTCAGAGACATAGATTTTCACTTGCAACTTGCTTTAACATGTTTAACAGTGCATGAATTGTTGTCTAAAACAAAAAAGAATGATGCATTTTATGGCTGGATCTGTTTTTATCACTTTCTGAATTGGACGTTGAAAATGAGCTTATCTCAGCCAGCAGAGAGGTCAAATCACAGTAATGCAAACTCAGTCAGAGACATAGATTTTCACCTGCAACTTGCTTTAACATGTTTAACAGTGCATGAAATGTTGTCTAAAACAAAAAAGAATGATGCATTTTATGGCTGGATCTGTTTTTATCACTTTCTGAATTGGACGTTGAAAATGAGCTTTGATCAGCCAGCAGAGAGGTCAAATCACAGTAATGCAAACTCAGTCAGACATAGATTTTCACTTGCAACTTGCTTTAACATGTTTAACAGTGCATGAATTGTTGTCTAAAACAAAAAAGAATGATGCATTTTATGGCTGGATCTGTTTTTATCACTTTCTGAATTGGACGTTGAAAATGAGCTTATCTCAGCCAGCAGAGAGGTCAAATCACAGTAATGCAAACTCAGTCAGAGACATAGATTTTCACTTGCAACTTGCTTTAACATGTTTAACAGTGCATGAATTGTTGTCTAAAACAAAAAAGAATGATGCATTTTATGGCTGGATCTGTTTTTATCACTTTCTGAATTGGACGTTGAAAATGAGCTTTGCTCAGCCAGCAGAGAGGTCAAATCACAGTAATGCAAACTCAGTCAGAGACATAGATTTTCACTTGCAACTTGCTTTAACATGTTTAACAGTGCATGAATTGTTGTCTAAAACAAAAAAGAATGATGCATTTTATGGCTGGATCTGTTTTTATCACTTTCTGAATTGGACGTTGAAAATGAGCTTTGCTCAGCCAGCAGAGAGGTCAAATCACAGTAATGCAAACTCAGTCAGAGACATAGATTTTCACTTGCAATTTGCTTTAACATGTTTAACAGTGCATGAAATGTTGTCTAAAACAAAAAAGAATGATGCATTTTATGGCTGGATCTGTTTTTATCACTTTCTGAATTGGACGTTGAAAATGAGCTTTGCTCAGCCAGCAGAGAGGTCAAATCACAGTAATGCAAACTCAGTCAGAGACATAGATTTTCACTTGCAATTTGCTTTAACATGTTTAACAGTGCATGAAATGTTGTCTAAAACAAAAAAGAATGATGCATTTTATGGCTGGATCTGTTTTTATCACTTTCTGAATTGGACGTTGAAAATGAGCTTTGCTCAGCCAGCAGAGAGGTCAAATCACAGTAATGCAAACTTAGTCAGAGACTTAGATTTTCACTTGCAATTTGCTTTAACATGTTTAACAGTGCATGAATTGTTGTCTAAAACAAAAAAGAATGATGCATTTTATGGCTGTATCTATTTTTATCACTTTCTGAATTGGACGTTGAAAATGAGCTTATCTCAGCCAGCAGAGAGGTCAAATCACAGTAATGCAAACTCAGTCAGAGACATAGATTTTCACTTGCAACTTGCTTTAACATGTTTAACAGTGCATGAAATGTTGTCTAAAACAAAAAAAGAATGATGCATTTTATGGCTGGATCTGTTTTTATCACTTTCTGAATTGGACGTGGAAAATGAGCTTTTCTCAGCCAGCAGAGAGGTCAAATCACAGTAATGCAAACTCAGTCAGAGACATAAATTTTCACTTGCAACTTGCTTTAACATGTTTAACAGTGCATGGAATGTTGTCTAAAACAAAAAAGAATGATGCATTTTATGGCTGGATCTGTTTTTATCACTTTCTGAATTGGACGTTGAAAATGAGCTTTGCTCAGCCAGCAGAGAGGTCAAATCACAGTAATGCAAACTCAGTCAGAGACATAGATTTTCACTTGCAACTTGCTTTAACATGTTTAACAGTGCTTGAATTGTTGTCTAAAACAAAAAAGAATGATGCATTTTATGGCTGGATCTGTTATTATCACTTTCTGAATTGGACGTTGAAAATGAGCTTATCTCAGCCAGAAGAGAGATCAAATCACAGTAATGCAAACTCAGTCAGAGACATAGATTTTCATTTGCAACTTGCTTTAACATGTTTAACAGTGCATGAATTGTTGTCTAAAACAAAAAAAGAATGATGCATTTTATGGCTGGATCTGTTTTTATCACTTTCTGAATTGGACGTTGAAAATGAGCTTATCTCAGCCAGCAGAGAGGTCAAATCACAGTAATGCAAACTCAGTCAGAGACATAGATTTTCACCTGCAACTTGCTTTAACATGTTTAACAGTGCATGAAATGTTGTCTAAAACAAAAAAGAATGATGCATTTTATGGCTGGATCTGTTTTTATCACTTTCTGAATTGGACGTTGAAAATGAGCTTATCTCAGCCAGCAGAGAGGTCAAATCACAGTAATGCAAACTCAGTCAGAGACATAGATTTTCACTTGCAACTTGCTTTAACATGTTTAACAGTGCATGAATTGTCTAAAACAAAAAAGAATGATGCATCTTATGGCTGGATCTGTTTTTATCACTTTCTGAATTGGACATTGAAAATGAGCTTTTCTCAGCCAGCAGAGGTCAAAATAAGCAGTAATGCAAACTCAGTCAGAGACATAGATTTTCACTTGCAACTTTCTTAAACATATTTAACAGTGCATGAAATGTTCTCTAAAACAAAAAGAAAATGCTTTTTAGTGGCTGTACCTGTTTTTATCAATTTCTGAATTGAAACTTGAAAATGAGCTTTTCTCAGCCAGCAGAGGTCAAAATAAGCAGTAATGCAAACTCAGTCAGAGACATAGATTTTCACTTGCAACTTGCTTTAACATGTTTAACAGTGCATGAAATGTTGTCTAAAACAAAAAGAATGATGCATTTTAGTGGCTGGATCTGGTTTTATCACTTGCTGCATTAGACGTCAAAATCAGCTTTTTCCAGCCAGCAGAGGTCAAAATAAGCAGTGATGCAAACTCATTCAGATACACAGATTTTCACTGGCAACTTGCTTTTACAGGTTTAACAGAACATGAAATGTTGTCTAAAACAAACAGAATGATGTTATTTAATGACTAAAGCTGTTTTATCATTTGCTGCACTAGATGTCAAAATCAGCTTTTCCCAGCCAGCAGAGAGGTCAAAATAAGCAGTAATGCAAACTCAGTCAGATACACAGATTTTCACTTGCAACTTGCTTTAACATGTTTAACAGTGCATGAAATGTTGTCTAAAACAAAAAGAATGATGCTATTTAGTGGCTGAAGCTGATTTTATCACTTGCTGCATTAGACGTAAAAATCAGCTTTTTCCAGCCAGCAGAGGTCAAAATAAGCAGTGATGCAAACTCAGTCAGAGACATAGATTTTCACTTGCAACTTTCTTAAACATATTTAACAGTGCAAGAAATGTTGTCTAAAAAAAAGAATTTGCTTTTTAGTGGCTGGATCTGTTTTTATCACTTTCTGAATTGAACGTTGAAAATGAGCTTTTCTTAGCCAGCAAAGGTCAAAATAAGCAGTAATGCAAACTTAGTCAGAGACATAGAGTTTCACTTGCAACTTGCTTTAACATGTTTAACAGTGCATGAAATGTTGTCTAAAACAAAAAAGAATGATGCATTTTATGGCTGGATCTGTTTTTATCACATTCTGTATTGGACGTTGAAAATGAGCTTTTCTCAGCCAGCAAAGGTCAAAATAAGCAGTAATGCAAACTCAGTCAGAGACATAGATTTTCACTTGCAACTTTCTTAAACATATTTAACCGTGCAAGAAATGTTGTCTAAAACAAAAAGAAAATGCTTTTTAGTGGCTGGATCTGTTTTTATTACTTTCTGAATTGAACGTTGAAAATGAGCTTTTCTCAGCCAGCAGAGGTCAAAATAAGCAAATTTGCAAACTCAGTCAGAGACATAGATTTTCACTTGCAACTTGCTTTAACATGTTTAACAGTGCATGAAATGTTGTCTAAAACAAAAAGAAAATGCTTTTTAGTGGCTGTACCTGTTTTTATCAATTTCTGAATTGAAACTTGAAAATGAGCTTTTCTCAGCCAGCAGAGGTCAAAATAAGCAGTAATGCAAACTCAGTCAGAGACATAGATTTTCACTTGCAACTTGCTTTAACATGTTTAACAGTGCATTAAATGTTGTCTAAAACAAAAAGAATGATGCATTTTAGTGGCTGGATCTAGTTTTATCACATTCTGTAATGGACGTTGAAAATGAGCTTTTCTCAGCCAGCAGAGGTCAAAATAAGCAGTAATGCAAACTCAGTCAGAGACATAGATTTTAACTTGCAACTTTCTTAAACATAATTAACAGTGCATGAAATGTTGTCTAAAACAAAAAGAAAATGTTGAAAATGAGCTTTTCTCAGCCAGCAGAGGTCAAAATAAGAAAAATTGCAAACTCAGTCAGAGACATAGATTTCCACTTGCAACTTGCTTTAACATGTTTAACAGTGCATGAAATGTTGTCTAAAACAAAAAGAATGATGCATTTTAGTGGCTGGATCTGGTTTTATCACGTTCTGTATTGGACGTTGAAAATGAACTTTTCTCAGCCAGCAGAGGTCAAAATAAGCAGTAATGCAAACTCAGTCAGAGACATAGATTTTCACTTGCAACTTTCTTAAACATAATTAACAGTGCATGAAATGTTGTCTAAAACAAAAAGAAAATGCTTTTTAGTGGCTGTACCTGTTTTTATCAATTTCTAAATTGAAACTTGAAAATGAGCTTTTCTCAGCCAGCAGAGGTCAAAATAAGCAGTAATGCAAACTCAGTCAGAGACATAGATTTTCACTTGCAACTTGCTTTAACATGTTTAACAGTGCATGAAATGTTGTCTAAAACAAAAAGAATGATGCATTTTAGTGGCTGGATCTGGTTTTATCACATTCTGTATTGGACGTTGAAAATGAGCTTTTCTCAGCCAGCAGAGGTCAAAATAAGCAGTAATGCAAACTCAGTCAGAGACATAGATTTTAACTTGCAACTTTCTTAAACATATTTAACAGTGCATGAAATGTTGTCTAAAACAAAAAGAAAATGCTTTTTAATGGCTGGATCTGGTTTTATCACTTTCTGAATTGAACGTTGAAAATGAGCTTTTCTCAGCCAGCAGAGGTCAAAATAAGCAGTAATGCAAACTCAGTCAGAGACATAGATTTTCACTTGCAACTTTCTTAAACATATTTAACAGTGCAAGAAAAGTTGTCTAAAAAAAAGAAATTGCTTTTTAGTGGCTGGATCTGTTTTTATCACTTTCTGAATTGAACGTTGAAAATGAGCTTTTCTTAGCCAGCAAAGGTCAAAATAAGCAGTAATGCAAACTTAGTCAGAGACATAGATTTTCACTTGCAACTTGCTTTAACATGTTTAACAGTGCATGAAATGTTGTCTAAAACAAAAAGAATGATGCATTTTAGTGGCTGGATCTGTTTTTTTCACTTTCTGAATTGAACGTTGAAAATGAGCTTTTCTTAGCCAGCAAAGGTCAAAATAAGCAGTAATGCAAACTCAGTCAGAGACATAGATTTTCACTTGCAACTTTCTTAAACATATTTAACCGTGCAAGAATTGTTGTCTATAACAAAAAGAAAATGCTTTTTAGTGGCTGGATTTGTTTTTATTACTTTCTGAATTGAACGTTGAAAATGAGCTTTTCTCAGCCAGCAGAGGTCAAAATAAGCAGTAATGCAAACTCAGTTAGAGACATAGATTTTCACTTGCTACCTGCTTAAACATGTTTAACAGTGCATGAAATGTTGTCCAAAACAAAAAGAAAATGCTTTTTAGTGGCTGGATCTGGTTTTATCACTTTCTGAATTGAACGTTGAAAATGAGCTTTTTTCAGCCAGCAGAGGTCAAAATAAGCAAAATTGCAAACTCAGTCAGAGACAAAGATTTTCACTTGCAACTTGCTTTAACATGTTTAACAGTGCATGAAATGTTGTGTAAAAAAAAAAAGAATGATGCATTTTAGTGGCTGGATCTGGTTTTATCACGTTCTGTATTGGACGTTGAAAATGAACTTTTCTCAGCCAGCAGAGGTCAAAATAAGCAGTAATGCAAACTCAGTCAGAGACATAGATTTTCACTTGCAACTTTCTTAAACATATTTAACAGTGCATGAAATGTTGTCTAAAACAAAAAAAAAAAAATGCTTTTTAGTGGCTGTACCTGTTTTTATCAATTTCTGAATTGAAACTTGAAAATGAGCTTTTCTCAGCCAGCAGAGGTCAAAATAAGCAGTAATGCAAACTCAGTCAGAGACATAGATTTTCACTTGCAACTTGCTTTAACATGTTTAACAGTGCATGAAATGTTGTCTAAAACAAAAAGAATGATGCATTTTAGTGGCTGGATCTGGTTTTATCACATTCTGTATTGGACGTTGAAAATGAGCTTTTCTCAGCCAGCAGAGGTCAAAATAGGCAGTAATGCAAACTCAGTCAGAGACATAGATTTTAACTTGCAACTTTCTTAAACATATTTAACAGTGCATGAAATGTTGTCTAAAACAAAAAGAAAATGCTTTTTAGTGGCTGGATCTGGTTTTATCACTTTCTGAATTGAACGTTGAAAATGAGCTTTTCTCAGCCAGCAGAGGTCAAAATAAGCAGTAATGCAAACTCAGTCAGAGACAGATTTTCACTTGCAACTTGCTTTAACATGTTTAACATTGCATGAAATGTTGTCTAAAATAAAAAGAATGATGCATTTTAGTGGCTGGATCTGGTTTTATCACATTCTGTATTGGACGTTGAAAATAAGCTTTTCTCAGCCAGCAGAGGTCAAAATAAGCAGTAATGCAAACTCAGTCAGAGACATAGATTTTCATTTGCAACTTGCCTAAACATGTTTAACAGTGCATGAAATGTTGTCTAAAACAAAAAGAATGATGCATTTTAGTGGCTGGATCTGGTTTTATCACATTCTGTATTGGAGATTGAAAATGAGCTTTTCTCAGCCAGCAGAGGTCAAAATAAGCAGTAATGCAAACTCAGTCAGAGACATAGATTTTCACTTGCAACTTGCTTTAACATGGTCAACAGTGCATGAAATGTTGTCTCAAACAAAAAGAATGATAAATTTTAGTGGCTGGATCTGGTTTTATCACATTCTGTATTGGAGGTTGAAAATTAGCTTTTCTCAGCCAGCAAAGGTCAAAATAAGCAGTAATGCAAACTCAGTCAGAGACATAGATTTTCACTTGCAACTTGCTTAATCATGTTTAACAGTGCATGAAATGTTGTCTAAAACAAAAAGAATGATGCATTTTAGTGGCTGGATCTGGTTTTATCACATTCTGTGTTTTGACGTTGAAAATGAGCTTTTCTCAGCCAGCAGAGGTCAAAATAAGCAGTAATGCAAACTCAGTCAGAGACATAGATTTTCACTTGCAACTTGCCTAAACATGTTTAACAGTGCATGAAATGTTGTCTAAAACAAAAAGAATGATGCATTTTAGTGGCTGGATCTGGTTTTATCACATTCTGTATTGGACGTTGAAAATGAGCTTTTCTCAGCCAGCAGAGGTCAAAATAAGCAGGAATGCAAACTCAGTCAGAGACATAGATTTTCACTTGCAACTTGCTTAAACATGTTTAACAGTGCATGAAATGTTGTCTAAAACAAAAAGAATGATGCATTTTAGTGGCTGGATCTGGTTTTATCACATTCTGTATTGAACGTTGAAAAAGAGCTTTTCTCAGCCAGCAGAGGTCAAAATAAGCAGTATAGCAAACTCAGTCAGAGACATAGATTTTCACTTGCATCTTGCTTAATCATGTTTAACAGTGCATGAAATGTTGTCTAAAACAAAAAGAATGATGCATTTTAGTGGCTGGATCTAGTTTTATCACATTCTGTATTGGACGTTGAAAATGAGCTTTTCTCAGCCAGCAGAGGTCAAAATAAGCAGTAATGCAAACTCAGTCAGAGACATAGATTTTCACTTGCAACTTGCTTTAACAGGTTTAACAGTGCATGAAATGTTGTCTAAAACAAAAAGAAATATGCTTTTTAGTGGCTGAAGCTGTTTTATCACTTGTTGCACTAGATGTCAAAATAAGCTTTTCCCAGCCAGCAGAGAGGTCAAAATAAGCAGTAATGCAAACTCTGTCAGATACACAGATTTTCACTTGCAACTTGCTTTAACATGTTTAACAGTGCATGAAATGTTGTCTAAAACAAAAAGAATGATGTTATTTAATGGCTGAAGCTGTTTTATCACTTGCTGCATTAGACGACAAAATCAACTTTTCCCAGCCAGCAGAGAGTTCAAAATAAGCAGTAATGCAAACTCAGTCAGATACACAGATTTTCACTTGCAACTTGCTTTAAAATGTTTAACAGTGCATGAAATGTTGTCTAAAACAAAAAGAAATATGCTTTATAGTGGCTGAAGCTGTTTTATCACTTGTTGCACTAGATGTCAAAATAAGCTTTTCCCAGCCAGCAGAGAGGTCAAAATAAGCAGTAATGCAAACTCAGTCAGATACACATATTTTCACTTGCAACTTGTTTAAACTTGTCTAACAGTGCATGAAATGTTGTCTAAAACAAAAAGAATGATGCTATTTAGTGGCTAAAGCTGTTTTATCACTTGTTGCACTAGATGTCAAAATAAGCTTTTCCCAGCCAGCAGAGAGGTCAAAATAAGCAGTAATGCAAACTCTGTCAGATACACAGATTTTCACTTGCAACTTGCTTTAACATGTTTAACAGTGCATGAAATGTTGTCTAAAACAAAAAGCATGATGTTATTTAATGGCTGAAGCTGTTTTTATCATTTGTTGCACTAGATGTCAAAATAAGCTTTTCCCAGCCAGCAGAGAGGTCAAAATAAGCAGTAATGCAAACTTAGTCAGATACACAGATTTTCACTTGCAACTTGCTTTAACATGTTTAACACTGCATGAAATGTTGTCTAAAACAAAAAGAATTATGTTATTTAATGGCTGAAGCTGTTTTATCACTTGCTGCATTAGACGACAAAATCAACTTTTCCCAGCCAGCAGAGAGTTTAAAATAAGCAGTAATGCAAACTCAGTCAGATACACAGATTTTCACTTGCAACTTGCTTTAAAATGTTTAACAGTGCATGAAATGTTGTCTAAAACAAAAAGAAATGAGCTTTATAGTGGCTGAAGCTGTTTTATCACTTGTCGCACTAGATGTCAAAATAAGCTTTTCCCAGCCAGCAGAGAGGTCAAAATAAGCAGTAATGCAAACTCAGTCAGATACACATATTTTCACTTGCAACTTGCTTAAACTTGTCTAACAGTGCATGAAATGTTGTCTAAAACAAAAAGAATGATGCTATTTAGTGGCTAAAGCTGTTTTTATCATTTGTTGCACTAGATGTCAAAATAAGCTTTTTCCAGCCAGCGGAGAGGTCAAAATAAGCAGTAATGCAAACTTAGTCAGATACACAGATTTTCACTTGCAACTTGCTTTAACATGTTTAACAGTGCATGAAATGTTGTCTAAAACAAAAAGAATGATGTTATTTAATGGCTGAAGCTGTTTTATCACTTGCTGCATTAGACGACAAAATCAACTTTTCCCAGCCAGCAGAGAGTTCAAAATAAGCAGTAATGCAAACTCAGTCAGATACACAGATTTTCATTAGCAACTTGCTTTAAAATGTTTAACAGTGCATGAAATGTTGTCTAAAACAAAAAGAAATGTGCTTTTTAGTGGCTGAAGCTGTTTTATCACTTGTTGCACTAGATGTCAAAATAAGCTTTTCCCAGCCAGCAGAGAGGTCAAAATAAGCAGTAATGCAAACTCTGTCAGATACACAAATTTTCACTTGCAACTTGCTTTAACATGTTTAACAGTGCATGAAATGTTGTCTAAAACAAACAAGAATGATGCTGTTTAGTGGCTAAAGTTGTTTTGTCACTTGCTGCATTAGACTTCAAAATCAGCTTTTCTTAGCCAGCAGAGAGGTCAAAATAAGCAGTAATGCAAACTCAGTCAGATACACAGATTTTTACTTGCAACTTGCTTTAACATGTTTAACAGTGCATGAAATGTTGTCTAAAACAAAAAGAATGATGTTATTTAATGGCTGAAGCTGTTTTTATCATTTGTTGCACTAGATGTCAAAATAAGCTTTTCCCAGCCAGCAGAGAGGTCAAAATAAGCAGTAATGTAAACTTAGTCAGATACACAGATTTTCACTTGCAACTTGCTTTAACATGTTTAACAGTGCATGAAATGTTGTCTAAAACAAAAAGAATGATGTTATTTAATGGCTGAAGCTGTTTTATCACTTGCTGCATTAGACGTCAAAATAAGCTTTTCCCAGCCAGCAGAAAGGTCAAAATAAGCAGTAATGCAAACTCAGTCAGATACACAGATTTTCACTTGCAACTTGCTTAAACATGTTTAACGGTGCATGAAATGTTGTCTAAAACAAAAAGAATGATGTTATTTAATGGCTGTAGCTAATTTTATCACTTGCTGCATTAGACGTCAAAATCAGCTTTTTCCAGTGAGCAGAGGTCAAAATAAGCAGTGATGCAAACTCAGTCAGATACACAGATTTTCACTTGCAACTTGCTTTAAAATGTTTAACAGTGCATGAAATGTTGTCTAAAACAAAAAGAAATATGCTATTTAGTGGCTGAAGCTGTTTTATCACTTGCTGCACTAGATGTCAAAATAAGCTTTTCCCAGCCAGCAGAGAAGTCAAAATAAGCAGTAATGCAAACTCTGTCAGATACACAGATTTTCACTTGCAACTTGCTTTAACATGTTTAACAGTGCATGAAATGTTGTCTAAAACAAAAAGAATGATGTTATTTAATGGCTGAAGCTGATTTTATCACTTGCTGCATTAGACGTCAAAATAAGCTTTTCCCAGCCAGCAGAGAGGTCAAAATAAGCAGTAATGCAAACTCTGTCAGATACACAGAATTTCACTTGCAACTTGCTTTAACATGTTTAACACTGCATGAAATGTTGTCTAAAACAAAAAGAATGATGCTATTTAATGGCTGAAGCTGATTTTATCACTTGCTGCATTGAACGTCAAAATCAGTTTTTCCCAGCCAGCAGAGAGGTCAAAATAAGCAGTAATGCAAACTCAGTCAGATACACAGATTTTCACTTGCAACTTGCTTAAACTTGTTTAACAGTGCATGAAATGTTGTCTAAAACAAAAATAATGATGTTATTTAATGGCTGAAGCTGTTTAATCATTTGCTGCACTAGATGTCAAAATAAGCTTTTCCCAGCCAGCAGAGAGGTCAAAATAAGCAGTAATGCAAACTCAGTCAGATACACAGATTTTCACTTGCAACTTGCTTTAACATGTTTAACACTGCATGAAATGTTGTCTAAAACAAAAAAAATGATGCTCTTTAGTGGCTGAATCTGATTTTATCACTTGCTGCATTGAACGTCAAAATCAGTTTTTCCCAGCCAGCAGAGAGGTCAAAATAAGCAGTAATGCAAACTTAGTCAGATACACAGATTTTCACTTGCAACTTGCTTAAACATGTCTAACAGTGCATGAAATGTTGTCTAAAACAAAAAGAATGATGTTGTTTAATGGCTGAAGCTGATTTTATCACTTGCTGCATTAGACGTCAAAATCAGCTTTTTCCAGCCAGCAAAGAGGTCAAAAAATAAGCAGTGATGCAAACTCAGTCGATAGATAGATAGATAGATAGATAGATAGATAGATAGATAGATAGATAGATAGATAGATAGATAGATAGATAGATAGATAGATAGATAGATAGATAGATAGATAAAAACAGTTGATAGATAGATAGATAGATAGATAGATAGATAGATAGATAGATAGATAGATAGATAGATAGATAGATAGATAGATAGATAGATAGATAGATAGATAGATAGATAGATAGATAAAAACAGTTGATAGATAGATAGATAGATATAGATAGATAGATAGATAGATAGATAGATAGATAGATAGATAGATAGATAGATAGATAGATAGATAGATAGATAGATAGATAGATAGATAAAACCATTGATAGATAGATAGATAGATAGATAGATAGATAGATAGATAGATAGATAGATAGATAGATAGATAGATAGATAGATAGATAGATAGATAGATAGATAGATAGATAGATAGATAGATAGATAGATAGATGAAAGCAGTTTATAGATAGATAGATAGATAGATAGATAGATAGATAGATAGATAGATAGATAGATAGATAGATAGATGATAGATAGATAGATAGATAGATAGATAGATAGATAGATAGATAGATAGATAGATAGATAGATGATAGATATATATATAGATAGATAGATAGATAGATAGATAGATAGATAGATAGATAGATAGATAGATAGATAGATAGATAGATAGATAGATAGATAGATAGATGAAAGCAGTTTATAGATAGATAGATAGATAGATAGATAGATAGATAGATAGATAGATGATAGATAGATAGATAGATAGATAGATAGATAGATAGATAGATAGATAGATAGATAGATAGATAGATAGATAGATAGATAGATTAAAGCAGTTTATAGATAGATAGATAGATAGATAGATAGATAGATAGATAGATAGATAGATAGATAGATAGATAGATAGATAGATAGATAGATAGATAGATAGATAGATAGAAACAGTTGATAAATAGATAGACAGACAGACAGACAGACAGACAGATGATAGATCTCATCAGTTATTGGCAGTTAGGTAGTCTGAGTTAAATGAGCCCAGTTAGAAGTCTGTATGACAGTCTGATGCAGAGTTATAAGATCACAAAGTTTGGTCCAATGTTAAGTCTATGGGATTTTTCCGACGGTCCCGGGACGTTTTTTGTAAAATCGAAAGTCGGATCAGTCGGAAAAGATATGGCATACCGAGTCAGAATAGTTTGGAGGTCTGGTGTGAGTTTGGTCGTCATAGTTTGAAAGCTCTAGGAGGAGATAGATTTTGAATTTTAGTCTCAGAAGAATTCATATTTCTTATTCTTATTTATGACTAGACAGGCGCTTTGACCAACTACGCCACAGCGCCAACGCTGAATAGGAGGCAAGATGTTTTTGCACACAGAGACTAAAAAAAGACAGCAAGTCTTAAAATGGCAAAAGAAAGAGGTTGTTTAACTCTATTTGCCGCACTATTCATTACGCCTCAAAGCTATACAATTTCATAATTAATTCCGGAGAGCTCTATAAAACAAGCACACGCACCACCTGGACTAAGGCGCTGCTGGGATTTGAGCCCAGGATCTCTTGTTTACAAGACAGGCACTTTTACCAGCTAAGCCACAGCGCCACAAAACTTCGCAGTAAGAGACATTAGTCCGATAACAAAAATCGAAGAAGAAAAAATAATACACAACAAAAACCAGCATGTCAGGATGCAGAAAATGCTGACAAGACAGACGCTGTCTTTTAGAGTCTGGATGATCATGTCTCAAATCTGACCGCTAACCTGGCCTCTGTTCAAGATCAAAGCAAAAAATGCATGAATTTATTTTTATTTAATCTATCCTAAATCATGTGTTGAGTGTTTTTTGGAACCTTCAGTTTCATTACGTCCAAATCCAGAGTCAGCTCGGAAAATGGAAATCAGGACAAACATATGCTATCGGCCATTGAAAGAGTTTCAGATCAGAAAGCCACTCTCCCATAATCTGAGGGAAAGGTGCAGTTTGGATTTGAACCTAGCACCTGCTGTTCCCAAGACAGGTGCTCTGGCCAACTTAGTCTTAACACTAAAAGAAAAAACCTCTGGATACGATACTTCCAAACGCAGTTTCATCTAAGACAGTGGGGGGGACGCAAAATTTACTGTGCTTTCTACTCAGTTACTTTGCACATGCATAAAGAGGCTCTTGTACGACAAATCCAAAAGGCATGATCATAACAATAGGTTGCAGTTCCTTTTCCCCAAAACCACAGGTTGCCGACGAGTCATTCCTCAAGCCCACTAGGCCCAACACCGTTTTCTAATCTCCCTTATTTAAAACAGCTCAATTAAGTCATCGGCTTTATTGTAGAGTACCCCTAGTATCTGAGCCTGCACTGCGCAATGAAAGAAAGAAGCAAAACGGGATGGACAGATGCCTAAAATGTTAGAAACGCACCACACCTTAAGTCAGTGAAGAAAAAAAGAAAAAGCTTGCAACTCTGGTGGGACTCGAACCCACAACCTTTGAAAGGCTCAGCTCACAGCCTAGAAGTCCAATTGATAGTGATCCATTTCGCCACAGAGCCTGAGTGATCTGCTTCCTCTAGCACTGTTGCACAGAAAGCACTTTTTAGTACGCTCTGGCGCATGAATGAACAGCCAACTGTGGACAAGGAACTGCTGGGATCCAAAGCCAGGATCTCCTGTTTACTAGACAGGCACTTCGACCAACTAAGCCACAGTGCCAAACGACCTTGACAGGGGCTAATTGTTTAATTTCAAAAAATAAAAAAAAAACTAACAACGGTAGCGCTGCATGTGGGAATGTCTGGACTTGAAATATTAAAGTCCAATTGGTTAGGCATTACCACACTATGCTATATAAAGCCATCGTCCAAAGCCCTCTTGAACGAGCAGCGTTCTTAAGGATTTGAGTTTTGTTAAGAAACCGACTGCTAAACATCCCGCTGCGTAAACACTCGTTACTCTTAACAAAAAGCAAACACAAAACCTGAACATTAGGCACTGCTGGATTTTGAACCCAGAACCTCCTGTTTACTAGACAGGCCCTTTGACCAACTAAGCCACAGCGCCAACACTGAGTAATAGGTAAGACGTTTTTGCACACAGAGACTAAAAAAAGACAGCAAGTCCTAAAATGGCAAGCAAAGAGGTTGTTTAACTCTATTAGTCACACTATTCATTACGCCTCAAAGCTATACAATTTTATAATTCATTCCAGTGAGCTCTATAAAACAAGCACACGCACCACCTGGACTAACGCGTTGCTGGGATTTGAGCCCAGGATCTCCTGTTTACACGACAGGCGCTTTGACCAGCTAAGCGCCACAGAAATTTGCAGTAAGAGACATTTGCCCGATAACAAAAATCAAAGAAGAAAAAAATAATACACAACAATAACCAGCATGTCAGGATGCAGAAAATGCTGACAAGACGGATGCGGTCTTTTAGAGTCTGGATGATCATGTCTCAAACCTGACCGCTAACCTGGCCTCTGTTCAAGATCAAAGCAAAAAATGCATGAAATTATTTTTATTTAATCTATCCTAAATCATGTGTTGAGTATTTTTTGGAACCTTCAGTTTCATTACATCCAAACACAGAGTCAGCTCGCAAAATGGAAATCAGGACAAACATATGCTATCGGCCATTGAAAGAGTTTCAGATCAGAAAGCCACTCTCCCATAATCTGAGGGAAAGGTGCAGTTTGGATTTGAACCTAGCACCTGCTGTTCCCAAGACAGGTTCTCTGGCCAACTTAGTCTTAACACTAAAAGAAAAAATCTCTGGATACGATACTTCCAAACGCAGTTTCATCTAAGACAGTGGGGGGGGAAGCTAAATTTACTGTGCTTTCTACTGAGTTACTTTGCACATGCATAAAGAGGCTCTTGTACGACAAATCCAAAAGGCGTGATCTCAACAATAGGTTGCAGTTACTTTTCCCCAAAACCACAGGTTGCCGACGAGTCATTCCTCAAGCCCACTAGGCCCTACACCGTTTTCTAATCTCTCTTATTTAAAACAGCTCAATTAAGTCATCGGCTTTATTGTAGAGTACCCCTAGTATCTGAGCCTGCACTGCGCAATGAAAGAAAGAAGCAAAACGGGATGGACAGATGCCTAAAATGTTAGAAACGCACCACACCTTAAGTCAGTGAAGAAAAAGAGCAAAGCTTACGAATCTGGTGGGACTCGAACCCACAACCTTTGAATGGCTCAGCTCACAGCCAAGAAGTCCAATGCGCTATCCTTTGCACCACAGAGCCTGAGTGATCTGCTTCCTCTAGCACTGTTGCACAGAAAGCACTTTTTAGTACACTCTGGCCCATGAAAGAACAGCCAACTGCAGACAAGGAACTGCTGGGATTCAAAGCCAGGATCTCCTGTTTACCAGACAGGCACTTTGACCAACTAAGCCACAGCACCAACACTGAGTAGGAGACAAGACGTTTTTGCACACAGACACTAAAATAAGACAGCAAGTCTTAAAATGGCAAGCAAAGAGGTTGTTTAACTCTATTTGTCGCACTATTTATTACGCCTCAATTCAATTCAGCTTTATTTGTATAGCGCTTTTACAATGTAGATTGTGTCAAAGCAGCTTCACATAAATGGTCATAGTAACTGGAACAGTCTGGTTCAGGTTTTAGTGTTTAAGTTCAGTTCAGTTTAGCTCAGTTCAGTGTGATTTAATCATTACTGAGAGTTCAAACACTGAAGAGCCAATTCATCGATGCGTAGCTCTACCAATCCTGAACCATGCGAGGCAGTGGCGACAGCGGAGAGGGAAAAAAAACTTCACCTGATGGGAGTGAAGAAAAAAACCTTGAGAGAAACAGACTCAGTTGGGCACGACCATTTTAATTTCTCCGCTGGCCAAAAGTCTTGTGCAGAGCTTCATTCGTCGTGGTTTAGGCAGGAAGATGGCCTCAGCGAAGACTCGTCTGTCCCTGGAGCGTCAGTGGAATCAGACTCATGTTCTCCACTCCCCACGACCATCAGCGCAGCAGCAGCTCAGGATATGGCCTGGTCCCGAATATGGAATCCTTGGGATCATCACGTCGCTGGTCTTGGATCCAATCAGTGACTCCGCATAATCTGAGGACCTCGGGATGAGTATCCCCAGGTGAAAATAGAGAATAAAGAAAAAAATTAGCATAGCTGCTGTTCATAGTGTATATAAGCAAGATGCAGAAGCCTGTGTGGAACCCGCTAGGTGATGCATTGAGTGTATGCTTTACTAAACAGATAGGTTTTTAATCTAGTTTTGAACTGGGAGAGTGTGTCTGAGCCTCGGACGTTATCAGGAAGGCTATTCCAGAGTGTAGGAGCCATGAAAGAGAAGGCTCGACCTCCTTTACTTGATTTTGCTATTCTAGGTACTACCAGAAGCCCTGAATTTTGAGATCTTAAAGAGCGAGTTGGTTTGTAGCGAGACAGAAGGTTGGTAAGATAAACAGGAGCTAGATTATTTAGAGCTTTATAGGTGAGAAGTAATATTTTAAATTCAATACGAAACTTAACAGGCAGCCAGTGTAAGGAGGATAAAATTGGGGTTATATGATCATATTTTCTAGACCTGGTCAGAACTCTGGCTGCTGCATTTTGTACTAATTGAAGTTTGTTAATAGACGATGCTGGGCAGCCAGCAAATAGAGCATTACAATAATCCAGTCTCAAAGTAATAAAAGCATGGACTAGCTTTTCTGCATCTGAGATGGATAGCATATTTCGTACTTTAGCGATATTTCTCAGATGAAAGAAGGCAGTTTTTGTGACATGGGATATATGATTTTCAAAAGTTAGATTGCTGTCTAATATGACACCCAGATCTTTTATAGTAGAGCTAAAACTAACTTTGTATCCCTCTAATTGTAAATTGAGTTGCGAGATCTGCTGTGTGCAAGATTTAGGCCCAATAAGTAATAATTCTGTTTTGTCGGAGTTTAAGAGAAGAAAATTGTTGGTCATGCAGTCTTTGATGTCTTTCATACACTCAGTTAGTTTAGAAAGTTCAGATGTCTCGTCAGGTTTAGGTGAAATATATAACTGAGTATCATCTGCATAGCAGTGAAAGCTGATCCCATGTCTTCTAATAATGTCTCCCAGAGGTAGCATGTAAATTGTAAACAGTAAAGGGCCTAAAACTGATCCTTGAGGCACCCCATACTTTACTGGGCTGACTTGTGAAGGCTGTCCATTAATATTCACAAACTGGTAGCGGTCAGTTAAGTATGACTTAATCCATTGTGGAGCCTGTCCCTGGACACCTGTAGACTTTAAGCAATTTATGAGGATATTGTGGTCAATGGTATCAAATGCCGCACTAAGATCGAGTAAAACTAATAGCGAGACGCACCCTCGGTCAGCAGCTAAGAGTAAATCATTGGTTATTTTCACTAAGGCGGTTTCTGTACTGTGGTGAGCCCTGAAACCTGACTGAAACACTTCAAAAATATTGTTCGTCTGCAGAAAAGAGCATAATTGAGTGGAAACAACTTTTTCTAGTATTTTAGACATAAATGGAAGATTTGAAATAGGCCTATAGTTAGCTAAGTTGTTGGTGTCTAGTTGCGGTTTCTTAATAATAGGCTTAATAACAGCTAGCTTGTAAGAGTTTGGATTATGGCCTATAGATAAAGAAGAGTTGATGTTAAGAAGAGGTTCTCCTATAGCAGGTAGCAGCTCTTTCAGTAATTTTGTTGGAATTGAGTCCAGCATACACGTAGCTGGTTTAGAGCTATTTATAATTTTTACTAACTCTTTATGTTCTATGATTTTGAAGCAGTGTAGGTTATTATTATGATTCAATGAAATATTTACAGGATTTGGAGTATAAGCCGGTGCAGAAAGTTTGGCATCTCCTATTTTCTGTCTAAAGCCTTCTATTTTATTACTGAAAAATTCATGAAGTCATCACTACTAATTTGAGGTGGAGTAGTTTGTTCCAAGGATGACCGATTATTTGCTAATTTAAAGATGGTGTTAAATAAAAAATCTAGGATTGTTATGATTATTTTCTATCAGTTTGCGCAGGTGCTCGGTCCTGGCAGATTTTAGTGCCCTCCTATAGCTAGACATACTGTTTTTGTACGCAATTCTAAAGACCTCTAAATGAGTTTTTTTCCATTTACGTTCCAGGGCGCGGGTTGCTGTTTTGAGCGCACGAGTATGACTATTATACCATGGTATAGTTTTAATCTCTCTAGCCTTTTTTAATTTGATGGGTGCCACAGTATTTAGTGTGCTAGTAAAGATGGCATCCATACTGCTGGTTACTACATCAAGATCATTTGAGTTTGCGGGTGCATTACGAAATAGAGAGAGATCAGGTAAGTTATTTATAAATTCATCTTTAGTTGACGGAACAATAGTTCTACTAGGGCGGAGTATTGGAGCGGGTTTGCTGATTTCAGGTAAACACAGCTTATATAGTAAGAGGTAGTGATCTGTAATTTCATCACTTTGTGGTATAATGTCTACGTCAATAACCTCGATTCCATAAGACAGAATTAGATCTAATGTATGCTTTAAGCGATGGGTTGGACCCACAACATTTTGCTTTATCCCAAGTGAGTGTATTAAATCCATAAACGCGAGCCCTAATGTATCATTAGCGTCATCTATGTGGATGTTAAAGTCACCTACAATTAGCATTTTATCGGTTTTGACTAGTAAGTCAGAAATAAAATCAGAAAATTCATTTAGAAATTTGACATAGGGTCCTGGGGGTCTATATATGGTGATTAAAGCGAGAGATAACATAGGTTTTTGCATAGTATCTGGAAGCTGAACATTAAGCGATAATACTTCAAAGGAGCTAAACATAAGTCGGTTTCTCTGTTTAATATTAAGGAAATCACTAAAGATTGATGCAACTCCACCACCACGACCAGTTTGACGAGCCTCATGTTTATATAAGAATCCTGGAGGAGTTGCTTCATTTAAGCTAATATAGTCATTTTGTTTCAGCCAGGTTTCAGTGAGACAGAGTGCATTAAGATTGTTTTCTGTTATTATTTCATTAATGATAAGTGCTTTAGGTGCAAGTGACCTGATGTTTAGGAGACCAAGTTTTACGAAATTTGTATTTTCACTTTCAGCTGGTTTTTCTGGTTTGATTCTTACTAGATTTTTTCTGGAGCACACAGTACGTTTATTTCTTAATCTAATAATACGAGGAACAGACACAGTCTCTATAGGATTTGCCAGATATGCGTTACTGATGTTTAAGTGGGGTGAACAAGAGTCTAGGTGGCTATAATGTGAATTTTGTGAATTTTTACCTGCTAGTCAGATGGTGCGAAGTAATCTGGAGATGTTGTCCGACAGGAGTTCAGCTCCGGCTCGACTGGGGTGCAGGCCGTCAGGACGGAAGAGCCTAGGACGCTCCCAGAAAAGATTCCAGTTATTAGCAAAGAGCAATTTCTGTCTTTTACACCATGTTATTAGCCATTCATTCAGAGCTAAAAGTCTACTGAACCTTTCATTTCCTCGGCGGTAGGTAGGAAGCGGCCCAGAAACGATGATCTGTGTAGCGGGCGAGGTGCGTCGAACCATCTCGATCAGGCTCCTGAAGTCCTTCTTCAGGATCTCCGACTGCCGGAGCCCGGTGTCGTTTGTCCCCACGTGGAGGACAACGGCACCAGGGCTCTCGGCAGCGCCCAGGATGGTTGGAATCTGTGTAGAAATATTTCTCACACGGGCACCAGGAAAGCAGAAAGTACGTACTTTATTACCTTTTGAGGAGGCGGCACGGACGTGACGAACGATCGAGTCACCGATGATGGCCACATCGGGACCCGACTCGCGGAGAGGGGAGAAGCTGTTCTCCGTGGAGATCTCGAACACGGGAGGAGACGTTCTGCCCCGGGATCTGGGAAGCACCTTGCGCGGCTGCACCCAGGCGCCGTGGTAGCCGGGTGTCGGCGTGAACGATGCCTGGCTGAGCCGCGCCCCGGGTGCGCTGGGCCTGGACAGAGAAGGACGCGGGGTTGAGGTAGAGGGAATGATGTGGTTGTAATTTCCACGTACCTTAGATCAGGGGTTTTCAAACTTTTTCAGCTGAGGGCCCCTTTGTGTAGGGCGAATTCTTTCGGGGACCCCCATAAAATAAATATCACGCCACCCCCTCAAATTAACAACTGTACTTAATTTTTTTAAATTGTATTATTCAATACATTTATATTATTATATATTATTCAATAAATTTATATTATTCACTATCTGGATTAATTTTTGTAAGATGTTAGTTGAGTTGACATGGTTTCAGTGCTTCAATCTATTGATCAAATCTTCATGCGCAGTACTCATTGTTTTCTGCTCTCACTGGATTCCATCAAGCCATATTTTGTGTGAGTCATCACGTTTACACAGTTTTCTATGCCATTTTTATGCTTTTTTTCAGCTGAGACTCTAAATGTATCTAAAGATTTAAAGCTTTGAAGTTTTAAAGAGTTTTGTCATTCATCAGCCTGTTAACAGTTAACTGTACTGTTGTAACTAGCAATACTACAATAGAGGCTGTAGTGGTTCAGTGTGTTTTGTTTATTTTTATTCCTTTTTTTTGTGCACATCATAATCTACTCAGGTCGACAATCCTGACTTACACTGATAAAAAATAATTTCCTAAATGCAATCTAGAATTGGGTATTCAAGTTCAAAAAGCCACAAATTTTACTTGGCTTAATTTTAGAAGCTTTGCTGACTTTAAAATGTCCATACAAGTGTGTTCTATTAATAATACTGAACATTACATTTAAATTAGTTACACAAATAAATATGAGAAAAAGTGGAACATCTTGAAAAAAATGCATTTATATTCAGAGTATTAAAGTTTGATCAGATATGTTGAGCTCCATTAAATACAGAGCACTAATACATTTTAATTTTTAATAATTAATTAGCCCTATAACATAACACAAATAGATACATTATAATTTTTATAGGCTATAGTGGTTTTATTCAGGGTGTATACAATTTAGTTTTTTTTTAATCATCCAGTTATGAACCAATGTAAGAGGTCCACTGCAGAGCTCATCCAGCTGTCATTAGTGTAACAGGAGTGAAACTGAGAACTCGCTGATGTGATGACAGCTCCATTCATTGTTATTGCAGCACTTTTTGCTTTACAATTTTAATATGTTTGTTTGCCATGCTGCAAAGAGGACCGTCTGATATTTGTACAATGCAAAGTGTAAAGCCTGTCGCACTTTGGACGAGGTGCAATGTTGTGCTGTGTCTTTAAAATGCTATTTTTTCCTTATGAGTGAAGCCTGCGCAAAGAGGCGCGCGCTCCGCAGCACCCAGCTGATCGATTACTTAGGAACGCAAGCCATATACAGGGAAGTGCTTCCAGCCTCCGATAATGTTCTTATTGATCATGTATTTTAACTGAAATATTGTCAGTAAATAGACCTGAGCATTCATTTAGTTGTTTAGCGTAAAAGAGGTAAGCGTAAGTGAAAGGTAAACGCCGTCAGGTGCGGCAGACAAGCTCCAAAAATCACAGGAAGTGCCCGGCCAGAAGCGCTTATTCAATAAAAGTACCCGTGCACAGAGGCGGGCCGCTGCGCTTCTTTTCCTGTTTCACAAAAGTGTCAACTGCATTTAAATGACATAAGTATAAAGCTTATTTTTTGCAGTACTTTTGAGCTCAAATTATTATAAAAAATATATTAACCTTCAGAATGATGTGGGACACAAAATTCAACCATGTGGGCCCATTGATTACCCCTTATCTAAAAATTTTTGCGGCCCCCTAGCGCCATCTGGCAGCCCCCCAGGGGGCCGCGGCTCCCAGTTTGAAAACCCCTGCCTTAGATGATGAGGCGGCCTTAGCATTAGGTACAACAAGCAGTTGTTCCCGTAGCCGCGACCGTCTCACCAGAAGCGCCCGGATCTGGGACTCCACTTCTTCCAGCTCCAGCTCCAACGCCTCCATCGATGCTTCTCCTGCACACAAGGACAGAGACGAAAGCGACATTTTACGGGGTAAAGAGCAAAGCCAGTAAGTCAAAAGTGTATGGTAAAAGAGGTCGGTAGCTTTAGCTGACCAGCGGCGCTAGCAGGCTAAAGCTACAAACAACAGGCGGATGCTCGAGGGACAGACTGTTTTTAAAGCAGTTTTGTTTGTATAAATGTATTAAGGGTTTGGTCACCCTAAGTAGGAGAGACAAATACTTAGCGAATGAGGAAGAATTTTATGATTAAGATTTAAATTGCGAGTAAATAGCAAGTCCAAACTTCAAGCACACGCAGTGTGTGACCGAACGGAGACAGTGACGCCAGTGACGTCACTCGAGTGACGCCAGTGACGTCACCTCAAAGCTATAAAATTTTATAATTCATTCCGGTGAGCTCTATAAAACAAGCACACGCACTACCTGGACTAAGGCGCTGCTGGGATTTGAGCCCAGGATCTCCTGTTTACAAGACAGGTGCTTTGACCAGCTAAGCCACAGCGCCACAGAAATTTGCAGTAAGAGACATTTGCCCGATAACAAAAATCGAAGAAGAAAAAATAATACACAACAAAAACCAGCATGTCAGGATGCAGAAAATGCTGACAAGACGGACGCTGTCTTTTTGAGTCTGGATGATCATGTCTCAAACCTGACCGCTAACCTGGCCTCTGTTCGAGATCAAAGCAAAAAATGCATAAATTTATTTTTATTTAATCTATCCTATATCATGTGTTGAGTGTTTTTTGGAACTTTCAGTTTCATTACATCCAAACCCAGAGTCAGCTCGGAAAATGGAAATCAGGACAAACATATGCTATCGGCCATTGAAAGAGTTTCAGATCAGAAAGCCACTCTCCCATAATCTGAAGGAAAGGTGCAGTTTGGATTTGAACCTAGCACCTACTGTTCCCAAGACAGGTGCTCTGGCCAACTTAGTCTTAACACTAAAAGAAAAAACCTCTGGATACGATACTTCCAAATGCAGTTTCATCTAAGACAGTGGGGGGGGGGAGCAAAATTTACTGTGCTTTCTATTCAGTTACTTTGCACATGCATAAAGAGGCTCTTGTATGACAAATCCAAAAGGCGTGATCTCAACAATAGGTGGCAGTTACTTTTCCCCAAAACCACAGGTTGCCGACGAGT
Organism: Danio rerio; assembly: GCF_052040795.2. Lineage (NCBI taxonomy): Eukaryota > Metazoa > Chordata > Actinopteri > Cypriniformes > Danionidae > Danio > Danio rerio. Next base: position 30,518,821 of record NC_141042.1, read on the forward strand.
CATTCCTCAAGCCCACTAGGCCCTACACCGTTTTCTAATCTCCCTTATTTAAAACAGCTCAATTAAGTCATCGGCTTTATTGTAGAGTACCCCTAGTATCTGAGCCTGCACTGCGCAATGAAAGAAAGAAGCAAAACGGGATGGACAGATGCCTAAAATGTTAGAAACGCACCACACCGTAAGTCAGTAAAGAAAAAGAGCAAAGCTTGCAACTCTGGTGGGACTCGAACCCAAAACATCTGAATGGCTAAGCTCACAGCCTAGAAGTCCAATGCGCTATGCATTGCGCCACAGAGCCTGAGTGCTCTGCTTCCTCTAGCACTGTTGTACAGAAAGCACTTTTTAGTACTCTCTGGCCCATGAAAGAACAGCCAACTAACAACGGTAGCGCTGCATGTGGGAATGTCTGGGCTTGAAATATTAAAGTCCAATTGGTTAGGCATTACCACACTATGCTATATAAAGCCATTGTCCAAAGCCCTCTTGAACGAGCAGCATTCTTAAGGATTTGAGTTTTGTTAAGAAAACGACGAATGCTTCTAAACTGATGTTTTAAATGTTTTTAAATGTATGTATTGTAAAATTTGAATTCAATAAAATTTGAAATTTTTCTAATAATAAAAAAAAAAAGGATAGCGCATTGGACTTCTAGGCTGTGAGCTGAGCCACTCAAAGGTTGTGGGTTCGAGTCCCACCAGAGTTGCAAGCTTTGCTCTTTTTCTTTACTGACTTACGGTGTGGTGCGTTTCTAACATTTTAGGCATCTGTCCATCCTGTTTTGCTTCTTTCTTTCATTGCCCCCCCCCAACGTCTTAGATGAAACTGCGTTTGGAAGTATCTTATCCAGAGGTTTTTTCTTTTAGTGTTAAGACTAAGTTGGCCAGAGCACCTGTCTTGGGAACAGTAGGTGCTATGTTCAAATCCAAACTGCACCTTTCCCTCAGATTATAGGAGAATGGCTTTCTGATCTGAAACTCTTTCAATGGCCGATAGCATATGTTTGTCCTGATTTCCATTTTCCGAGCTGACTCTGGGTTTGGATGACATGGTCAGGTTTGAGACATGATCATTCAGACTCTAAAAGACCGCGTCCGTCTTGTCAGCATTTTCTGCATCCTGACATGCTGGTTTTTGTTGTGTATTATTTTTTCTTTTTCGATTTTTGTTATCGGGCAAATGTCGCTGTGGCTTAGCTGGTCAAAGCGCCTGTCTTGTAAACAGGAGATCCTGGGCTCAAATCCCAGCAGCGCCTTAGTCCATGTGGTGCGTGTGCTTGTTTTATAGAGCTCACCGGAATGAATTATAAAATTGTATAGCTTTGAGGCGTAATGAATAGTGCGACAAATAGAGTTAAACAACCTTTTTGCTTGCCATTTTAGGACTTGCTGTCTTTTTTTAGTCTCTGTGTGCAAAAACGTCTTGCCTCCTATTCAGCGCTGTGGCTTAGTTGGTCAAAGTGCCTATCTAGTAAACAGGAGATCCTGGGTTCAAATCCCAGTAGTGCCTAATGTACAGGTTTCATGTTTGCTTTTTGTTAAGAGTAACGAGTGTTTACGCAGCGGGATGTTAACACAGTATGTCAGAACAGATAACACCATGTTCTAAAAAAAAACATATGCTATCGGCCATTGGAAGAGTTTCCGATCAGAAAGCCACTCTCCCATAATCTGAGGGAAAGGTGCAGTTTGGATTTGAACCTAGCACCTACTGTTCCCAAGACAGGTTCTCTGGCCAACTTAGTATTACAGTTTTTTACAATGGCTATGACACTTTTTTCAATACATTTAACAAGTTTCCTAAACTCTTAACACGGTTAGCACAACATCCGTCTTCGTGGGCTATACAATTAACAAATTTCTTGTTGCTTTGACACAAAATGCATCCAGTTACAGGTTTTTACAATTGCTATGCCACTTTTTTCAATACATTTAACAAGTTTCCTAAACTCTTAACTCGGTTAGCACAACATCCGTCTTCGTGGGCTATACAATTAACACATTTCTTGTTGCTTTGACACAAAATGCATCCAGTTAACACAAATTTAAAATGCTTGAACTTCTTTTACACACAAACTCAACCAAAACCAAAACTATGTAATTTCACAGTCCAATTTACCAATGCTTTCACACAGTATGTCAGAACAGATAACATCATGTTCTAAACAGAACCTATATAGGCTAGAACTAAAGTAAACAGCTGTTCATATTGTCAACTGAAACACAAATATATTCCCTGTATATATATATATATATATATATATATATATATATATATATATATATATATAATATATATATATATATATATATATATATATATATATATATATATATATATATATATATATATATATATATATATATATGACAGCTCCCATATGAACATGATTCCCATCTGGAAAGTACACTCCTGTGTTAAGATTTTTCAAATCACATGATCATACTGTATGTTCTAAAAAAAAGAGTTTTGGGGTTTTTGAAAGGAACAGTAAGTACATTGCAGAACTCCGTCACCAATACATCCAGGTAAGATTATGCAATACAGTCATTACTTTACTATGCACAGTGTGTTTTGCAGTAAACGACTCTATAAACCTGGCGTTCATTAGTACATACATTAGCTATTGTACAGTTAACCATTTACACTGTGTCTAATTACTTTTAGAGAGTCATGAAATTGGAGGTCCATCAAGTCCCACATGAAATTATCCATGTTGACGAGGCTGGCTTCAACTTGGCGAAAAGACGTCGCCGTAGGAGAAACATAATAGGCCAAAGTGCCATCGTTACCATGCCGGGCCAGAGAAGAAGTCGGGCAAATGCAGAAGACCAGGCAGTATAGAAAATTATTTAGTTTTTTATTATAATTGTGATGCTTTTTCTGTTTGTATATCTTGCAGTGATTTCCTTTTGCAAATAAAGTCTATTGCAGCAATTCTGTGTCTGTATTTTTTTACATCAACTGTAAATTTTATAAAGCAATTTTTTTCTTTATTTTTGTATTGAACTTTTGCAGTAAAAAAAAGAAAATGCATTTACTAAACCCAACAAAATGAAAATGTAGAGAGTCTTAAAATATAGGGGCAAAGCTGACACATAAACTAATGCAGTTTCTGTAAATTTAACTGATGCTAGTGTTTTTATTGTCAGTGTTTTCTGATTGACTGAATGTGTCTGTTGGAAGAGAACATGTGTTAGTGTTTTGAACAATTATGTCATTTTGAAACATGTTTGTAGTGTTTTGTTAGACATAGTGTAGTGTGTTTGTTTATTATTGTATTTTGAATAGTAGTTTAGAGGTTTAGTTCACAATGTGTGATTTTGAGCATGAAATTTTGTCAATTGTGTGTTTTAGGTGTGTTGGTGCGTTAAGAGTTTAGCAAACTTGTTAAATGTATTGAAAAAACTGTCATAGCCATTGCAAAAAACTGTAATCCATTTATGGTAAGTTTTATGTAGTTTGTGATTTTTTAAACGGTTTTATTGTACATTGGTTTACCGGACAAGAGCCAAACGACTTTAAAATGCATCAATTAATCAAATTAACCCATTGCTGTTGGTTTTTATGTTTGTGAAAATAAAGAGAATCGAATTTGAAGTCAAGAATTGTCACTGTAATATGTAAGCTAATGTTTGCTGTTTTACGGCTAGTTAGATTACAGAACTGAATGACACCACTTATTTTATTCTTACTTTCTTTTTTCCAGAAACGTAACTGGTGGTATTTTCTTAGTTTTCCTCTCGCCGTGTTCTCACCTCCACGTGGCAACATAGATTTTTGTAAGTATAAGTTAAAAGATCTACACGTTAACATGTATAACATATTAGATGAACTTTTAATTAATGTTCAGTCAATGTAATATAAAATAGATTTTCAATATAATGCTGAAATTGATTAAAATTTATATAAAACAATATCAGTGTTATTGAAACTTGCTTTTAGCATTTTATACTGTAAAGCCTTGTATATAGAATAATAAAATTAAACAACAATTAAAATTAACTGAAATCAATGGGAGTTTACTTGCTTGATAGAAAGATGTAACAATCATCTTATTTTAAAGAGCCTAAAAAATGAGTTTCCATTACAAATAAACTTTATAAGATTGTTAGTTTTTGCAGTGTAAAACAAGGTGATTGGTGTGGTCAAGAAGATAAATGTCTTTGAATCTGTTGGCTTTTAACAGAATGAAGATGTCAATGTGAGGCGAGATTGTGTGATGAGCTGTCTGAGCATCTACCTCAATGAAGACCTGGACACACTTGGTAAAGAATATGTGGTATGTATCAGAATAGTGTGCCAGTAATTTTTCCATCTAGATAATATGGATTGTTCATGAGAATGGAATGGACATTAGGACACATTGACCACCAGTATTTCAACATTGAGTCCATTGGGTTGTTTTGAATAAAAAAATTCATGCAAGGTAAATGGTTGTAGAGCTGTCACTCTGAGGGAAATAAATCCGCTTGGTCCAGAGGAACCTGAAGATGAAGTTGTCTGGGTTCTGGCACCCACATGCCCCTTCTCCGCCAGAAACAACAATCATCGCCTAAACAACAAGGTGATGACACAGACATTTCCTAGTGCTCATGAAACTAAAATGATTTTACTGCATTGATATGATTTTGGAAATGTTTATTAAGAAGTGCCTTGTATCATCAAAATGCATGTTCTGGACTGTCTGCTAACGAACTCAAGCGCCTTGAGAACATCACGCACAAGGAAGCCTTTTTGTCGTCTCTGAAGATATGGCAAGTATGTGGACATTTTAGTAAAGGTAAAGGACTAATCAGCTGTTTTCCATTTCATTTGCCCTCTCTCTACCTCAGTCTCCACCCTACTCTCCTCTTAATCTCTTTTTCTCTCCCTCCTGCTCTTTCACTGTTGTCCCCCACTGTACGGTCCTTCTCTCCTTCTCCTTTCTTTCTTTTGTATTCACTTGTTATCTTACAGGTGTAACATAGATTTTAAAAATATATAAAATTAGATTTTGGTGGGTTCTTGAAATTTTTTTACAATGTAGTTTACAAAATATTGTAATTTCTGTCTTCATCCATTAGCACACCTTTTAGTATAATTATGGTTGCTGTCTATACAGAAAAACAAGGAGATAATTATTCTTCTTTGTCTCGCCCGCTCTCTCTCTTTCTCTCTCTCTCTCTCTCTCTCTCTGTGTGTGTGCGCGCATGTGCGGATGTACGGGGAAGCTGGGAGGGCTGCGTGAGCGTTTGAGCAACTGGCGGCTTGTTTGAGTGAGTTTTCATTCATTTTCATTTCTCTTTCTCTTTTTCTATAGTGAGTTTAAAGTTTATCTAGTGAGATCTAGTGACTGAGAACATGCCGGCAGATTCAGATGGGTTTGCTTCTTTAACGGCCCGAAATGGTTGTAAATGTTTACCGGATGAATCAATCACCATTGAGGACTGTTTGACAGCTATAAGCGCAGAAATAGGCGCAAGGAATATATTATCGGCATCCAGAATGAACAAGGCAGTAGTTGTGTTTTTGAAGGAAGAGTCTATGGTTCATCACTTAGTTGAGGCTGGACTGTCTGTTGGCGATACTTTTTTACCTGTGTTACCACTGTCGAGCCCTTCAAAAAAGGTAACTCTCTCTAATGTGCCTCCATTCATTTCGAATGAATCACTCGAGCGATTACTTAACCGCTACGGCAAAATTGTGATGCCAATTAAAATGATCCCACTTGGGGTAAAAAACCCAGAATTAAAACACATTATGTCCTTTAGACGCCAAACTGCTATCATTTTGAATGCTGAATTCCAACACTTGGACATCTCTGCGAAATTGACTCTGGCCGGTAAAGATTACACAATTTTTATCAGCACAGAGTCAATGAAATGCTTCTCCTGTGGGGTTTATGGTCATACGAAATTAAGATGTACAAATAATAAGATGACAAACCAAAATATAAATCCAAATGTAAATGAGACTGAGCCGACCGCAATAGCGGAGCAAGTTGACACGGAAAATGAAAACCAAAATGTCAGTAATAAAACTGACCAACGGGCTGAATCAGATTCATTGTTAAAAGACGATGAAAATCTGAAAGTTGATGCAGCGAATGAGACTGCAGGAGAGTGTTTGGTGAACACTGAAGTATGCGCTGAAGTGCGCAGCGCGGCGAGCGGTGGAACCGCTGCTGCTGGAAACAGCGATGAATCAGAGCACCCCGCAGAGTTGAACAGTCTCGGGGGAGACGGGAAGCCTCGCGACTCGCGAGAGACTGATGGCCTGGTGCTGGCTGAAGCTGATCAACTGTCCGAGAGTGGTGAGGCTCAGTCCATTGACATTAATTACGATAGTGACGAATCATATGCAATGGATCTTGTTGATGACAATTTAAAAGAAATTCGTGTTGAAAAAAGGCGCAGTTCGCAAATAAAGCCATCTTATTACACAGTACAAGAACTTAACAGTTTTCTTGACGAAACCTTTAATCAACGAAGGCCAAAACTAGAGAAGTATTTCCCAAATTTACAACTGTTTGTGGAATCCTGTGCTGTAGCAATGAGAAAAGCATCATTGGATGAGCTTGATAAACTTAAAAGATTCCGATTAAGGAAACATGTCACTACTGTTAAAAAAATGATTGATAATTTGGATTGAAAAAACAAACTAACAAACAGGACTAATGTGTAAGATTATATATTTTGTTTTTTGCATTCTTTTTGCCATGACAACCTTAAACATTGCGACATTTAATGTTAATGGTTGTCGGAGCACTAAAAAGAGAGTTGCTTTATTTGATTATTTGCGGCTCAAAAAGGCTGATGTTATTTTCTTGCAAGAAACGCACACAGACCAACAAAATCAGGCGCAGTGGCATAGTGGGTGGAAAGGAAATGTTCTACTAAGCCATGGCACAAACCTAAGTGCTGGTGTTGCCTTTCTTTTTTCCCCATATGTCAGTATGCAATCAAATTCAATAGAAATAATACCCGGTCGGATATTGAGGGCTAATATTGTCATAGGAGATGCCTATTTCTCTTTTATTAATATATATGCACCAACTGTTGGTCATGACCGTGTTTCTTTCTTTAAAATACTTTCCGATGCCATATTACAGTGTCCTCGGGGGAATATGATTGTACTTGGAGGGGATTTTAATTGCACTATTGATTCACATTTGGACAGAAATCACAACGAACCTCATAATTTTTCTGCTGAGAGTTTAAAAAAAATTATTTATGAACATAAGTTAGTTGATGTGTGGAGGGAAGCTTTTCCTGAAGTCAGACAGTACACATGGTTAAAAAATAATTCAAATAATTTGTCAGGGGCAAGACTTGATCGGTTTTATGTTGAAAAGGGCACTAGAGGTAGGTTTTTTAATAGCTCGATTACACCATCCTTTTTGTCTGATCATCACTATGTATCAGTTGTTGTATCAGTCTCTCTTTCTAAGCCTTTTAAATCACATTGGCGTTTTAATAATAGTTTATTGCAGGATTGCACTTTTATTCACTCTTTCAATCTTTTCTGGAAAGCTTGGAGAGAGGAGAGAAGTAATTTTCAGTCACTGAGTTCATGGTGGGATGTTGGAAAAACACAAATTAAGTCTTTTTGTCAGCAGTACACAGCACATAATGCTGGAATGCTCAAAACAAGAATGAAGTCCCTCGAACAAGCTATACTAGGGCAAAGCAGTGACTGTACCAACAACTCAACTTTTACTGACTCTGTTGCAAATGATAAACTTCTTTAAAAAATCTATTGGAAGAAAGAGGAAAGGATGCCTTTCTGAGGACCAGGTTTGCACAACTGAACGATATGGATGCTCCCACATCTTTCTTTTTTGGCCTTGAAAAGAAACCAAGGGAACAGAAAAGTCTTCATCAGCTGAAAGTTCCAGGAGGGGGCGTGATAACGGATCAACGGGAGATTCAATCTTATGCCCTTTCATTTTATGAGGATTTATATTGTTCAGAGCTATGTGACGACACAGCAGTCAATTCACTGTTAAAGGAGGTATCAAAATTATCAGAAGAGGAACAAAATGACTTGGATAAACCTTTGACTTTTGGAGAACTTTCGCAAGCCGTCCAAGAAATGTGTTCGGGGAAGTCACCTGGTCTGGATGGACTTACAGCGGAATTTTTTAAGGCGTTCTGGGAACTATTGGGTCAGGACATGTATGAAGTGTTTCTTGAATGCATTCATCAAGGCACTCTTCCTCTGAGCAGTAGAAGAGCTATTCTGACTTTGATCCCCAAAAAAGGAGACCTTGGATGTTTAAAGAACTGGCGGCCAGTATCACTAATATGTGTTGATTTTAAAATATTATCAAAATCTCTGACCAATAGACTTAAGCAATATATGGCCTCAGCTATTCACATGGACCAAACTTTTTGTGTTCCGAAAAGGACAATTTTTGATAATCTATTTTTGATAAGAGATATGATTACTGTGGCAAAAATGCACAAAATAGACATTGGTTTCCTTTCCTTGGATCAAGAAAAGGCTTTTGATAGAGTTGATCATCAGTATTTATTTAAAACACTAGAAGCTTTTGGTTTTGGCCCTTATTTTGTGTCCCTCGTTAAGATGTTGTACAATAGAATTTTTAGCATGCTAAAGATAAACGGCTCATTAACCAGGCCTTTTCCTGTAACTAGAGGAATACGGCAAGGGTGTCCTCTTTCTGGCCTTTTATATGCGATTTCTATTGAACCTTTGTTAATATCACTCAGGAGGCAACTGAGCGGTTTTAATATTCCTAATAACCCTTCAGTCAAACTTACAGCCTATGCTGACGATGTAACAATAGTTATAAAAGACTCAAAAGATGTTTCAATTTTAACTTCCTCTTTAAATACATATCAGCAAGCCTCATCAGCACGTATTAATTGGGAGAAATGTACATCCTTATTGTTGGGTGACTGGCAGGATGCAGGACCTCCTAGTTTACCTCAGCAATGTAGCTGGGCAAGAGATGGGTTCAGAATCCTTGGAATATATTTTGGGACAAATGAATATACAAATAAGAACTGGGAAGGGTTAGCAGATAAAGTAATTTTAAGAATTCTTAAGTGGCGATGGATTCTTCCACACCTCTCGTTTAGGGGGAGATGTCTGGTCATTAATAATTTAGCAGCTTCTATGTTATGGCACAAATTCACTGTTTTGGATCCACCAAAAGAATTACTTTCTGGAGTACAAAAGGCATTTGTTAATTTTTTTTGGGATGGATACCATTGGCTTCCTCCAGGTGTCCTTTATTTACCTGTGGCAGAGGGTGGTCAAGGGCTAATACACCTAGAGTCCAAAATCTTGGCAATGAGGCTACAATCACTACAAAAGCTTTTGTACAATTCTGAACCTGCGCCTTGGGTTGTATTTGGGTCATATATACTGGGAAAAATTGGTGGGTTTGGTCTAGAAAAACAGTTGTTTCTAATGCAGAAGAATCTCCTGGAGAAAGTGCAGTCATTACCTTTTAGGTTTTATGTGGGATTGATTAAGTTTTGGAGTTGTTTTAAAATTTTGAGAAATGAAGATGACCATTATGGTGTGTTAGAGCCTCTTTTCTTTAATCCACTTTTTCAGTTTGACAATGTGCCATCCTCCTTAATTACTAAATGTATGAATGCCGGCTTAACAAAAGTCATAGATCTGATGGATTTAAATGGTGGCCAATGGAAACCTGCACATATAATTGCCAGTCAAACTGGAATAAATTCATTAAGAATCGTAGAAGGTCTAATGAAGAATGTTAAAGCAGCTTTTCCACATAGTTTTACTGATTTTATTAATAATGTTATACGGAGTGGATTTATCCCACAGTCTTTTCCTGTACTTAAAGTTGTTTTTAAAGATTGGGAATCTGATGAGAATAACCAGACAAAATTGCTGAAAGGATATGGTGCATTGGATTTTAATTGCATTGAGAAAAAGGTTTTATACCACATATGTGTGAAAATTTCACAATTGGGTCAACTGTTGCAAAGACCAGACACTAAATGGAGGGCTTGGCTTTCTGTTTCCACTGGTATCCATCCATCTTGGAGGTTATTTTATAAGCCTCCTACCTCCAAAAGATGTGGGGACATTCAGTGGAGAATACTACATTGTATTATAGCCTCAAATTCTTTTGTGTCCAAGATTAATGAGACTGTTCAACCAGCATGTCCATTTTGTAACACTCTCGACAATGTCCTCCATATGTTCTGTGAATGTGTCAGACTTAAACCATTGCTTGAACTATTAGAGAATATGATTGCAAGATTAGGCTTTATTTTTTCAAATAGTCTATTCATTTTTGGTTGCAGATACAAGAAATCTTGTCAGCAAAAATGCACGCTTATCAATTTTTTAATTGGACAAGCTAAGCTTGTGATCCTAAAATCTCATCAATGTAAAAATTCTGGTGAAAATGTAAACATAATTACTCTGTTTAAATCCTTAGTAGAGTCGCGAGTGGTGATTGAATATACATATTACAAACATGTCAATAATATTCTGTATTTTGAATGGAAATGGGGTATTGGAGGTGTTTTGGTGACTGTGTGTGATTCAGGAAAATTGGTGTTTAATTGGTAAATGTTGTAGTAAAAAAAAAAAAAAAAAATATTTATGTAAAAAATATACAATAATTTTATTTTTTTTGGATGGTGTATTCAAATAATTTTAATGTTCATTAAAGGTGTTGTGAAAAGTCAAAAAAGTTCCTCTCTCTCTCTCTCACTTCCGGTGTGAGTGTTTGGGCACGAGAGGACGGGTGTGTGGGAGTGTGCGTGGTGAGTGAAAGCGATCTGCTTCTATCTCTTTACTTTTTTTCTTGCTGCTTGTTTCTAACTGCTTAATTTGTTTGACACCCTGTTGTTGACTTGTTGAGCCGTGTGCTGCTACTCATTGCGAGGGCAGTATGACGGCTCCACGGTCACAAGGGCTAAACAATCTAACGCGGCGTCATGGGGTGAAGGTGGCGTCCGCAGTGACAGTAGAGGATTGTTGTTTGGCGATAGGTGAAGTCGTGGGGCATGAGCACATCATATCTGCTTCGCGAATGAACAGTGTCATAGTTGTTTTCCTCAGTACGGTGGAGAAAGCTAATGAATTGGTGGAATCTGGCATTGTGGTGGATAATCTTTTTACACCTGTACTTCCGCTATTCTTACCATCTAGGAAAGTTTTGTTATCAAATGTCCCGCCGTTTGTTACTGATGATACTTTAGTGAGAATAATGTCTCGCTACGGTAAAGTGGTGTCACCTATAAAGATGATACCGATTGGTTGTAAGTCCCCGCTATTGAAACATGTTGTTTCCTTCAGACGCTTTCTTTTTATGATTTTAAAGGAAGATGAAGAACTGGATGTGTCTTTACACCTTAAAGTTGAGGATTGTGATTATGTAATTTATGTCACAACGGAGAAAATGAGGTGTTTCAACTGCGGGAAAAAAGGGCATTTAATTCGTTTATGCCCAAAAGTAAATGAGAAAAGATCCGAAAATGATAACGGTAGTGCTGGTGCGTCAACTGAGGCTGGCACATCAAGTGATGTGACGTCGGTAACTAAAGTTACGACAATCAATGAGAAAGATGAAGTGCGGCAATCTGAAAATGAGTCCGCTCAAGAGGAAAATTTAAAAACTGTGGTGGGAAAGAGCTCTTCTGATACTCCTCTCTCAAATCCTGATACACAGTGCAGTGAAAAACACAAAGACAACGTCAAATCTGATGTTGCACTGTCTAATGTGCGATGGAGTGACTCTGAATTAGAAACGGAGCAAAGTCACTTTAAAGTTCCTTCAAAAAGGAAAAAGGCTAACATTTTTCAATCTAGTAAAGCCAAAAAAACTGAAGTAGACGATGGTTGTAGTGATGATGGAATGGAGAGTGGCAGTGAGTCTTCTAGTTCAAGCATATGCTTGTCTCAGAATGACTGCTCCACTCGTAGTTATGAGGTTGATGAAATTAAACTCTTTCTTAGGGTTACAAAAAACAAAAGAGGGGTGGAAGTTTCTGATTATTTTCCTGACACGAAACAGTTTGTTGAGAAAACTAAACTATATATGTAGCGCCACCCTCAGGTCACCCACGTCACTACAACTGCTTAGACTGCGTGAATCTGAGGGAAACGTGGACCAGTACTGTAGGTTCGTAGGAGCAGAAATGAGAGACCGACTAAAGAGAACAGACAACAGAGATTAGTTTCAACTATAATGAACTTTATATAATAAAGAAAGAAATAAAAATAATAATTGTCTTAATTTCTCTTTCCAGAGGAAAAAAAACAACAATAAAGAAGAACAACTTCTTTCAAAGAAAAGAAACTTGGTTATCAATAAACCCTCTTAATGATAATAAAAAATGAAAACCAAATAAACAAAAGAATGAATTGTCTCTTTTTTCCTTTCTTGAAAACCTCTTATTTAATCTTTTCTTTCTCTCTGACAAACTGGTTTATTTATTTCAATTTTATGGTTTTATATATATATTTTAGCTTATTTTAAGTACAACGTTTGACCTATTTTTATTTATAGCTAATTGACGTGTCCTAATTATATTACTTTATTCTATTAGAAGTAAACTACATGTAGTATCAGCTAATTTTATGTTAGTTTAAGCAAAATACTCAAATTTTCAACTCAGCTTGGAAAACAAAAGATAAATACCCCAAATGACAATGAATAAATCACAATTATGAAATAAAATAACAATTTGTCTTCACACTAATAAAGTGCAAATGAAAAACAATAATGAAACAATATAACTCTCAGAAAAAATGACAAAAGGTTCAGTGAAGGCTAATTCCAACAGTCTTTGTTGTAGACTTTATATATCAGTCTCTGAAATCACGAGGAAAAGTATTGTTTCGATTTCAATCCATAAATTGAGTCCTACCGTCCTGCTGCCCAGAACATACCACAGTACAGGTGGAAAGGAAGAAAGTGTGATGCCAGCTTACTCTGTCATCCAGCACAGTTCTGTCATGAAGATGAAACATTAAACAACAGGTGCAATTGCTGCAATTTCACCGTGAATGTGTTCAATCGAGATCCGTTGGGTGGCCCGCCATCTCATTGCACGCGATGACAACCGCGATCCGTGTCCTCGCTGCATCCGCGTCAATATCAAAGTAATATCGCAAGATCAACAAACAATCAGGTCCGATGAATCACTATCAATATCTTTCTAGACGTTCTGTCAAGTTTAAAAGACTGGATTTCACTCGTTTCTCGCTGGATTAGCTTTCCGATCTCAGCTTCCATGCGCTCGCTTCTCTTCCGTTTCTTCCTATGACGTCACTGACGTTGTTTACGTCGTTCCGCTGCACGCATTTCCTTTCACCTGATAGGTCAGTGGTGAGCTCAAATTTAACCTCTTAACCCTTAAAGACCTAGAGGTATTTTGTGTGCACCTAATGGGCCTATATTATTATTATTTTTTTAAAGCAGTTTTATTTTTATTTTAGCAGTCAGACTCAAGTGTCATATATTATTTTAAACAGGAGAACCTGAAGTTTCAATCTGTATCATTTAAAGGTCCAGTCTAAAACTTTATTTGGTCCAAAAACATATGAACAGACAGAAAATATTCCAGAATTTTCCAGAAACGATTTTTTTAAAAAGTGCCATTTTCTAGTTATTACAAACAAAACCTTATGAAGTTTGTTTTTCTTTCTTTAGAAATACATATTATAATGTTTTATACTTCCAAAATAAATTTTGTCTACATCCACCATTCCCTGAGCAAGTTATAGCAATTTATTTCAATGTTATTCCAAGGCGTTTTTCAATGGGGGGAAAAAATGCATTTATTTACTGACAATGTATTTGCCCAAAAGTTCTGGGAATGAACTAAACAGAAAAAAATGTTACAAAATAACAGAACACTGAAGCAAATTTGACTTTTTTATAAATAATATATTTTTAGTTACCATAAACAACACCACTTATAATAAACAAATATAAAATAAGAAAATAATAAATAATGCGTCAAAGTCCTAATAAACATGGTGCAAATCCTCAGTAAATAAAATAGATATAAATATTTACTATACTATAAATAGTTACATAACTAAACTAGATTCAATATGGACCATCCTTAGGTTTTATGTGCCAGCATGGATATGGTTGTCTGCGGATATGTATGGTTCGCGTGCAATGCAGACAAACAGCCCAACCTTTATTTGCGTCCTTTGAAAACAACAAGAGCAGCACTTCGTCTTTGCTGTGTCACTGTTTTGTCATGTTTTTGTGCTGTTGTGCATGCAAAAGTACTTAGTATGAGAATTATTTCATGCAAAACTTTTATTTAGCGTTTTATTTAGCCGCGCGTAAATGTGCAGCCTATCTCTCATTCCGTGTTGTTCAAATAGCTGATTGTTGGTTCACAAAGCGAAACCTATGCTTATTGGTTGAGATAGAGCGAGTTTGAACCAATCTGGGCATGGAGGAGGGACAATGCATCCATATATCATGTCTGGTTTGTCCGGAGAGACAAGTGACGAGCGTTCCTTTGTCAAATCAGCGTTGTCAAAATTTGATGACGTAACCACACTGATTCCGGAGCCTCTGAAAGTCCGTGAATGTAATGTGATACAGCGATGGAAAGCTGAGATTCTCTACTTTATGCCAATCTTTGAATTGTATGAATCGGATCAGCGGATCAAAAGTTATTAAACATTTAAGAGCAATACTTATTTTTAGCCGCGGGCGGCTGTCTCGGTCTTTAAGGGTTAAGGGCAAAGTAACAATATACATCTTCACAATTCACAAAAATTCAGAAAATAAAACTAAATCATCAACAATAAACAAACAGGAAAACAAAAAAATACCTTTAGGCAATTTTAAGATTTAAACTTGAATTCTATTTATGAAGTACTTTTAAATTAATCTATTAATTAGGTTTTTAATTTATTAATTAAGCTTAATGTATATCAGTTTATATTTGCATATATTTTTCTTTTATTTCTATTTGTAATACTATGGATTACACCCTCCCCCGTTAACTCTATGCACGTCTCTGTGCATGAAACTAACAGGCTGTGTGACTACTGCATCAGCTGCCTTTGTAAAGCTGTTGTTTTCAATGATGGAGTCAGTCACAGCCGTGCTAAGACTCTGAAAAAGAGACTGCACTATAGAGACCAACGGGTTACCCAATTCAGGATAAGTAAAAATCCGTGGTTTCTGCCTAACTCTATCAGACTTCCTGATAACATTACCATCATTTTCATGTTTCTTCGTTTCAGTTTCATGCTCACTATCTTTTACAGTTTCCTCTACAGGTATTTGCTGGTCACCTAAATTGACAGGAACCTCTGTAGGTAAGTTTTCATCAGACTCCACAACATCTGGATCATCAACAGGTAGAACATTCAAGGTAGGTGCATTGTCTATTTGAAAATTCTCTATTTCAGGTAAACATTCGATCGGACTGTCTGCTGAAACAGGTAGATTTTCAGTTGAAATGTGACCGACAGTGTCTTGAACTATTGGAATTGAGGCAACCTCAGTTTGTGGCCCGGTTCCAGCTTCATAAACCTCAGTAAACGTTATGTTCGTCGGTATTAAAAGATCACTGTGCATCAGCTCTAAGCTGCTGTCATCATCATCAGAGTCAAAATCTACCTGGTCTTGTACTTTGTTACAGGGGTTTTTACGAGTTGGAGGACGTTTCCGAGTACTGGGCAACGCAAGTACTTCCTCAGGTAACTGTAACAAATCACAAGGCAGTAAAAGGTCTCTGTGAAGCGTTCTTAGTGGGCCTTCTTTACCCTCTGGCTTGACAGTGTACACTGGGAGATTACCCGCTCTTTTCACAACAACATATACAAGTGATTCCCACTTGTCTGCCAACTTCTGTTTTCCCCTCAAGTGCACGTTTTTTACCAGGACCCTATCCCCAATGTCTAAAACAGATTCAACAACATGCTTATCAAAACGAGCTTTGTTTCTTTCTCCAACTTTAGCAGTACTTTTCATTGCCAAATCATACGTTTTTTTCAACCTACACTTCAAATCATGCACAAACTGCGAATGAGTTTTGTACTCCTCTCTGTTCAGTGGAACATCAAATGCCAAATCTATAGGTAACCGCGGCTGCCGTCCAAACATTAATTCATAGGGGCTAAACCCAGTGGAATCATGCTTGGTGCAGTTATACGCGTGAACAAGAGGTTTCACAAAACTACTCCAATGTACTTTGTCACATTTTTTCAACGTACCGAGCATGTTTAAAAGAGTACGGTTGAATCGTTCGACGGGGTTCCCCCTGGGGTGGTAAGGGGTTGTCCTAATCTTATGAATTCCCATCAATTCGCATAGTTCTTTTATAGTCTTTGACTCAAAGTCGGCCCCTTGATCACTGTGTAATTTTTCAGGAATTCCATAATGAACTATAAAATTCTCCCAAAGAGCTTTAGCCACTGTACGCGACTTCTGATTACAAGTTGGAACAGCAACCGCATACTTGGTAAAGAAATCTGTGATAACCAGCACATCTTTGGTGTTTCGGGAATCTGGTTCAATGGACAAAAAATCCATACACACTAGCTCAAGGGGTCGAGTCACTTGAATATTAACCAAGGGTGCAGCATGATCTGGTAAAGATTTACGACAAACACACCTAGGGCAGGTCCGGATCTTTCTTTCAATATCCACAAGCATTTTAGGCCAATAAAACCTAGATCTCACAAGGTCCAGTGTACGATCTACACCCAAATGCCCCATGTCATCATGTAGACATGTCAAAACCATACTACGCAAAGACTCAGGAAGAACTAGCTGATAAGTGATGGTATCTCCATCATGCCTCCTCCGATAGAGGATTCCATTTTGCAACTCCAACTTACTGAGTTCCCTCATAAGCAAAGAGAGCATAGGAAGTTCTTTCCGTACTAAAGGAGGGATTGTCTCACCTGTTTCTAACTGGACAATGACTTCACGGATAATGGGGTCAGATCTTTGTTTTTCTTTTAAATCATTCTCTCCAAATGTTGGCACTACCGGACAACCAAAATTATTCTCATCATGATCAAAACTGCCTGGGATTGCATCAACATGGATTGCAAGGGACTCAACTAAAGTCATAGGAGTAACACCACAATCCACGGACTTGCAATAGACAATGTGCTTATCACATATGGCCTGAATGACTTCAGGCGTCATGGTCTGGACATCATCAAACAGGTGGTTCAGTGCAAATTGACGAATTCGTTCCTGTTCCTTCTGAGATGCAATATCATTTTTTAAAGCACCATGAGGAAGTCTGGACAAACTGTCAGCATCTATGTTCTGTTTTCCAGCTCTGTACTGCAATTTAAAGGAAAATGCTGAAAGAGCGGAAAGCCACCTGTAGCTCGTAGAATCTAACTTAGCCGAGGTTAATACGTAAGTAAGTGGATTACTGTCGGTAACTACAGTAAATTGGTTACCGTACAGATAATCGTAGAATTTTTCAGTTACCGCCCATTTAAGGGCCAAAAACTCTAATTTATGAGCGGGATAACGGGCTTCACTTCGAGAAAGTCCACGGCTGGCATAAGCAATTACTTTTAACTGCCCTTCTTGCTCCTGGTACAAAGCCGCTCCCAACCCCACAGTGCTGGCGTCCGTATGTAAAACATACGGAAGTTTAGGATCGGCAAAACCAAGCACTGGAGCAGTAGTAAGTGCTTCGATGATGGCTTCAAACGCTTTCTGACAATTTGCAGACCAACGGCTCCCAAAGGGCTCTTTGGGATTGTGGTAATCTCTCCGTTCCCTAACTATAGAGCTCTTTCTATGTGGCGGATACCCTGACGTCAAATCATTTAAAGGCTTCACAATGGCAGCATAATCGCGAATAAATCTGCGGTAATACCCTGAAAAACCTAAAAATGATCTGAGTTCCTTCAGGTTTTTCGGAACAGGCCAAGTTTTCAGTGCCGCAACCTTGTCTGGATCGGTCTCTACACCACTACTAGACACTATGTGCCCAAGATATTTCACAGAAGTCTGAAAAAATCTGCATTTTTCCAGAGAAAGCTTCAACCCAAACTCCCGCAAGCGATGCAACACTCTCAACAACCTACGCTCGTGCTCCTCTAAGGTGTCAGAAAACACTATCAAGTCATCCAGAAAAACAACGACCTCTTTTAAATGAACATCGCTCATACACCGTTCCATCAGTCTTTGAAAGGTACTGGGAGCATTCGTAACCCCTTGCGGCATTCGATTGAACTCCCAGAAACCTAACGGACAGACAAAAGCGGTTTTGTGCTTATCGGACTCCTCAACCTCGATCTGGTAATAACCAGATTTGAGGTCCAAAACAGAGAACCAACGAGAACCAGTAAGAGCGGAAAAAGTTTCCTCCAAATTTGGCAAAGCGTAAGCATCTTTGATCGTTTGCAGGTTAAGTTTACGGTAGTCAACACAGAGACGGACATCCCCATTCTTCTTCCGAACAACTACGATCGGTGAAGAAAAAGGGGACTCCGACTCCCGGATGACACCGGCATCTAATAACTCCTGCAGATGTTTCCGCACAGCATCAAAATCTTGCGGGTGAATGGGGCGAGCTCTCTGTTTAAATGGGGTTTGGTCATGTAGCCTTATGCGATGCGTCACTTTATCAGTCTTGCCGAAATCTAAATCATGAAGAGCAAAAACATCTGACATCGCACACAACTTTTGTGAAATTCTCTCCTTCCACTCATTAGGTATTGGTGAGTCACCAAAATCCAAAGTGTACGGTGGTAACTCTTTACCCTGACTGTTGGACTCTGTGGCAGGTTCCTTAACATTCACACTCTGCAGTGAATACAATTCTGCAATGACACTCTTTGCAGGAACTAAAATGTCATGCTCAGTTTCATTTTTCAGGATCACTGGGATTTTCTGAAATGATCTCTGGGAAAGGGTTACAAGAGAAGATGCACACAAAAGACCTCCAGGCAAGGAAGACTGAAGAGGAGCCTCCATCAGAGCCCACTTATCAGAGGAAAGCTCTCTGGAATTTATTGAACCCTCAAGCACAAGAGTTTGTCCTGCAGGGACAACTTCAGGCTTTGTACCCTGGGCTCGAACAAGTCCAATCATGCTATTGGTTTTTTGCTTGAATCGGTGTCTGAGAACATTCATGACGACTTTGAATCCATACGGTAATACATGTGAAGGCTGGGCTACTTCAGAATCAAACTGGGCTTCATAGGCTAAGTCAAGGGTGTTTGTACCAATTAGAACAGGAGACTGAACATTACTGCTAGTATCTGCAGTGACCAAAGCAAGAGTGGTAAGTGTGATCTCTGCTCCAAGGAATTCTTTTGGGAACACTACATCAATCTCAACATAGCCCAGATACGGAACAAACTGTCCATTTGCAGCTTCCACCTCAAGATGTTCAAGCGGTTTTATCTCTAGATGAGACAAATTCTGTTCATAATAGGTCTGAGAAACAGTGGTTACCTGCGAACCTGTGTCAAAAAGAACACTACACTTTTGACCCGCTATAGAGACTTCAGCAGTGCATTTTGCCCCTACCAAGCCCTTAGGCAAAATAAAAGGTTTGCTTCTACTGCTAGCATGGTGATTGCAAAATTTACTATTCTTGGGACGCCTGCTACATTTTTCAGCCCCCGTTTGTCCCACAACTGGAGCTGATTCTATTTTAAAGGAATGCGATAGGATGACCCCATTTGTGCCTCCCAGGATGACTGCCGCTCTTTTAAAAGCTTTCTTTTGGCAGCTACCAAGGCAGGATTTGCATCACGATCACATGTAGAAGCAATATGACTGTCTTCACCGCAGTGAAAGCAGTACCAGGGCCTAGGTTTACTCAGCTGCTTAAGAGGGACACTGCTTACAACTTCACTCAAGTTTGTTTGCACGGACTGGGTTTTGTTCATCCTAGTAGCAGATTGAGTTTTTGCAGACTTGCTTGGCTTAGCTTCAACAATTTGACCCTTCAACCCTACTACTTGCTTTTGCAAGTCACAAACCCTGCCCTCTGGAGCACACTGAGCTTGCTTTTTAGCTTTCGTTAAACCCTCAACTTGGTTCTGAAGCTCTGCAATTTGCTTTTTCAAATCTGAAACAATAGTCTGAGTCGATACAACCTCATCCGATGAAGCGCACACAGAGTAAGAGGATGTTCGCAGCTTGGATGCACCAAGATGTTTTCTCATACGGAGCTCTTTTGTGCTAATTTTGTCTTCTGCTGTTCGCAACAGTAATAACAATTCTGAGAAGGAAGGGGGATTGGCCTTCTTTTGTTCTAGTTGTAATTCTGAAATGAGGGCATCGTCCCAACAACCCCTACAGAACTGTCTTACTAAGTGTCGATCAGCCTCACTAGAGGGCACACCACCTCTTCTAATAGCCTGTGCAAGAGCTACTTGCAATCGCTGTAAAAACTGTGATGGCTTCTCTCCTGCATTCTGCATTGTGCTCAAGAACTTAGCAAAGAGTTCGTCACCATCCTCCACCGTTCCGAAAGCTGAATCTAAAAGATCAAGATAAGCTCTAGGCGTTGCATGCAGACCTAGCGTCCTCACAATGTCTGATGCTGGAGGTTGAAGGCTGTCAATAATTTTTCTAGATCTGACTAAATCAGACACGGCTGGGTCTTGTAGCATGAGTTCTACACTGTTGTGCCAAATCTCATAATCTACCTCATTCGCTGGACGAGGGGACCGCCCAGAAAAGAATCTTAGCTTGAGAGGAGCATGCATGTGAGAAGTAGCTTCTTCACTCTTCACAATATGCTCAACTACAACACGCTGTATCTCTGGGGGATTCACATTAGGAACATTCGTCCCAACTAATGGAACAAATGCAGCACCCATAGGCATTTCCTGGCTCCCCTGAACAGGGTTAACTTGAGGAATACCTGAGCGCAAATCAGAGGCAACATCTGTAGTATCGTCATCAGCCTGTGCTATGGGTTCCCTGCATTTAGAAAGCTCTTCTTGTAAGAGGTCCTCAAAACGCCTACCACTAAGCTTTGCAATGCTTTTCAACTTTTCCATATAGCCCTTGGTGGCACTAGTAGTGACGGTTTCAACATAAATACTGGACAAAGCTTTGATCTCATACTGAATATCAGCCTGATGTGGATTTTCAAAAATGAATGGTAACTGGGGCTCTAGGATTTTCACTGCACTTCCACTCTCATATTCAACTATCACATTTTTGTGATGGGGGGACCCAGGACTGTCAATGCGGACAATTCTATTTATGCACCCATATTTACCTAGATGCTCGGTCAGATCAATATCACTCTCTGTGTCTGTAGTTCCGCTTACAATAAGTGAATTTGGAACCTTAATGTTCTCCTGTTCAATGATTTCCATCTTTACGTTGTAAAGTCTAATCAAATACGTCTGATTTCTTACTATAGTCACTCTCTACTTACTGCTCCTGGCTGGCTCGCCAAACTGTAGCGCCACCCTCAGGTCACCCACGTCACTACAACTGCTTAGACTGCGTGAATCTGAGGGAAACGTGGACCAGTACTGTAGGTTCGTAGGAGCAGAAATGAGAGACCGACTTAAGAGAACAGACAACAGAGATTAGTTTCAACTATAATGAACTTTATATAATAAAGAAAGAAATAAAAATAATAATTGTCTTAATTTCTCTTTCCAGAGGAAAAAAAACAACAATAAAGAAGAACAACTTCTTTCAAAGTAAAGAAACTTGGTTATCAATAAACCCTCTTAATGATAATAAAAAATGAAAACCAAATAAACAAAAGAATGAATTGTCTCTTTTTTCCTTTCTTGAAAACCTCTTATTTAATCTTTTCTTTCTCTCTGACAAACTGGTTTATTTATTTCAATTTTATGGTTTTATATATATATTTTAGCTTATTTTAAGTACAACGTTTGACCTATTTTTATTTATAGCTAATTGACGTGTCCTAATTATATTACTTTATTCTATTAGAAGTAAACTACATGTAGTATCAGCTAATTTTATGTTAGTTTAAGCAAAATACTCAAATTTTCAACTCAGCTTGGAAAACAAAAGATAAATACCCCAAATGACAATGAATAAATCACAATTATGAAATAAAATAACAATTTGTCTTCACACTAATAAAGTGCAAATGAAAAACAATAATGAAACAATATAACTCTCAGAAAAAATGACAAAAGGTTCAGTGAAGGCTAATTCCAACAGTCTTTGTTGTAGACTTTATATATCAGTCTCTGAAATCACGAGGAAAAGTATTGTTTCGATTTCAATCCATAAATTGAGTCCTACCGTCCTGCTGCCCAGAACATACCACAGTACAGGTGGAAAGGAAGAAAGTGTGATGCCAGCTTACTCTGTCATCCAGCACAGTTCTGTCATGAAGATGAAACATTAAACAACAGGTGCAATTGCTGCAATTTCACCGTGAATGTGTTCAATCGAGATCCGTTGGGTGGCCCGCCATCTCATTGCACGCGATGACAACCGCGATCCGTGTCCTCGCTGCATCCGCGTCAATATCAAAGTAATATCGCAAGATCAACAAACAATCAGGTCCGATGAATCACTATCAATATCTTTCTAGACGTTCTGTCAAGTTTAAAAGACTGGATTTCACTCGTTTCTCGCTGGATTAGCTTTCCGATCTCAGCTTCCATGCGCTCGCTTCTCTTCCGTTTCTTCCTATGACGTCACTGACGTTGTTTACGTCGTTCCGCTGCACGCATTTCCTTTCACCTGATAGGTCAGTGGTGAGCTCAAATTTAACCTCTTAAGGGCAAAGTAACAATATACATCTTCACAATTCACAAAAATTCAGAAAATAAAACTAAATCATCAACAATAAACAAACAGGAAAACAAAAAAATACCTTTAGGCAATTTTAAGATTTAAACTTGAATTCTATTTATGAAGTACTTTTAAATTAATCTATTAATTAGGTTTTTAATTTATTAATTAAGCTTAATGTATATCAGTTTATATTTGCATATATTTTTCTTTTATTTCTATTTGTAATACTATGGATTACATATACATCAGAAGGTTTGTTCACAGACAAAGAGAGATTTCGCTTAAAGAAGTTTGTGACAAAATTGCTGGCTGAGGACGTAAATGAAGGAAATGATATTGCTTAAGACTATGAGTTTGAAAGAGAGTGTGTGCACTTTTTTGTTGTGTTTGTTCTTCTCTTTTCCTTTAATTATTGGTGAGCTAAATATTGCGACAATCAATGTTAATGGTTTAAGAGAAGCTAATAAGAGGGCTAAAGTTTTTGAAGTGATAAAACAAAAAAAAGTTGATGTTGCCATGTTGCAGGAAACACATAGCGACTTTAGAAATGCTGCTAAGTGGGCAGTAGAATGGGATGGGGTCTCAGTTTTAAGCCACAACACATCCCTTAGTGGAGGAGTTGCAATTCTTTTTAATAAAAATTGTACTCCTCATTCATATCAAGTGGAAGAATTTGTTAATGGGAGACTCTTAAAAGTTAGAGCCATCTTTGATAAAGTTAGTTTTAATTTCATTTGTGTGTATGTCCCTACTTCAGCTCTAGAAAGGATGGTGTTTTTAAATACACTTTGTTCTGTTATACAAAATTGTTGTGTAGAAGAGTATCTTTTTCTGGGTGGAGATTTTAATTGCACAATGTCTAAATTAGACAGGAATCATGCAGAACCCCATTTGCCTTCTCAAAATCGCTTAATTCAACTTGTTAAGGCACATGAGCTGTGTGATGTCTGGAGGCAATTGAATGGGACACAAAAACAGTACACCTGGACTCATGTTAGGGATAATGTTATCTCCTTAGCTAGGCTGGACAGGTTTTATGCGTTTAAACATCAATGCAATGTAATAAGAAAGTGTTCGATCATCCCGTTGAGTTTTACTGATCACAGTATGGTACAATGTAATGTTTTTTTTAATTCAATTAAAACCAAGAGTGCATATTGGCAATTAAATGTAAACTTGTTAAATGACAATTTTTTTAGAGATGCTTTTAAAATGTTTTGGAGTGAGTTTAGGACAATAAAAAGTTCTTTTAGTTCTGTAAAACAATGGTGGGACTTTGGTAAAGCACAGATTAAACAGTTTTGTATACAATTTACTCAAAACGTTACTAAAGAAACTGGTTTAGCTATGAATGCCTTGGAGGCTGAAATTTTAAAAATTCAGGAATTAGCTGAACAATCTGGCGATCAAGGAGTTTTTGATCTGTTAGTCAACAAAAAAACACAGTTAGCTGATTTGCTGGATTTTAAAACACAGGGAGCTCTGGTCAGATCAAGATTTCAGAGTATAAATCAAATGGATGCTCCTTCCAGGTTTTTTTTTTAACCTAGAAAAGAAGAATGGACAGAGCAGGACCATCCATGCTTTATATTCTGAATCAGGGAGATTGTTGACAGAGCCAAATGAAATTTGCAGGAGAGCAACTAGTTTTTATCAAGAATTATATAAAAATGAGCTCAGAGTAAACTATGGAACTGAACATGATTTCTTCAGCGGTTTACCACAGGTCTCAGAGGAGGCTAATAAGGAAATCTCAGGTGCACTGAGTGAAGCAGAGTTGTGGAAAGCCCTCCAAGAAATGGAGTCAGGAAAGGCTCCAGGGATTGATGGTTTACCAGTTGACTGGTATAAAACCTTTTGGTCTGATCTAAGAGAAGATCTAATGGAGGTGCTGAATGAGAGTCTGGCTGAGGGCCGACTACCACTGAGCTGCCGAAGAGCGGTTTTAACTCTTTTGCCGAAAAAAGGTCACCTGGCAGATATCAAGTGTTGGAGACCCGTATCTTTACTCTGTAGCGACTATAAGCTGCTCTCCAAAGTCTTGGCAAATCGGCTGACAGGGATAATGAGCTCTGTCATCCATCCTGACCAGACCTACTGTGTGCCAGACAGATCAATTTTTGACAATGTTTCACTTGTTCGTGATTTGTTTGAAGTCTCCAAGACATTAAATATAGATTGTGGCTTAATTTCTCTGGATCAAGAGAAAGCTTTTGATCGGGTAGAACATCATTATCTTTGGACAGTTTTAAGTGTTTTTGGCTTTTCTCAGAAATTTATTGATTATGTTAAAGTTCTTTATAGTGACGTTGAGAGTATTTTAAAAATTAATGGTGGCTTGGGTGCCCCTTTTAAAATTTGCAGAGGTATTAGACAAGGGTGTTCATTATCTGGTATGCTTTATTCTTTAGCAATTGAACCCTTTTTAAATAAAATAAGAACTAAATTGCATGGCATAGTCTTACCAAATTGTAAAAATAACCTCACATTGTCAGCTTATGCTGATGATGTGATTGTTATGGCTGGAAACCAAACTGACATTCAAGTATTAATAAAGTTACTTTCAATTTTTAAAGAACTGTCTTCTGCAAAGGTAAATTGGAGGAAAAGCGAGGCAATATTGCTGGGAAACTGGAGGGGGGGGAAACCGTTTTTACCAGAAGGTTTAGAATGGAAAAAATGTGGTCTCAAATATTTAGGTGTTTTTTTAGGTGATGAACTAACAGTACAAAAAAATTGGGAAGGGGTATTTGAAGGAATTAAAGGTAGGCTTGAGAAATGGAAATATTTATCACCAAAAATGTCATTTAGAGGCCGCATCCTAATAATCAACAATTTGGTTGCATCCTCGTTATGGCACAAATTTACTTGTGTTGATCCTCCCATTTACCTTTTAACTAAAATACAATCTGTTTTAGTGGATTTTTTCTGGGACAAACTACACTGGATTCCACAAAGTGTGTTGTTCTTGCCTAAAGAGGAGAGTGGGCAAGGGTTAATTCATTTGCAAAGTAGGTTGACAACGTTTAGGTTGCAACATATCCAAAGACTTTTAAATGGTTCTGTTGAATATAAGTGGTGTGCTGTTGCTTTTATAATTTTACACAAGCTTGGAAATCTTGGTTTAGATAAAACTCTTTTTCTTTTAGACCCTAAAAAATTGGACACTTCTGTTTTACCGATCTTCTACAAGAACATTTTTAAAGTGTGGAGTCTTTTTGTCTTTAAACGAACAATGGATATACTGTCACTTCATTGGCTTCTGGAAGAACCTTTAATTCTTGGAGCACGCTTTGACATATCTTCAGAAGGGACATACCCTGGTCTTAACAAGGCACTTATAGACAATAATGTCATCAAGCTGCTACATTTACTTGAATTGACTGATCGTGATTTTAAGCACTCTGAGGAAGTTGTTAAGCGTTTGGGTTTCAGGTCTGCTCGCCTAATTGAACAGGCAATTCTGAGATGGAGAACTGTCCTTAAACCGGCAGAATGGTTGTTGTTGTCCAGTCTTTGGGATGGAAAAAGCATCCCGAATCCAACAGACTCTTTCCCACTTTTGTATATTTCGGTCAATACAGAGAATTTTTCTGGTGTCCTTTTGGAATCTGTTGAGTCAATGTGTGTTAATTTTTTATCTTGTACTGGAAAAGTTTTGTATAAGTTCTGTGTGATAAACTTAAATAAGAAAATGTTAGACAAAAGGAGTGACACTCCATGGCTTGATTTTTTTAAACTTGAGAATGAAGTAAAACCTCAATGGAGAGCACTGTACAAACCACCATTAATGAAAAAAGTTGGTGATTTGCAATGGAGAGTCCTTCATGGGGCTATAGCTGTAAACTCTTTCATTTCAATTTTAAATCCTGAAATTAGTCCGCTATGTCCTTTTTGCAATGAAAGAGAAACCATTTTTCATGTCTTTGTGAAATGTGTTAGATTGGGTCCATTGTTTAAGTTATTGCAAAGTTTTTTTGCTAGATGTTTTGAGACTTTCTCGATTGAAACATTCATCTTCGGTTTTAAATATGTAAGGAGTAAGAGATTTTCTTGTTAATTACTGAATTTTATACTAGGACAAGCAAAAATGGCTGTGTATGTGAGCAGAAGGAGGAAAATTGAAAATAACACACAACATAATGTAGTAATTGTTTTTTCAAGCATGATACAAGCAAGAGTCTTAACTGATTTTAGTTACTATATACAAATGGATGATTTGGAAACTTTCGAAAATATTTGGTGCTATAATAATGCTTTGTGTTGCGTAGATGAAAACAATGTTGTTTTTACACTTATTTGAAATGCATAGTTTTTCATTGATGTAAATTGAATTGACTAATTTATAGTAATATTGTGTTTGTTTTAATGTAATAAAGTCCTCCTATGGGAGGATCAGATCCAAAATATCTTAATTTGTGTTCTGAAGATAAACAGAGCTGAACAACACGAGGGTGAGTAAAAATTTTATTTTAGGGTGAACTATCCCTTTAAGTTTCAGGCTTGATGGACATACTACACTCATCCTGACTTGATTGTCAGATTATAAATTGTTACATTGGCAG
This sequence comes from Danio rerio, assembly GCF_052040795.2. Classification (NCBI taxonomy): domain Eukaryota; kingdom Metazoa; phylum Chordata; class Actinopteri; order Cypriniformes; family Danionidae; genus Danio; species Danio rerio. Next base: position 30,546,109 of record NC_141042.1, read on the forward strand.
AAAGGTGCAAAGCATTCATGAGAAGCGTCTCCATTTTTAGTTAACTTTTTTTAACTGCATTTTTTTGTGGCAGGTTAACGGCTTCATTGGAAGAAAAATCTCTGCAGTCTCCCCGGAAATCCCTCCGTTCTAAAATAGAAAACCTCACCCCAAGTGAAGGGTTGACCCATAATCAATTGAGAACAAGACTAATACTTGTATAATTTTCAGATATTATATTGTTGTTGTTACATTAATAGGAAATTGCACAACTGGAGATAAAAATGCATTGTGTTGTTGTTAACTTATTATCCACAGCCTTGTGACTTTTATTTTTTTCAGGCTTTTAGGGGGTGATCAGGTCTTAAGGTCATTATCCTGAACTTGCATCCATTCCGTTCTCATGAATGCATATATGCTGTCTGCTTTAATGAAAAGATGTACGTATGTGTGCGTGCATGCGTGTGTGTGTAATATTATAAGTGTGTGTTTATACATTCCAGGACATTGAATCCAGAGAGGCAGAGGAAGACATGGCAGGAAAGACCATGGGCATCTACAAAGTACAATCAGAGGATCATGGTCAAGGTGATGGACGCTTCACTGATGTCCGTGTTGTGCTGGAAGGTGTGGAGGTTCTCCACAACCTGTAGAGTGTCACTCATGCATGGGTTATGCTTTATGGCCTGATCTACGCGCTCAATTTGAACAACCCTAAAAGCCTGAAGTGTACATTTGAGGTGTACCAGAAAATCCTGATGGACCTGGACTCAACCAAGCTTTCCCCGAAAGTACAGACACTGAAACTGATATTGCTCCAGTGATTTGGCTAAAAATAATAACTTATACAGCCCCTACCCATTTTTTTTCACATTGTGCTCCAACCCAGAGATATGTTAAAATGATTTCCTAGTTCTATAATGATATGTTAATTATCAACTGAAAATGGATCTCCGAGTACAGTTTTATTTTTTATTTATTTATTTTTTTGGGTGTCCAAGCAGTCATGTGATGTTCGAGTGTGGCTGTGTAAGTGGGTTCATATGGATGGTTTCCTAAATGTTGGCTGATGTTAACTTGGCTCAATCCAGAGTTTTGTATAAAAGATAAATATAAATAAATCTGGAATTTTCCAGTTGGTCTAATTCAATGTGATGCATTGTTTGATTTGGTTTAGTATATAAGCATACATTAAACATGATTCAAATAAATGTTATTTATATTTTTTAGTTACCCCAATTTAGTTCTCTTAATTATTATGCAATTTATACAATAAACTGTGTATTTTAAATAAATACACTTTTTGTTATTAATTTAGAATAATTACACTTTACATGAACTAATTACGTAAACCTGAGGATTATGCATTTAAAATAAATAGGTTTTATTATCCTTATGAAAATAAATAGTATAAAGTTTATTTGGTAGATTTGTGTTAAAATTATGAAAAAAATATAAATGGGAATTTGTCATGTAATAAAATTACATAAATCTTAATTTTTGGATGAAATATTTCTGTGAGTATTGCACTTTTCACTATTTCAAATTGTTTTACCAGAGTTTCTCTTTTGATATCTTCCCCAATCTCATCCATGGCATCCACAATTACTTGGCTTGGTAAAAACCCTTCTTTAATCTCATATAAAACATCCTTAACCTGACAAACACCTGCTTCCAACCAATATTTAAAATATACTTCTTTCTCTTGTGTTAAAATATTAGCATTTAAAAACAAAGGTTGATTTAATAACATGTTCCTCCCTTCAGGTTTAAAATCAACGTGACTTAAAAACTCACTCCATGCTTGTAAAACTTCTCTATAAAAATCAGGAATCCCAGTCATCATGCTTTGTTTCAGTTTCATCCATAAAATATAATCATTCATATTAAAACCCCCACATTTGTTAAGATAAAACCTCATTACTTGTTACCATTCGGCTTTAAATTTTTTATTTAAATACTTTTTTATTACTTTGACTCTCATGCTTTTCTTTCTTGTCTCTGGATCTAACAAACCTAACCCCCCATCATCGGTTGCTCCAATTAATACATTATATCCAATTCTTGGTGGTTTTCCTTCCCAGATAAAACTCAATAAACATTGTTTTATTCTCTGCTCATGCCAGTGATCCATAGGAGTAACTCCTAACACATACCACATTTTTGACAACATCAACGTAATTACGATTAAAACTTTTCCTTTCAATTTGACTCTGCTTTGTTTCTACCATTCCAATCTTCTTTCCATTCCTCCGATAATTTCATCCCACATTATCTCCTTATCTCTTTTCCCATTTTCTCCAAAGGTTATCCCTAAAATATTTCTTTCTTTCTGGTCTTTAAATTTAAAAACATCAGGTAGAATACATGCATTGCCTAATCTCATGACTACAGTTTTTTCCATATTTACTTTAGCACCTGATCCATTACAATATCTTTCAATGATTTTCATTGCATTTATAACACTTTGCATATCTTTTAAAATCAGTGTAGTATCATCTGCATACTGATAAATTTTCTGTTCTATTTCTATTTCTACAATTTTAATTCCATGTATTCCTTTATCTTTTATTATAGCTGATCCTAGAGCTTCAGTCACTAGACTGTACAGCTGTGCAGAGAGTGGACATCCCTGTTTTATAGATCGTGTTACATTAAAACAGTCTGTAATAAAACCGTTAACTTTAATACGACTAATAGCTCCGTTGTATAAACACTTGATCCATCTTAAAAAATTATTCCCAAATCCAACCTTTTTTAAAACCTCAAATAGAAAATTGTGTTCAACTCTGTCAAATGCTTTCTCGAAATCTACACTTATTACATATCCATTTTTTCTCTTTTCTTTTATGTATTGTATTATATCTCTTATACTGCTAATTATGTCTGTGATATCTTTCCCTTTCACGCCAAATGCCTGACTAGTTTTCATAATATCGGGTAAAACCTTTTTAACTCTATTTGCTAAAACCTTGGCTAAAATCTTAAAATCTGTGTTTAGCATTGTTAGGGGTCTAAAATTCCTCAAATCATTTTTCTCACCTTTTTTCTTATATATCAGTTTAACTAAACCAACTCTCATTAAATGCGTTGTTTCTTGTTTTTTAAAAACGTCATCAAAAATTTCCTTTAAAATTGGTGCTAACACATCCTTAAAAACTTTGTAAAACTCAGATACTAATCCATCTAATCCTGGACTTTTCCCATTACTTAATTGCATTATAGATTCCTTGATTTCTTCTGTTTGTATTTCCTCATCACACATCTTTTTATCATCTTCTGTTACCTTTCCCTCAATTTGATCCAATAAAAATTGTTCTTCTTTTTCATTTATTTCACCTTTTTTTAAAGACTTTCATAAAAATCTCTAACTTCCTTTAAAATATCCTGTTTTTCTTTTATTTTTTTCCCATTTTCTTTTTTAAATTCTCTTATAATTTCTCCGTTACCCTTACTTTTCTCTAAATTGAAAAAGAATTTTGTACATTTCTCTCCATCCACAATATATTTGGCTCTGCTTCTGATCATCGCACCTCCACATTTTCTTTCTTCTATGTTTCGTAATTCCTCCTCCAGAAACAGTATTCTCTCTATATCTACCTTTTCTTGATTTAAACTGTCATTTAATTCCCTTCTAACCTCTACTTCTTTATATGTGCTTTTGCTTTTTGTATTGATTTACTCATTTTAATCGTATACTTTTTAATTTCATATTTTGTGTTATCCCACCATATTCTTTTATCTTCATGATACATCTCATTTTGTATTTCAGTATTTATTAAGTCCACTATTGCCTTTCTATAAGGTTCTCCTTTTAAAATTTCTGTATTTAAAATCCATATCCCTTTTCCTCTTTCGGTTTCATTAAAATCAATCTTCTTTAATAAAAACTTGTGGTCACTTAGCGCTGTTTCTTTAAAATAAACACTCTGTATAAAATCACCCAGTTTTTCCTTGCATAAAATAAAATCAATCCTACTGTGCTTTAAGTTACCATCTACTAACTGTCTTCTTGAATATTCTCTTTTTCCTTCATTCCTTACTCTCCATATGTCCACTACTTTGTGCTCTGCCATTAGTTTCTGCAACTCTTTTCTCCCAGTGTCATTCCTAAAAACCATGCCATCCGCTAAATCAATTCTATTAAAAACCGTGTTAAAATCTCCAATTAAAATAGTTTCTCCCCATAAAATCATTAAATCATTTATTCTGTTAAAAAAGTCCTTCTTTTCTTTTTCTGCTACTGGAGCATGAATGTTACATAATGTTGTATTATTTCCTTTCATTCTAATAGCAAGGCATTTTCCGTCTTTATCATTGTATATTTCTTCCACATCATTCTTTATATCTTCTTTGACTAAAATAGTGACCCCTCTTCCCATCCTTCCATCACCATTGTTATAAAAATATTTGCCCCCTCCATCTCCTTTTAAAATCTTCCATCACGCCATCATTCCAATTTGTCTCTTGTAAAGAAATTAAGTTTTGGTTTTTGCACAGTTCCTTTACTTTGTCAAATTTTGTAACATTCAAAAGACCTCTTGTATTAAAACTAACACAAATAAAAACCATTAAAAGAAAAGATAAAAATAAATACTTAAAATACATTACTCATCTTCCCCTCCTTCTAAACTCCTTAACACATTGAACATATTAGCTTCAGCCTTTTTTCCAACATTGTCCAAATTTGGTTTTACCTTTAGTGTTCTTCTTCTTAAATTCACTTTCATACATTTGTCCATATTGTCCACCTTTGCATCTTCTTCACCTTCACCTTTCATGTCTGAAAACTCAATTTCCATCATTTGATTTCCTCTCTCCTTCGTTTCTCCATCTTCATTAAAATCCACAACTTCTCCAGTGTTATTCTTTAGTTGTTCTATTTCTATTTGCTGTGTTGCTTCTTCCTCCAGATCTCCTTCAAGTTTTGCATCGTCCTCCTTATTTCCTTCTTGCACCTGTCTGTCCACCTGTTTTTATTTTTCTCCTTCCTTCCCTTTGTAATGGAAATTCATTTTTAGATGAGCTTTATATGTTAGGAAATTTAACAAGTTTTGGGTATTTGATTATTGTGATCAAAAATAATTAGAAGGGTTTTTACTGCAAATTGGGCCTCACCATGCTGGTAGATCTGTCTCTGTGGGATAGCGGCGTGATTAATGAAAGTGAGATCTGACATCGGGCGGAGATCGAGACCGTTGTTACAATTGAGATCTGGCGTTTAGCTGAGATCAAGACCTTATACAAGTGAGATCTGGCGCCTGTCTAAGATCAAGACCTTTTTAATACGTTCGGCTAGCTAACTGCGATTTACTCCCGGGAGGGGGTTGAAATCAGGGGGCTGTACAATTTACTTCCAAAAAGAAGCTGATACCCAGGCTGTGCGATTTACTTCCAGAAGGAGGTTGAAATCAGGGGCCGGGCAATTCACTTCTAAAAGGAAAGTGAAATTGTGTGCCACGAGAAATAGAGCTGGAAAGCTTAACTTGTCGATTTTAAGTGAAAAATCGAAATCTGTTGGAGACGTCTGACAGATTAATAGGTACCGACAAAGTCCAGGGGAAGATTTTTGCCAGCATGGGGACGTCTCAAAACAATGTACGAAGATATGATAGACCGGTGTTTTGGAATATGGGAAAAAATTATATGGAAAAAGAAAAAAAGCATGCAAGATATAGGAAAACTAATAAAGTATCACAAGTTTCTGAGGGAAAGGGAATGCTGAGTGTTACTAGGTTAAACAAATTGAAAGAGTTGATTAAGAAGGCAAAAGGAAAAGCAGGTTGTTTTTGTGAAAGGAATGTGTGTGTCGTGTGGAGACACTGTTGATTGTTGGCTCAGAAAGGCAGATAAGAGGCAAAGAGGAAAATGCTACTGAGGCAGCTGGCATTTAGGGAAAAGAACGAAAAAGTGTCATGTAGGGAAAAGAATGAAGGAGATAAAGTGAAGGAAAAAGCAAGTGAAAAATGTGAAAGTGTGAATGAAAGATTAATTAGGATTACTAATCTTTTCTATACATCTGTTTCCATACATGTACCGCCGTACCATCACTATCCCGTGGCTGAGCTGCGAGCCTTGAGAACTGTCCCAGAAAACCTCCGACCGCACCAACGAAATTCCCACCTCGAACGAGTGGAGGACATCTGTTTTAACTGGAGAAATGGACATTTAACAGACATTTTGCTGTGTGCTCAACATGTTGAAGACAAGACAAGAGCAAGACAAGAAGAAAGCAGAAAACGAGCTGCACATGGCTCTGGTACAAGCGGCCAATCAAAGATAAAACCAAGACCTGACAACCAAAGATATCACAAGTTCAAAGGCGACAAAGGTGTCAAAGGTGAGAAAGATACCAGAAGATGGAGAAACTGGAATGTGATGGATGGCGATTAAATCTGCAGAGCCTGTGGTGTACGTGACGAGAAACTGTACCAAATGTCTGCGCTTGCCACCGAGATGGACTTTTGGTCAAGGATTGACCCGAAAGGCGCAAACCAACAACGGAGCTGATGTGCGGAAAGGGAAGAGCAGAATGGAGAGGGTCTGGGCAAGCACCCAACAGCTACAGTAAAGGGAAGTGAACATTTTTTACTAACATGTTTAAATGTAGACACATTTTTATACACACATATTCACATACACTGATATACTGGCTCTCTGCAATGAAGAAAAAGCTTGCATTTCCCACTGTAATTTTGATCACAGTGATGTTGATCATTTTTCTGATGAAATGGCATTGTTTTTTTGGTAATGAAGCATTTTTAATACGACAAAATATTTTATGTTGATTGAGACCACTTTGGTTGAGTTTTTTAGCTGATAGCGGAGCTAGCAGATCTTACATACGACCATGTGACCTGCAGTGTGAAATACCTCTATCAACCAAATTTCACAAGTCTCTGTCTGGATCTGGTCATACAGTGGTTGAGCGATTTACAGCTCCGCTGACCTGTGAGACAGAGGGGGGTAAAATTTTCAGACATGCATTTGTTTGTTCACCAAAATGCCCCGTTCCCATCCTCGGAAGGGACATTTTGTGTAAACTAAACTTAATTTTAACGGCAGATTCCTCTGGTGTGAGAGTGATTGAAGGGGAGGAATTTTGTTGTTTACAAATTGAATCACAAGAGCCGAAGTGGGCCTATGAATGGCTCATTGAAGACAATGAATGGGCTAATTCAATTTGCAAATTGGCTAAAGAATGTGTTAAACCTTTTGACAGTGATATAATGTCTCCTGGTGAACTGCATTGTACGTCACAAGTCGTTATTGATAGGGATGATGATTTTGAAAAAGCTTGGTTTGAGAAAAATGAACAGGAAACTTTGAAATTGGAGAAAATGTACTGGAATGACAGTTTTTGTGCAGTTTCAGTGTCTCTGTCAGAAGAGCAGCGTTCATTCTATCTCTTGTCAGCACAGGCTGTGCCTCACATATCAGTTTGCAAGGGTAAACAACAATCTTGGGCTGATTTAGGGCCGTTTGTGAAGCACTGTGTTGAAGCCGATGACTGGGAGAATAGAGAGAAAGGGGTACAATTTAGCAAAAGCTCAGGGGCAATTAGAGTAGAGAGTAAAACTGAAACAGCTGTTTCAAAAACTGTGACTGCTATTGACAAAGTGTGCGTGAAGAATTCTTGCATGGTTAACTTTAACGCTGCAGACATAAATCCAGCTTTAGCAGAAATACCCAGCGAACTGTGGGCTAAAAGCAAGTATGATGTTGGTTTGATTAAAGGTTGTGTGCCAGTCACAATCACTGCAAAATCTGATTACAGACCATGTCAACAACAATATCCTTTGAAAAGGGAAGCCATTGAGGGTATTACCCCAGTGTTTGAGGCTTTACTGGAACAGGGCGCTATTGTACCATGCAACAATTCTGAGGTTCGCACCCCTATTTTTCCTGTTAAAAAGATAAGGGATAATGGGATGCCTACAGAATGGCGTTTTGTACAGGATTTACAAGCAGTAAATGCAGCTGTCAAACAAAGGGCTCCATTAGTTCCAAATCCGTACACGATTTTGTCACAAATTCCTAAAAAATCACAATTCTATTCAGTAGTTGATCTGGCAAATGCATTTTTCAGTGTGCCAGTGGACAAAGACAGCCAATTTTGGTTTGCATTTAATTTCAACGGTAAAGGCTACACCTTTACACGTCTGTGTCAGGGTTTTATAGCATCTCCAACTTTGTACAATGAAGCGTTGTTAAGAAGTCTGGAACCTTTGACCCTGACAGCTGGAACTGCTTTGCTACAGTATGTTGATGACTTGTTGATATGTGCTGAGGATGAGGAGACATGTGTGAAAGACACTGTGACTCTCCTTAAACACCTGGCTAAGGAGGGCCACAAAGTCAGTTTGACAAAATTGCAGTTTGTTAAACAAAAGGTAACATTTTTGGGGCATGTCATTACACCACACAGTAAATCTCTGTCTGAAAAAAGGATGAGTGGTATAAAAAATGTACCAAAACCGCTGACGAAAAAACAAATGTTGTCTTTTTTGGGAATGTGCTCATATTGTCGCACATTTATTCCAAATTATGCAATTTTGGAACAACCCCTGAGAGCCCTAACATTAGGGAAGGGGATGAAATCCACTGACAAACTAGAGTGGACGACAGAGGCAGAGCAGGCATTTGTAAACATGAAGTTACAAATGGCTGAGGCCCCTGCATTGGGTTTACCTACACCAACAAAACCATTTGTTCAGATGGTCGATGAGAGAAATGGGTTCATGACGTCATTGCTCCTACAGGATCATGGAGGTAGATTGCGACCTGTGGCCTACTTTTCGAGCAAACTTGACCCTGTAGCAGCAGGCCTGCCACGTTGCTTAAGAGCAGTGGCGGCTGCGGAAAAGGCTGTTATGGCTTCAAGAGATTTTGTTGGTTATTCTGATCTGATATTGATGGTGCCACATTCTGTGTCCATGATACTTCAAGAACAAAAAACATCGCATCTGTCAACAGCTCGCTGGTTGAGATATCACACTATACACTATATCTTGTTAGATATGCCAAATGTGACTGTTAAACGATGTACTGGTTTGAATGCAGCTACTCTTCTTCCTACTGAGGAGGATGGGGAAGAGCATCATTGTTGTTTAACTGTACACCACGACCTGAACTCTCTGACGAACCACTTGAAAATTGTGACAATGTCCTCTTTGTGGATGGTTCAGCGTTCAAAGATCCACAAACAGGCCAGAATAAGGTTGGTTACGCTGTAACAACTGAATTTGATGTGATGGCTTTTGGTAAATTACCAGGGCACTATTCGGCACAGGCCGCAGAGCTCGTGGCGTTGACAGAGGCATGTAAATTAATGGCAGAAAAAGAAGCTACCATTTACACTGACTCTAGGTATGCATTTGGGGTAGCTCATGGTTTTGGGGCTCTGTGGAAACACAAAAAATTTCTAAAGTCTGATGGTCGACCAATAGTCCATGCTCCTTTAGTGGCAGCGCTGCTTGATGCAATTTTACTACCTGACAAACTGGCCATTTGTAAATGCGCAGCTCACACTAACAACAAAGACTCTGTTTATGCAGGTAACTCCAGAGCAGACGCAGCAGCAAAAGTCGCGGCGTCCCGAAACGAGGACAACTCTGAATGTTCTCTGCTATCTGTTGATAATGACAATGACGTGTGTTCTTCTTTGCAGGATATGCAGACCTTCACGAGGGGGCTGGAGAAAAACAAGTGGAGACAGTCTGGCTGCGTGATGAAAGATAATGTGTGGAAGTGTGCTGAGGGCAAGGCGTGTTTACCAAAACATTTTTTCTAACATTATGCGAAATTACTTCACGGTAAAGATCATGTGTCAAAAACAGCAATGGTTGCACAAATGAACGAACTGTGGTTCACAAAGGGGTTCACTACATTTGCGGACAATTTCTGTAGACGATGTGTAATTTGCAACACACATAATGTGGCCAGAGCGATAGAAGTTCCACTATCATCTCATCGACCTCCAACAGGGCCTTTTGAATATTTGATGATGGATTTCATTGAATTGTCCCCATGCAATGGGAAAAGGTACTGTTTGGTGATGGTTGACATGTGGTCAAAGTGGGTTGAAGTTTTTCCAACCTCAAAACAACATTCGGCTGCGGTAGCAAAAACGTTACTGACTGAAATCGTGCCGAAATGGGGAATACCACAGAAAATAAGCTCAGATAAAGGTACCCATTTTGTTAATGAAGCAATCAAACAAGTGGGCCAAGATTTGGAAATTGATTTGAGAACACATTGCAGTTACCATACAGCTTCAGGTGGAGCTGTTGAGAAAGAAAATGGTATTCTGAAAAACAAATTGGCAAAATGTTGTGAAGATACAGGGCTTACATGGGTTCAAGCTCTACCCACTGTCCTGATGTACATGAGAATGAGAAAAAGACCAAAAATGAATTTGAGCCCGTTTGAAATTCTCTTTGGCAGACCACCGCGTGTAGGTGTGAATGGGGGTAAACAGCAGCTGCCCTCAACAGATGTGTGTGAGAATGGCATGTTGAATTACTGTAAAGAAATGTCTCATGTGTTGTCCAATGTTTGTGTGCAGGTAAAGGCCGCATTGGGGAAGGCAGCTGACAGACCACTACACAATCTGAGGCCTGGCGATTTCGTGGTGATAAGGGACCTGAGGAGGAAGAGCTGGAGAGCGAAATGTTGGCTGGGTCCTTTTCAAGTGCTACTGACCACTGAGACAGCGGTGAAGGTCGCGGACCGGGCGATGTGGGTGCACGCTGGGCACTGCAGGAAAATTCCACCACCTGAGGAGGATTCTGCGAGGGAGTAGGAGAGAAAGAGGGGCTCTGAAGCTGTCTGAAGGAAAAGAGCAGGCTGATATCTGAGTGAAGCAAGGTCACAGCTGGGGAGAAACAACAACAAAGTCAAGAGGTGTGTGTGTGAAACAGTAACTTCTGAATACAACACCAAGCAGCAATCAGACGGAGGAGAAGGCAACCAAAAGAGAGGTGAAAAAGCTGTGCTTGACCATCACATTATGGATCTGAAGATGGACAAAAAGATTGCTGGCATCCATTCTGTGTGCAAGGAATGTGTGGTCTGAGGAGAACAACACTGGCATTGCTGCTAGTGTCACCTTAATTAACCTGATTACAACAAAACATTACTGGCATTGTAGTTGATATGATATTGGCTGTAAAAGTGCCTAAGAACGCTAACAACTCATGGCTAGATTGGCTGTCATTTAAGTGGGGAAACTGGATCTACTGGGCCTTTACTGTGGTGTTACCTGTATTGGGGGTGGGCCTGGTGATATTATGTTGTCTGCCATGTATATTCAGATTTGTATCATGGTCAGTGGGCAGACTAATTACAGCTACATCATCCCTTCAGATGGTAAAGATGGCTGTCAACAAAGAGGGTATGAATATTGATATGGGGGATGAATTTGATTATGACTTTGATGATAGCAGCAGCTATGTGGATATGAACAAAGAAAAACCGTAAACAGATTGAGAACAGATTTAGGTGACGGCTGTTACTTAATTGAGAAAATGTTAATGGATCTGACTTTTTGTTTGAATTTTGAGACAACTATTTGCTTGCTTATATGTATTTTGGGTCTATCCAAACAAAAACAGCAACCTGCATGAGTTGTATGTTCTGTAACAAGTCTTAAAAGAGTGATCATTTGCATGAAAATTGAGAGAAGACTCATTATTACATGTGTGTGTATCTGTGTTCTCCATATGTTCATCATAAAACCTACGTGTACATTTTTATAGATAACTATATTTCTTTAGGTGAAAACTTTTTTACGGTTGCTTAAGAAGGATGTGTGGTTGTTATGAGCATATCACACGAAGAGCAGAAGACGCCTGACGTAATTGTAGATGAGGCCTTATTGGGAGTTGACCTCGTAAGCAGTACAAACTAGATAAAAACGTGAACACACTTTGCTTTAGTATCTCACTCTGCAGAAACTGTTGTTGCTGTATAATTGTGATCTTCTTTATAAAGAATAAAACTTTGAAAAGACATCCCGGGTAAGACTTTGTTTCTTGACCACTGAGAGAGCCTCCTTAGAGAAAATAGCCACTACACCTTCCATTCAACATTCACATTTATCTAAGAATTCTGCACACTCCGAGCATCTGACAGTGGTGCACGATCGTGCAAAATGTCCCAATTCTCCGCATCTGTAGCACTTGAAATTAGGACAGTCTTTCAGCAGATGGTCAGGGCTCATGCACTGCCTACAAGTTTTCACTTGCCGACTGTGCATCACCCGGAAATGCTGTGGTCCTTCGGCTGTTTCTAGCCTCGTGCTTTAGAGCAGTGATGCCCCCTCCTTCGGGAACCTTACCTTTAGGAACCTCGTCCCATTCGATGTCAGTGCCCGGGTAGCATCTTCTTTTAATTTTTGTTAGAGGCTCAACACCCCATCCTTCCAATTTTTCTACAATTATACTGTTTTCCAGGTAGACAGACAGGTGCAAGAAGGAAACTACATAATCTCGGTTATGCAAACTTTTTTTTTTTTTTAACTCTTTATTTTCATTTTCATTGAAAAAACCTTCATACATTACATACAGTACTGCCTGAGTTCTTACAAAGAAATATACCATCAAAATTATTTTGGTAGTACTTACAGTGAATTCAACTTATTACAAAAAGGAACGCAAAACCCTACCACCCACCCCACCCATTTGACATTGATCAAAATATTTGTGGAAGGTTCATAAAAATAAAAGGCATATATGCATAACATTTACAATCATATATAGATCTGGCTGGGACAAAAATTTAAAATTGAGGCAAGGCGTACATGGACAATGAAACCAAAAGAGACATTATAAAAAAATTATAAAATAAATAATGAAATAAGATAAATAGATAAATTAAAATACAACAGTCTTGTAAGTCTATCAGTTCAGTCTATCTGCAAAAATAATATGAATGGTTCCCAAATCTTGTTAAAAATGGACAATTTGTCATTTAGTATGAATCTCAGTTCTTCTAAGTGTAACATATTTCCAAGTTCTCTAGCCCACATTTCAAAGGTGGGGACAGCATCAGATTTCCACATTTGTAAAATGAGTTTTTTTGCAAGACACATACAAAATAGAATTGCTTGTGTTTGGTTTCTACTGCAAGGACTGTACTCTGCTCCTAAAAGTCCAATACTAGGATCCATTTCCAGATTCGTTGAGTACACTTCAGAAAGAAATTTAAATATATTTTTCCAAAATGGTTGTAGTTTACTGCATGACCACAAAGAATGAAACAAAGTTCCTGTTGACACACTGCACTTATTACAACTTGAAGAGATTGTTGGAAATATTTTGTTAAGTTTTGATTTAGAATAATGGAGCCTATGAATGACCTTGTATTGGATCAGATGATGTCTTGCGTTCACAGAACATGAATGTATATATTTTTAAGCATTCATCCCATTTGTCATCACAGATGTTAATAACCATTTCATCTTCCCAGTCATGTCTTATTTTAGCTGTACTGCTGTCCACCTTCCAACAGCACCTGTCCAACAGCAACTTGTAAAAGTTAGACACATTACCAATATTTCCAGGGTTTATGCTAACAATTGTATCCAATGTAGGATCTAGCCTCTCGATTTCAAAATCTTTAATATGTTTTCTAACAAAATCCCTAACTTGCAGATAACGAAAAAAGTTTGAGGAAGTAAGGTTATAATTTTGTTTTAGTTGTTCAAATGAGCTAAATGTTCCCTCTTTGTAAAGATCTTGAATTGTTAAGATGCCCTTATCTTTCCATTTGGAGAAAAATTTGTCATTTAGTCCAGGAGGGAATGCATGATTATTACAAATTGGTGAGTCCAAATACATATCTGGAATTTTTAAGTATGCCTTAATTTGTTTCCATATTTTAATTGCATTGGAAATAATTACATTATTTTAAATATTTTTTGTGTTTATTTTAATTGGGCTGTTAAGCAGGGCAGGTAATGAGGTCATATTACAAGAAGCGTCCTCAATAGCTAACCATTCTGGCTTGTCTCTTTGTTCCACCAAACTAATCCTTCTCCACCAGGACAATGTATTTAGATTAGCTGCCCAATAATAATATTTAAAATTGGGAAGACCAAATCCTCCTAGGTCCTTGGATTTATTTAAATGTTTTTTATTAATTCTAGCAGTCTTATTAGCCCAAATAAATCGGGTTATTATTGATTCTAGCTGTTTAAAATAATGTATGGGAATAAAGAATGGGACAGCTTGAAAAACATACAGAAATCTTGGTAATACAACCATCTTTATAGCATTAATCCTACCTACCATAGACATAGGGAGTGTCTTCCAAAAATTAATATCGCTATTAAGCTGGTCTATCTTTTTTTTCCAATTTAGTTGTAAAAGTGTTTTAGGCTTTCTGGTGATCATTATTCCAAAGTATTTAAAGGAGTTATTGGCTATTTTAAATTTAACTTTTTCTAAAAAATCTTTATCTATGTCATCAGAAATGGGCATTAATTCACTTTTTTCCCAGTTTATTGTAAAACCAGAAAAACTACCAAATTTATTGATAAGATCAAATAATGGTGGTATAGATTTTTCGGGGTCGGAGATGTATAAAAGTATATCATCAGCATACAATGACAGATGTTGATGTCTGCCTTCAGTCATTATTGGTGTTATACTGAGATGTTGCCTAATACTAGCTGCCAGCGGTTCCATTGATATTGCAAATAAGAAAGGAGACAGGGGACATCCCTGCCGTGTACCACAGCTTAGTTGAAATGTATTTGAAATGTTTTGATTAGTAATAACAGAGGCTACTGGATTTGCATATATTGTTTTAATCCATTTAATAAATTCTGGACCAAAACCAAACTTTGCTAGAGTCGTAAACATATATTTCCATTCCAACTGATCAAAAGCTTGTAGAGCGTCAAGTGAAATTACGCATGCTTTAGTATTGTTTTTACTATAAATTATATTGAATAGCCGTCTCAAATTAAAATATATATGTCTACCTGGTATAAAACCAGTCTGGTCTTGATGTACAATTGAACCTATATATTTTTTCAATCTGTTTGCTAGAATTTTGCTTATAATTTTTGATTCAATTGGAATGAGAGAAATCGGTCGATATGAAGACATTTTTAGCTTATCCCATCCAGGTTTTGGAATTAAGACAATATTTGCTTGATACATTGTAGGTGGGAATTTGCCCTGTTCTTTTGAATTTTTAATCAGGCGATGCATCAATGGTGCAAGATGATTTTTAAATTTTTTATAAAATTCGGCACTAAAGCCATCTGGACCAGCAGATTTATTATTAGGTAGCTGAGATATTACTTCGTCCACTTCCTCTAGTGTAATCTCTTTGTCCAAACTCTGTTTTGCTTCAGAATGAAGAGTTGGTAGGTCTATATTTGACAAAAATTCATCTATTGCCTCTTGATTTATGTCCTTTTTTGATTTATATACTTTTTTATAAAAGTCAAAAAAGCAATTATTAATTCCTTTAGGATCAACTAGAGCCTCTCCATTTTCTGATTTTATTTTATATATTGCCCGTGCTGCTTGAGAATGTTTCAACTGTCGTGCGAGTAACTTTTGAGGTTTATCACCAATTTCAAACTGTTTTTGTTTTATATGTATGAGTTGTTTTGAAACTTTTTTTGAAAGTATGGAATTATACTCACTTCGCAAGGAGACTATTTTTTTAGAGTGGATTCACAATTGGTTGATCTATATTCCATCTCTAATTTTGTTATTTGTGTTCAATTTCAATCAATTTTGCCTTATTTTGTTTATTTTTAGTTGCTTGATATGACATGACGTCTCATCTTATTACTGCTTTCATTGTTTCCCAGAGGATTGAATCTGATACATCTCCTTTGTCATTATTTTCCAGGAATGATATGAATTTGTCGGATAGATATTCACAGAATTTGACATCTTTTAATAACATATTATCAAATTTCCAAATACTACTTCCTTTAGATTGATTTATTTTTAAATTGAGAGAGACTGGGGCATGATCAGATATGAGTCTAGTGTGTTATATTGTTGAAGTAACATATTGTAACAGTCTTGAATCTATTATGAAAAAATCTATTCTTGAATAAGTTTTGTGAACTGAAGAGTAGAATGAAAAATCTTGATCTGTGGGATGAATAGCTCTCCAGCTGTCTACCAAATTTAACTTTTGCATATAATTATTTAATAAAAGCGATGATTTACTTGTTGTATTTCGTCGGGGTTGCGTATCTAACCTTGCATTTAACACACAATTATAGTCACCTGCCATAATAACTTGTGTATTTAAAAAATCTGGTATTCTTTTAAAGATTTTCTCAAAAAATGAAGGATCATCAAAGTTTGGCCCATAGATATTGACTTAAGTAATGGATAACGAATTTATTTCCCCTATTATTATGAAATATCTGCCATTTATATCTTTAATTGTTTGTTTATGAATAAAGGGAACAGATTTTTTGATAATAATCGCTACTCCTCTGGCTTTGGTAGAAAAATTTGATTGGCAAACTTGAGACATCCATGGAGCTTTAATACTAAACCTTGCAGTAGCTTTAATGTGCGTTTCTTGATGGAATATTATCTCTGCACCTATCTTTTTGAGATGTGCATAAACTTTACCTCTTTTAATTGGACTGTTAATTCCACGTACATTCCAACTTAACATAGTCAATGTCCCGCCACAGTTAGTATTCATATTGTTCACTGTTTAAAATAAATTGTATTATAATTGACCTTTACAAAAACACTTTTTGTTAATTGAACCTTCCAAATGAAAAATATGGCCTTCACGTGAACACAAACATAGTGAACCTTAAGAATTAGAACAAGAACAAAATCCCGCCATCGCCCGCCCTCCCCCATCCCCCAGTTATTGTATCCCATGCAACCACTATGGATACCCCTTCCCTTTAAAGTTAACAGCATCTGTCAATTCACCCTCGATGCCCTTTGGCATTCTTCCATTGAGATAGTCACCGCATATCTCAAATTATTACAAAAATGATAATTTGCAGTCTTTTTTTCTTTTCTTTTCTTTTTGGTCAAATATGTTCGTAGTTGAGCTCGTTCATAATGAATTTATTAACCATTTTCAACAGTTCAGTTCCTTTACCAGTTGTCCACTGTTTGACGTAGATATGATTCGGCCATCTCGGGTAGATCAAAAGCCTTCGTTTCATTACTTTGAGGGAAACTTTGAGGGAAAACGAAATCCACATCTCACCTCATGCTCCCTGCATTTTTTTCCGTATGCTGTCAAACTTTTGTCTTTGTTTCATTACTTCGGCTGCAAGATCAGGAAAGATATGTATCTTTGTGCCATCGTATTGCAGGGGTTTCGATCTTGCCAAGCGTAGAATGGTTTCTTTCATTTGGTAATGATGAACTCGAACAATAAATGCCCGAGGTCTCCCACCTCGCAATGGTTGTGGCGATCGGTGTGCCCTGTCAATTTGCAGTGGCTTTTCAAGGTTCTCTTCACTCAATATCTGCTCCAAAAGTTTGGTCACGAACTCTGTAGGTTTCCCCTTCTCAACACCTTCCTTTATTCCGAAAATTCGGATGTTTTGCCGTCGAGATCGTGATTCTAAATCGCATGTCTTTTCTCGAAGTTTTCCACACTCGGTTTCCAGGTGCGCACATCGTTTCTCCAGTAATTCAATGCGGGTTTCGTGAGTTTTAGCCGCCTCCTCTGTTTCAGCCACCCTGGCAGAGATATTGGCAAGCGACACATTCACCTCAGATAATGCGGATGAAAGAACATCAAATTTTCGGTCGAAGGAGCTGCTCAAATCAGCGATTGCTTTCATAATGTCTGTATTTGTGGCGTCTGTAAAATTAGCCTTGTTGCTAGCGTGACTAGCATCCGTCGGCGATACGGAAGCATTAGCTGTGTTTTCTTCTTCAGTACACGACTTCTCAGTTTTCTTTTGCTTTGCTGGCATGTTTATTACTCACGAGCGAGGTTTTTTAGTATTTTTAAAGACTGCAACGTTTTTACTTATATGAAATTATTGAGATTAGCGGAGAGCTACTGAAAACATGTCTATTCCATTCACTGCCGGAAGCACGCCCGGTTATGCAAACTTTTTAACTTTTTTATTTTCGTATTTGTCTTAGTAAACAATACTTACATCAGTAACATAACTATTTATACACAACCCCAGGGTGCACCCACTTTACAGTTATTTTAAATCAAACACAAATCACAATAAATGAATTCAAGTGAAAAAAAAAAAAACACAAATAAATCAGTGTCGTTGTTCACTCTGAAATTGGTGAAATCAGTTCAATTCAGATAATGTTCTGTTTTTTCCCTCCAAGAAAATCAGTCCTTAGAGCTGTATTAAAAAAAATCGCAGTCCAATAAAGGAATTAACTTTTTGGCAAATTTTTACTTTATCCGGTGAAATGAGGATAAATTGAAATATGTTTACTTCACAATTTTCCAGGTCGATGTAGGAGGCTCGCCATCAATACAAGGAATCCAGTGAAACTGGGAAAATGTCCTCAGAAAAAAACCTGGCCTGATCACAGACCAGAATATATAAAGAAGTTTAATATGTTCAAAATAATTTCAAAAACATACAAAATATACAAAACGTGGAACAAATAAAACACATCCACACACATGTATACCATAAAATGAGCTAATATAATGGAATACCTGTCAAATTTGCGATGTCTATATCACTTTATGGTCTTCTCACACACACCTGATTGCAAAATGGCGTCAGCGCACCGTAAACGCAATGCAACATGCGGTCTGACTCTTAACACACTCTTAAACACACTAACACACTAAATAACAACTATTTTGCAGGTACAACTTGATTTAGTACAACTAAAATCACTTTTAAACTGTTTAGGAATCATAACATACTGTATTTTAATCTTTTTGTTTAAGTTTGCTCCTCTTTATTGTTCTGCCAACCGGTCTCGTCTCTGCTCTGTCTCTCTCTGCCGGCAAGCTGGAAGGGGCGGAGCTAACAACCCGCTCCTACGATTGGTAGTTACTTTACCTCAAACTACATTTGTATACATGATTTTTTTTTCGTTTATTATATTTATAAAGACTTGTAGATATAATAATAATATGATTATACTTTAACTATTTCACTAGGGTTACATATGTTTCTGCCACTATTTTTGGTAAGATGACTTTCAGTTTTGCCATATAAACGACAGAGCATGACAACGACAAGAATGGGATTCGATGGACTCGGCCACCCCGTTATGTATGTACTCACTTTCCTGATATGGGCTGGACTACGGCATTTCTGTATGTATTTGCTGCTATTTTCGGTAAAGATGACGTTAAATTTTGCAACAACATCCTTCAAAACGAAAAGAGCGTGTGAGTAAAACACCTTCCACGGAAGCACCGGCCTCTTTCAAACGCCAGAGCATTTGAACGACAACGATAGGATTCGATGAACTCTTCCACCTCGTCATGTATGTACTCACTTTCATGATGGGGGCTGGACTATGGCATATATGTTTGTATTTGCAGCTATTTTCGGTAAAGATGACGTAAAATTTTGCAACAACATCCTTCAAAAAGCTAAAAGAGTGAGAGAAAATGAACTTCTACAGAAACACCATGATCTCTCGAATGCCAGAACATATGAGCGACGAGGATAGGATTCGATCCCACACGTGCAGAGCACAATGGATTAGCAGTCCATCAACTTAACCACTCGGGCACCTTGTCATGTATTTTCCTTCTTCTATGGTGGAGGCTGGACTGTGGCACATATTTGTATATGTATGTTTCTGCAACTATTTTTGGTAAGATGACTTTCAGTTTTGCCGTATGAACAACAGAGTAAATGAACGACAAAAATGGGATTCGATGGACTCGGCCATCCCGTCATGTATGTACTCACTTTGCTGTTGGGGGCTGGACTACGGCATTTCTGTATGTATTTGCTGCTATTTTCGGTAAAGATGCTGTAAAATTTTGCAACAACATCCTTCAAAACGATAAGAGCCTGCGAGTAAAACACCTTCCATGGAAGCACCGGCCTCTTTCAAACGCCAGAACATTTGAACGACAATGATGGGATTCAATGGACTCTTCCACCTCGTCATGTATGTACTCACTTTCATGATGGGGCCTGGACTATGACATTTCTGTATGTATTTGCTGCTATTTTTGGTAAAGATAACGTTAAATTTTGCAACAACATCCATCAAAACGCTAAAAGAGTGAGAATAAAGAAGTTCTACAGATATATCATGATCTCTTGAATGGCAGAACATATGAGCAACAAGGATAGGATTCGAACCCACACGTGCAGAGCACAATGGATTAGCAGTCCATCAACTTAACCACTCGGGCACCTTGTCATGTATTTTCCTTCTTCTCTGGTGGAGGCTGGACTGTGGCACATATTTGTATATGTATGTTTCTGCAACTATTTTTGGTAAGATGACTTTCAGTTTTGCCGTATGAACAACAGAGTAAATGAACGACAAAAATGGGATTCGATGGTCTCGGCCATCCCGTCATGTATGTACTCACTTTGCTGTTGGGGGCTGGACTACGGCATTTCTGTATGTATTTGCTGCTATTTTCGGTAAAGATGCTGTAAAATTTTGCAACAACATCCTTCAAAACGATAAGAGCCTGCGAGTAAAACACCTTCCATGGAAGCACCGGCCTCTTTCAAACGCCAGAACATTTGAACGACAAGGATGGGATTCAATGGACTCTTCCACCTCGTCATGTATGTACTCACTTTCATGATGGGGCCTGGACTATGACATTTCTGTATGTATTTGCTGCTATCTTTGGTAAAGATAACGTTAAATTTTGCAACAACATCCTTCAAAACGCTAAAAGAGTGAGAATAAAGAAGTTCTACAGATATATCATGATCTCTTGAATGGCAGAACATATGAGCCACAAGGATAGGATTCGAACGCACGCATGCAGAGCACAATGGATTAGCAGTCCATCGCCTTAACCACTCGGCCACCTCGTCACGTACTTTCCTTCTTCTCTGGTGGAGGCTGGACTGTGGCACATAATTGTATATGTATGTTTCTGCAACTATTTTCGGTAAGATGACTTTCAATTTTGCCGTATGAACAACAGAGTAAATGAACGACAAAAATGGGATTCAATGGACTCGGCGACCCCGTCATGTATGTACTCACTTTCCTGTTGGGGGCTGGACTATGGGATTTCTGTACGTATTTGCTGCTATTTTCGGTAAAGATGACGTTAAATTTTGCAACAACATCCTTCAAAACGATAAGAGTGCAGTGATAATTGGATTTATCAAATATTAAAATCAATATTTAGGTATTGATATTAACACGTGCCTCACGTGGGGGCACCAATTAATGTAGAAATAACAGATAAATAACTCCTTTTAAACGGGGCACCAGACAGCTTTCCACTGTCAAAATAAATAACAATCAAATATTATTAATTAAATTATACAAATGAGCAGTTTATTATCTGGCCAAATCTGAAGGATAATGAGATCGTTTGACTTGTAGAGCTTTTTCTGTATTATCAACACAAGGAAGACACAATTGTAATAAAGGTGTATTTATTAACAAAATGGTAATCAAGGGTAACTACAATTACTAAATGTACAATAAATGAAGTGCATAGGTGAGTGATGAAGGTGATTAAGTTAAGGTAAACCTTATTTTACAATAACAAAGAACTGAGAAAGTTTTTGTTATTAAAGAATATCAGTTATAAACATTTAATTAATTAGAATAGTTTATACTGAAACACACTATGCCAAGGTCTAATTTAAAGGGTTGGAAAGTGGAATATTTACGTTTCTGCCTTTGATGCTGTGGATGGAAGAAGTTGGATCTTCCTGCAATCTGTAGTTTCTGGAACACGCAGACTGGAGATTTCTGGAAGTGGTGGTTCGATGTCGGGAACACGCCGATGTCTTTATCCTTGAGCATAAAAATCTGTATCTTCTGGAACACGCAGAAAACTGAGATTTCTGGAGGTGGTGGCCTGATGTCGGGGACACGCATACGTCTTTATCCTTGAGCGTAGAAATCTGTATCTTCTGGAACACGCAGAAATTGGAGATTGGTTCGATGTCGGGGACATGCAGAGGTCTTTCCTTTGAAGGTAGAGTTCCTGGAAACCTGGGACACGCAGATTTCTGGAGGTGGTGGTCTTGAAGCTATGGTTTCAGACGCCTTGTAAAAAGCACTGTAAATCCAATTACCAAATTCTTGCTGGAACACGCAGCTAAAGTTCTGATGTCTAGGACAGAACCCCGCAAACCACCATGAATCACCCTTTGACCTCAGTTTTTACCACACACTCTTTAGGACCCACCCTTAACAGCCAGTCTTTGTTTAAGACAATAGGTGCGTTCGACATGAAGCTCAGCTGCAGCCGGTGATCAACGAGATTAGCCGAGCGCAGGCGGGGGCGGAGTTGAAAACGGAGCCGTCAAGACACTTGCTCTCAGCTGGACACTTCGGGACTCAAAGTTGCTGCAGTCATGATGACCGATCACATGGTGTCATCATATTTTTTTTGTTATTTTTATTTATAACAACAAAACATTTACAAATAAAACAGAATACAGTTTCTACAAACTGTAGTTCCTTTTTAAACAATAAGGGAGAATTATGAATAAAATATATAACAAATGCATGAGAGAAATAAGAGGAAATGAGAGGTTAATATAAACATAAAAACGAACAGGTCTAAGCAATAAGCATAAATTCTAGGAGTTAAACACCAACCTTTAGGCTAATACTTCTTGTTTGAATGTACTAAAAAAGGGTTTACATATATGTACATTTATAGATATAAAAATGTCCAATGTAAAAAGCAAAACAAGGTGTTTTGATTTGGTCTTAATAAATTACATTATTTTGAATAATGAATGAATTTTCAAAAATGCATTTTAATCCAAAAAGATTTTGTTGAAAAGAACAAAAGGTAAAATAAGTGAGCTATGTAGAAGTTTCCCAGAAAGAGCAGGTAGCCTTTAAACTGCTAGACAGGAAATAAAATATATATTTATATTATAATAATAAAACCATTTTATAATTATTTAATAAAATAGTTCTTTACTTTAATTTGTTAAGAGAGCTTTAGGGTGGCAGGATCAATGATGATAATATTCTTATTTCAAGTCTGTAAGACCTATTTGAGTTCATATTTAGGTTATTCACTAAAATATACACTAAAATATATCATTTAAATCGTTCATGGAGATGAATGCAGTAAATAGTCTGTATAAAAAAGTTAAAAATAAACCTGTGCAAACAAGCTAACCTTTATTACCACATTATTTAACAAAAGATGATTACTGCAGTAAAATATTTGTAGTCTTTTAATAAGCAAGATGTGTGCAGGATAGAGAGGGTGTGAAAAGTGAATTGTTTGTTTTGAAACTTGAATCGGAATTTGTCCAATTATAAACCCGAAACACACGTGTTTGTTGTCATGTGGTGAACTCGGCCAATCGTGTAATATCTGTGTCGTCATCAAAGCTCCTGCAGTCGCTCTTCAGAAGCTGCACGGTCTGAGTTTGCCGTCTGATCTCGGAGCGCTGTCGCGGTACTTTGATGCCACATGTGACAGTCACGTGGCGTCGGCGCAGCATCAATCCGGACAAGATTTCTAACCAGAATGCACCGCTTTAAGACAGATTTCGATCGATCTGCGCGGCGCTGCATGAAGTCGAACGCACCTAATGTCTTTAATACTTTCTCTGGAAGGCGGGATTGAAGGATGTCACCTTTCAAATCCAGCATTGTGATTGGATGATCCTGTGAGTTGGTCACTGGGAGGTGTCATCCATAATGTGGCCTGCATTTGCATAGTCATAGTCCACCAGTTAACTATTATAATATTTAAGAGTTTTAAATATTTTCCTATGCATAATTCACTTTCCAAACCACATCTAATTAACCCAAGGCATTATTTGCAATATATAAAGTCTAAACATCACTATGTAATGTTGTTCTTTACCCAAGCATTCATATATAAACCTTAATAATTAAAGTTTCATACAGTGAAGTATTTCAAGCAGTGCATATTAAATATATACATGATCATTTGAATATAAAGGTATATGAAGTGACATTTTCCATTTTTGTCTCTTTTGTGAAATGCAAGTTTACTGATCCATGTGTATCTCTGAGTTTGAGACGATGTCAAAAGTTGATTGGATCAAGAAGCAAATTCTGGGCTCTCAACACCTTTGTCTTTCAGATAAACAAAAGACAGATGGTCACTGTCTCAATTGCCACTTTCTGATGAGCTTAAGAAAAGGGTCAGAGTTTAGTGTTAACTCTGCAGCATTTGTTTATATTGGAAATTATTTTCCACAAGTTCTTGGCTTTACCGCTGATCACTACATATACGAGTCTTTAAGCGTCGCCAAGGGGCATGGCGTCCTCAATACTGATGCATAAGGTGCTTGACCATGCTTCAGATTTTGATGCCTTTGGGGTGAGAATAACAAAAACTTCTGCTTCAAACATGGTTTTGCTTCTCACCCTAAAGAGTTTTACACAATAATTAATGATATTCCTAAAAACATCATAGTATTGATCAGAGATATTCTTTCACACTATTCTGTAGTTTTCTGTTCTGTTTTTGGCCACTTAATGTTTTAGACACTGTAAGAATTGAAATATTACAAATATTTTTGATGTCTTTGACAATTCAAAACATGAGCTGAAGACAGGGCCAATGGACTCCACAACCCACCAGGGGGGGATGCGTGAAAAACCAGTTCCTGCTGCATTTGCATCTCACTATGCTGAGACTCAGCTTCATCCCCCCAACTCACGCATATGGTCATTTCAATGTTTGAATGTTTTAGATTAACCAAACTGACTTTAACTATCATGTTTGATATCATTTGAAATGTCTCAGTGCGATTGGTACAATGGTCTCATTCTCTCAGAAATAGACATAATCAGAACAATAAATATATAACTTCAGGCATCTTTTGAACCACTGTGAGGGGTGTGACTTTTACACTAAGTGTGAATGCCTTCTTTGTTATTCACACCCCCTTCCTTGAGGGAATTCTTGGATTATTTAAGGTAAGGTCTAAGAAAAACTCAGGGCGATTCTGCCTAACCAGATCAGCCCATAACATGCGGTCTGCCCGATGTTATGTATATTTCAAAGTCAGGAATGCATCTTTTTCATCTTGGATTTATCTCTGATAATTTGATGTTTTGTATTGATCATTTATGAATTGACTGATTGAATTGGCATAATGCATTTACCTGACTAATAAATTGTAATGTTTGACCATATTTTGCTCACTCTGTAATTATTAATTCAAGTAGATTACGCTGTATCCTTGTTTCCGCACGTCTTGCGTCAGGTCAGTAGACGGACTAAAATCCAATTGAGATGGAGCATTGGCACACTAATTGTGTTTTAGCGATCCGGCTGACTCTTGATATTGATTCATGTGTACTTAGGTGGAAAGGGCGATAACTTCCGTCTAGGTCAACAAGGTGTTGCACGACTAACCTAGATTGGGTACCCGACCTTTGTTTGAAGGTAATATTATTCTAAATTAAGTTCATATGGGAAACCATGGGCTTGGTGAAAACCAAAGTTACTATAGAGTCCAGTAGTCGGGTAAATTTATATTAATGCCCTAACCTCTAATTAGAAATGATGATTGTCTTAACTCAAAGGTGTACATCTAAGCGGGACTAACTAAAGTATTTTAGAACGAGCGCGCTGGTAGCGGCCATCTAAAGTATTAGTCAATTTACCTCTGTTTAATATTCAAGACTGACCGGAGTGTGACCGTGAGGGACGCCTTCGGCCGAGGCGATTTCTCTGAGCGACATGAGCACCCGAATGAACGGATGTAATAGTTACTAGTGAAGACAAACGGTTCAAACATTTATCTAAATTACATATTGATATAATCTTCTTAATGTTTTATAATTGGAGTCAGATAAAACGAGGATAAATATATTAATATTCTAAACCACCTCATACTAAAATTGGAGTCAGATATGAGTTAAGTTTAATATAAATCAACATTGTGCACTGGAAAGACCGAACATGCAGTGAACCTTCATCCACCATTGGATTCCGTCATTGGACCAACTGGATGGACCTTACAACACAAAATGTAATAATAAGTTTTTAAAGAATATTCTTATTCAAAGGTTTATCCTAATAAGCTCAGACATCATTTTATTTTAAAATATTTTAATTCACATGCATTAGAATTATTCCCTGGTGGTCTAGTGGTTAGGATTCGGCACTCTCACCGCCGCGGTCCGGGTTTGATTCCCAGTCAGGAAACTTCCTTTTCACCTCCATGGTGAACTTCGAGCACTGGTGAACTTTCTTCGTGAAGGCAAGAAAGCGGTTCTGAGCGCAAAAGATGTCCTTTGAGCCAGAGTCAAAC